>NC_092726.1:39485785-39797381 GCF_047496885.1 Scyliorhinus torazame | reverse complement strand
TCTCTCTGCTTCCCTTTCTCTCTGACAATCTGCCTCCCTCACCCACACCCGCTCGCTGTCCACTCTCTGCTTCCCATTCTCTCAGACAATCTGCGTCCCTCACCCACACCCGCTCGCTCTCCACTCTCTGCTTCCCTTTCTCTCAGATAATCTGCCTCCCTCACCCACACACGCTCGCTCTCCACTCTCTGTTTCCTTTCTCTCAGATAATCTGCCTCCCTCACCCACAAAAGCCAGGTCTCCACTCTCTGCTTCCCTTTCTCTCACCCAATCTGCCTCCCTCAGCCACACCCGCTCGTTCTCCTCTCTCTGCTTCCCTTTCTCTCAGACAATCTGCCTCCCTCACGCACATCCACTCGCTCTCCACTCTTTGGTTCCCTTTCTCTCACCAAATCTGCCTCCCTCACCCACACCCGCTAGGTGTCCACTCTCTGCCTCCCTTTCTCTCAGACAATCTGCTTCCCTCACCCACTGCCGCTCGATCTGCACCCCCTGCTTCCGTTTCTCTCACCTAATCTGCCTCCCTCACCCACACCCGCTCGCTGCCCACTCTCTGCTTCCCATTCTCTCAGACAATCTGCGTCCCTCACCCACACCCGCTCGCTCTCCTCTCTCTGCTTCCCTTTCTCTCTGAAAATCTGCCTTCCTCACCCACACCCACTCGCTCTCCACTCTCTGCTTCCCTTTCTCTCAGACAATCTGCCTCCCTCACCCACACCCGCTCGCTCTCCACTCTCTGCTTCCCTTTCTCTCTGACAATCTGCCTCCCTCACCCACAAAAGCTCGGTCTCCTCTCTCTGCTTCCCTTTCTCTCTGACAATCTGCCTCCCTCACCCACAGCCGCTCGCTCTCCACTCTCTGCTTCCCTTTCTCTCTGACAATCTGCCTCCCTCACCCACAGAAGCTCGGTCTCCACTCTCTGCTTCCCTTTCTCTCACCCATTCTGCCTCCCTCAGCCACACCCGCTCGCTCTCCACTCTCTGCTTCCCTTTCTCTAACCCAATCTGCCTCCTTCACCCACACGCGCTCGCTCTCCACTCTCTGCTTCCCTTTCTCCCAGACAATCTGCCTTCCTCACCCACAACGGCTCGCTCTCCACTCTCTGCTTCCCTTTCTCTCAGCCAATCTGCCTCCCTCACCCACATCCGCTCGGTCTCCACTCTATGCTTCCCTTTCTCTCAGACAATCTGCCTCCCTCACCCACACCCGCTCGCTCTCCACTCTCTGCTTCCCTTTATCTCAGACAATCTGCCTCCCTCACCCACACCCGCCCACTCTCCACTCTCTGCTTCCCTTTCTCTCAGACAATCTGCCTCCGTCACCCACACCCGCTCGCTCTCCACTCTCTGCTTCCCTTCATCTCAGACAATCTGCCTCCCTCACCCACACCCGGTCACTCTCCACTCTCTGCTTCCCTTTCTCTCAGACAATCTGCGTCCCTCACCCACACCCGCTCGGTCTGCACCCCCTGCTTCCCTTTCTCTCAGACTATCTACCTCCTTCTCTCGTTTTATACTTTATTTCACCACCCTCTTTCTCCCATTCTATCTCCTCCCACCTTCTTTCTCTCTCAGCCTGTCTTCTATCAGCACATCTCCCAGACCAGTTCTCTCTTCCGCCACAACTCACCCCGCCTCTCTCCCAGTTGAAGTGTGTGTGTCAGATGGACGGCCGGTGTCAGTTAGAGACGGGGTATTAGTTTTCACAGCTGAATACGTTTTAATGCCGCTCTCTGAGGTGATGAGTTTGTATCTGCTGCAGCCTCTGAGTTTTCTGAGGTTACAATGATTCTAAATGTTTTCTTAGTTTGAGGGGCTGAATCAGATTTAGATATGGGATCACATACTTTGCGCTTTAAATAGTTCCAGATTTTGGTGACATTGGAATTTGCTACTTATTCTCAAACAGAACATACTGTAATTAAATAAAGGAATGGCCACAGTTACAGAGGCAGCTGCACCCCAGAGTGCAGTGGAACCACCTAGAGAAACACACTGACAATTGGAACTGAACCACTGAACGGTCACAGTTAGAGGCAGCTACACTCCAGAGTGCAGTGGAATCACCCAGAGATACACACTGACAATTGGAACTGAATCACTGAATGGTCACAGTTACAGAGGCAGCTACACCCCAAAGTGCAGTGGACCCACCCAGAGAAACACACTGACAATTGGAACTAAATCACTGAATGGTCACAGTTACAGAGGCAACTACACCCCAACGTGCAGTGGAACGACCCAGCGAAACGCGCTGACAATTGGAACTGAATCACTGAATGGTCACAGTTACAGAGACAGCAACATCCCAGAGTGCAATGGAACCACCCAGAGAAACACACTGACAAACACACTGACAATTGGAACTGAATCATTGAATGGTCAAAGTTACAGAGGTAGCTACACCCCAGAGTGCAATGGAACCACCCAGAGAAACACATTGATAATTGGAACTGAATCACTGAATGGTCACAGTTACAGAGGCAGCTACACCCCAGAGTGCAGTGCAACCACCCAGAGAAACACAGACAATTGGAACTGAATCACTGAATGGTCACAGATACAGAGGTAGCTACAGCCCAGAGTGCAGTGGAACCACCCAGAGAAACACACTGACAATTGGAACTGAATCACTGAATGGTCACAGTTTTCGAGGCAGCTACATCCCAGCGTGCAGTGGAACCACCCAGAGAAACACACAGACAATTGGAACTGAATCACTGAATGGTCACAGTTACAGTGGCAGCTACACCCCAGGGTGCAGTGCACCCACCCAGAGTAACACACTGACAATTGGACCTGAATCACTGAAAGGTCACAGTTACAGAGGCAGCTCCACCCCAGAGTGCAGTGGAACCACCCAGAGAAACACACTGACAATTGGAACTGAATCACTGAATGGTCGCAGTGTATTGAGGGATGTCACTGAAACAATCTGAGATGGGACTGATTGTGTCTGAGTGGACAGCATCCTTTCTGGTAATGGTAGCTGAACAATGTGATCAACACAGTCCAGTGTTTGGAAAGAGGTCACTCACTCACTAAAATAATATTTGCTTTCCCTGAACGTAATATCGTAATCTGTTTGTTCACATCTTTGAAAAATAAGTTAAACGATGTCGCAACCTCAATATTGCTGAGGTGGTTCCACAGGGTATTAATTAAAAGCTTGGAGAATATATAACCTCAGAGTTTTAGACAGAGAGATTGCCAATCGTAGGAAGGGACACATCACTTCACACTGAAAATGTATCTTCCAGTTAATCAGTTTGAGAAAGTATTCTACCCAATCCTGGCTATGGTTGGTGTTCCTGGTAAGTGACTGTCACCATTGAAGTTGTGTAAATCTGTGTGTGAGCTGCTCTCTGATTTTAAACTGGGACTGATCATATCTGATCCTGATCTCGTGCTCACTGTTATATAGACACCTGGTCAACGATATCATTGTCAAATGTCTTTAAGCCTGTCAGTGGTTTGAATCCCTTTCATCAACTCACAATAAACCTCTGTTTGTAACTCACTGGATCTCTGACCGGGGAAGTTATTATATTGAGTGGAGTCTTGTATAATGTAAGATTGAATCTCAGTGAAGGCAATCTCTCCGAAGGAAGGTATAGGAGGAGAAAGAATTAAATCACACTGAGTGTGGGTATCTGTCAGTGTAGAATTGTACTGACTGTGGGTCACTATCCAGAGTGGAATATCTGACAGCAGTGAACAAGGATTACTTGAAGTGTCTGTCAGTGTAAAATTGTACTGACTGTGGGTCTCTCACCAGAGTGGAATATCTGACAGCGGTGAACAAGGATTACTGGAATTATCTGTCAGTGTTATATTGTACTGACTGTGGGTCTCTCACCAGAGTGGAATATCTGACAGCAGTGAACAAGGATTACTGGAAGTACCTGTCAGTGTGGAATTGTACTGACTGTGGGTCTCTCACCAGAGTGGAATATCTGACAGCAGTGAAGAAGGATTACTGGAAATATCTGTCTGTGTAGAATAATACTGAATGTGGGTCTCTCACCAGAGTGGAGTATCTGATCCAATTATCTATCTCGCACTGGGACTATCTGTCCGTGTGGAATTGTATTGTGTGTGGGTCAGGAACAGGACTGACAGGAGTTGGTTCTGTTTTGAAATGATGTATTTTATTGGTGAGGGGTCGCTCCATTCTGTGGAGTTCCCTCTGTGTGTATTAACTTTGGAATAGGTTGAAAACAGGAAGAGTTTGGCTGTGTTTTGAAGATGTTTGATATTTATTGTATGAAGTGAAATGTCTCGATCTCTGTTTTCTTTTGATCTACTCGAACAGGAACAGATATCACCCACACTCTAATATTTCATAAAATGCACAACAGAGCAGCATTCCAATAGGTTTTGTGATATTTTCTCATTTCTATTCATCCTGAAATGAACTCACATGTTTGATCAATTTTTATGGGTGTTTTGAAACTGTGTTTCTGCTTCACACGATTTGTGAATCTATTCACCTGAACCCAGAAACCCCTCCAGTCCATTCACACACTTGTTTTCCAAGGAGTGATTGGAGAACTTATTGTTCTGAACGAAATGCGGCAGCGGACACTGATCTGTCGGAACATTAATTTCCCATTGAAATACCCACTTTGCAAATTCATAATTAATGATGAATGAGTGCCTGTAATTAGTTGTATTCTTCCTCTGTATTCACTATCACTCCCAATTTGATTCTCTCTGTAAATTGTGTAATTCTCATTCTGCTTCCTGATCCCATACTGTTGATGGGAATGGTGAAGGAGAGTGATCCCAGTGCTGATCCTTGTGGAACACAACTTCCCACCTTCCACCAATCAGCCTAAATCCCTTTAACTCCTCTCCCTGTTTTCTGTGCGTATCGCCAGCATGTGTCCATTCTGCTGCTGTGTCCCCTAACTCCACTGGCTCTGAGATTACTCATCAGTCTGTTACGTCGGATCTTACTGACGGCCTTTAGAAAATCCAATTGTTTAACATCTATCATATTACTCAGATCTATTATTTCTGGTAGTTATTGAAATAATTGGATGAAATGTGTCAGGAATAATGTTAACTTTGGAACATGTGCCGACTATTTAGTATACTCTGTGTTACTGGATTTCTTTTAACTCATGCTTCTAATTCCATTTTTCCAACTGTTGACATTGTAACTGGAAGATTTTGTTATATTATGTTCTAAATTCAAGAATAACAGAGACCGACTTCTGCTTTTCAATTCTTTGGTAATTATTGTGATGGTGATCAGTGAATAGATAATATTGTCTCTGCTGTTTCTCACTGTCTATGTTAAGAAAATTTGTTGTTGAAATCCATCCGCCTCCAGTAATCTCCCTCTACCTGGACCCCACCCTCTGGCGTCCTATCAGCTCTTGATCTTTTCATTGAGATCTGTCAGTGCGACATCGACCGTCTCAATTTCTCTGTGCCTCTCACCAACTCTATCCTGACTCACTCTAAACTTGCTCCAATCCTCTCTCTAATATCCAACCCTGGCCTGATGATCTAAGCTGCTCACAAGGGCGGTGCCATTATTGTCTGGTGTCCTGACTTCTTCCTCACAGAGGCTGACCGTCAGCTCTCAGACCCATCCTGGTACCTCCCGCTGGACCAACATCACACCACCAAACATCATGATATTGTTTCTAGGACTTTCACTGACCTCATCGACTCTGGATATCTTCTGTCCACAGCTTCGGACATCATAGGCCCACAACCCCACACATCCTGCATCAACCTCCTGCTTCTACCTCCTTCCCAAAATCAACAGTCAGGAAAGTCCCAGTAACCCATTATTTCGGCCTGTTCCAGCCCCACCAAGATCATTTCTTCCTATCTTGATTCCATCCGCTTTACCCTGTTCTGCCCCTTCCCAAAGTAATTGTTGGCACAGTGACACAGTGGTTTGCACTGCTGCCTCACAGCACCAGAGTCCCCGGATCACTTCCCACCTTGGGTGACTGTCTGTGTGGAGACTGCACTTTTTGTCCGTGTCTGCGTGGGTTTCCTCCGGGTGCTTCGGTTAGCTCCCACAGTCCAAAGATGTGCAGGTTAGGTGGATTGAGCATGCTAAATTAGTCCGTAGTGTCCAAAAATATGTGTATGTTTAATTAACGGGTTAATGAAATAGGCGGGGGAGTAAGCTTGATCGAGGTACTGTTTCAGAGGTTTGGTACAGACTTCTGCACTGTGGGGATTCTATGATTCCTGATTCCTCTGGTAACGTAAACAAGGTCAATTTCCCTGGCCCTAACCGCCTAATCTTCACAATGGATGTCCAATCCCTCTGCACCTCCGTTCCCCAACACAAGGGTTGTGTACAGGTCCTCATACCCTGCTTCCTGTAAAGGCTGCATCTTAAAGTCGACACTAAAGTCGGTGGAGTTGTGGACAGTGCGGAAGGATGTTACAAGTTACAGAGGGACACAGATGAGCTGCAGCGCTGGGCTGAGAGGTGGCAAATGGAGTTTAATGCAGAAAAGTGTGAGGTGATTAATTTTGGAAGGAATAACAGGAAGACAGAGTACAGGGCTAATGGTAAGATTATCGGCAGTATGGATGAGCAGAGAGATCTCGGTGTCCATGTACATAGATCCCTGAAAGTTGTCACCCAGGATGAGAGGGTTGTTAAGAAGGCGTACGGTGTGTTAGCTTTTATTGGTAGAGGGATTGAGTTTCCGATCCATGAGGTCATGTTGCAGCTGTACAACACTCTGGTGCGGCCGCATTTGGAGTATTGTGTGCAATTCTGGTCGCTGCATTATAGGAAGGATGTGGAAGCATTGGAAAGGGTGCAGAGGAGATTTACCAGAATGTTGCCTGCTAAGGAGGGAAGATCTTACGAGGAAGGGCTGAGGGACTTGAGGCTGTTTTCGTTGGAGAGAAGAAGGTTAAGAGGTGACTTAATTGAGGCATACAAGATGATCAGAGGATTGGATAGGGTGGACAGTGAGAGCCTTTTTCCTCGGATGGTGATGTCTAGCACGAGGGGACATACCTTTAAATTGAGGGAGATAGATATAAGACAGATAGATAGATATAAGACAGATGTCAGAGGTAGGTTCTTCACTCAGAGAGTAATAAGGGCGTGGAATTCCCTGCCTGCAATAGTAGTGGACACGGCAACACTAAGGACATTCAAATGGTCATTGGATAGACATATGGACAATAAGGGAATGGTGTAGATGGGCTTTAGAGTGATTTCACAGGTCGTCGCAACATCGAGGGCCGAAGGGCCTCTACTGCGCTGTAATGTTCTATGTTTTAAGTTATAACAAATCCCACCAGCCTCCGTTTCTTACCCTCACTAATACCACCAACATGGGAAGACCACTGGGAATAATATGTTTGGGGAAAACATATAGTTCGAGTACATTAGATGGGTCGTTTTTTGTACTGTGTGTGCAGGAGGGTTTCCTGACACAATACGTTGACAGGCCAACAAGAGGCGAGGCCACGTTGGATTTGGTTTTGGGTAATGAACCAGGCCAGGTGTTGGATTTGGAGGTAGGAGAGCACTTTGGGGACAGTGACCACAATTCGGTGACGTTTACGTTAATGACGGAAAGGGATAGGTATACACCGCAGGGCAAGAGTTATAGCTGGGGGAAGGGCAATTATGATGCCATTAGACGTGACTTGGGGGGGATAAGGTGGAGAAGTAGGCTGTAAGTGTTGGGCACAATGGATAAGTGGAGCTTGTTCAAAGATCAGCTACTGCGTGTTCTTGATAAGTATGTACCGGTCAGGCAGGCGTCGAGCGAGGGAACCGTGGTTTACCAAAGAAGTGGAATCTCTTGTGAAGATGAGGTGGGAAGTTTCAGTTGGGGCGATGGATAGTTACAAGGTAGCGAGGAAGGATCTAAAGAGAGAGCTAAGACGAGCAAGGAGGGGACATGAGAAGTATTTGGCAGGTAGGATCAAGGAAAACCCAAAAGCTTTCTATAGGTATGTCAGGAATAAGCGAATGACTAGGGAAAGAGTAGGACCAGTCAAGGACAGGGATGGGAAGTTGTGTGCGGAGTCTGAAGAGATAGGCGAGATACTAAATGAATATTTTTCGTCAGTATTCACTCAGGAAAAAGATAATGTTGTGGAGGAGAATGCTGAGCCCCAGGCTAATAGAATAGATGGCATTGAGGTACGTAGGGAAGAGGTGTTGGCAATTCTGGACAGGCTGAAAATAGATAAGTCCCCGGGACCTGATGGGATTTATCCTAGGATTCTCTGGGAGGCCAGGGAAGAGATTGCTGGGCCTTTGGCTTTGATTTTGATGTCATCATTGGCTACAGGAATAGTGCCAGAGGACTGGAGGTTAGCAAATGTGGTCCCTTTGTTCAAAAAGGGGAGTAGAGACAACCCCGGCAACTATAGACCGGTGAGCCTCACGTCTGTTGTGGGTAAAGTCTTGGAGGGGATTATAAGAGACAAGATTTATAATCATCTAGATAGGAATAATATGATAAGGGATAGTCAGCATGGGTTTGTGATGGGTAGGTCATGCCTCACAAACCTTATTGAGTTCTTTGAGAAGGTGACTGAACAGGTAGACGAGGGTAGAGCAGTTGATGTGGTGTATATGGATTTCAGCAAAGCGTTTGATAAGGTTCCCCACGGTAGGCTATTGCAAAAAATACGGAGGCTGGGGATTGAGGGTGATTTAGAGATGTGGATCAGAAATTGGCTAGCTGAAAGAAGACAGAGTGTGGTGGTTGATGGGAAATGTTCAGAATGGAGTTCAGTTACAAGTGGAGTACCACAAGGATCTGTTCTGGGGCCGTTGCTGTTTGTCATTTTTATCAATGACCTGGAGGAAGGTGCAGAAGGGTGGGTGAGTAAATTTGCAGACGATACTAAAGTCGGTGGTTTTGTCGATAGTGTGGAAGGATGTAGCAGGTTACAGAGGGATGTAGATAAGCTGCAGAGCTGGGCTGAGAGGTGGCAAATTGAGTTTAATGTAGAGAAGTGTGAGGTGATTCACTTTGGAAGGAATAACAGGAATGCGGAATATTTGGCTAATGGTAAAGTTCTTGGAAGTGTGGATGAGCAGAGGGATCTAGGTGTCCATCTACATAGATCCCTGAAAGTTGCCACCCAGGTTGATAGGGTTGTGAACAAGGCCTATGGAGTGTTGCCCTTTATTGGTAGAGGGATTGAGTTCCGGAGTCAGGAGGTCATGTTGCAGCTGTACAGAACTCTGGTACGGCCGCATTTGGAGTATTGCGTACAGTTCTGGTCACCACATTATAGGAAGGACGTGGAGGCTTTGGAGCGGGTGCAGAGGAGATTTACCAGGATGTTGCCTGGTATGGAGGGAAAGTCTTATGAGGAAAGGCTGATGGACTTGAGGTTGTTTTCGTTGGAGAGGAGAAGGTTAAGAGGAGACTTAATAGAGGCATACAAAATGATCAGGGGGTTGGATAGCGTGGACAGCGAGAGCCTTCTCCCGCGGATGGAAATGGCTGGCACAAGGGGACATAGCTTTAAACTGAGGGGTAATAGATATTGGACAGAGGTCAGAGATAGGTTATTTCCGCAAAGAGTAGTGAGGCCGTGGAATGCCCTACCTGCTACAGTCGTGAACTCGCCAACATTGAGGGCATTTAAAAGTTTATTGCATAAACATATGGATGATAATGGCATAGTGTAGGTTAGATGGCTTTTGTTTCGGTGCAACATTGTGGGCTGAAGGGCCTGTACTGCCCTGTATTGTTCTATGTTCTATGTCACCCAACACCAGAGATCACCCAATTGCAGATATCACCCTACCCCGGATATCGGACAACGCCAGAGATCACCCAACCCTAGAGATCACCCAACACAAGATATCACCCAATCCCAGAGATCACCCAACCACAGAGAACACCCAACCCCAAATATCACCCAACCCCGGATATCACCATCCCCGGATATCACCCAACCCCAGATATCACCCAACCCCAGAGATCACCCAACCCCAGAGATCACCCAACCCGAGATCACCCAACCCCAGAGATCATCCAATCCCAGATATCACCCAACCCCAGATATTACCCAAGCCCAGATATCACCCACGCCAGAGATTACCCAACCCCAGAAATCACACAACCCCATAGATCACCCAACCCCAGAGATCACCCAACCCAAGAGATCACCCAATCCCAGAGATCACCCAACCACAGAGAACACCCAACCCCAAATATCACCCAACTCCGGATATCACCCAACCCCGGATATCACCCAACCCCGGATATCACCCAACCCCAGATATCACCCAACCCCAGAGATCACCCAACCCCAGAGATCACCCAACCCGAGATCACCCAATCCCAGAGATCACCCAATCCCAGATATCACCCAACCCCAGATATTACCCAAGCCCAGATATCACCCAACGCCAGAGATTACCCAACCCCAGAGATCACACAACCCCAGAGATCACCCAACCCCAGAGATTACCCAACCCAAGAGATCACCCAACCCCAGAGATCACCCAACCCCAGAGATCACCCAACCACAGAGATCACCCAACCCCAGAGATCACCCAACCCCAGACATCACCCAACCCCAGACATCACCCTACCCCGGATATCACCCAACCCCAGAGATCACCCAACCTCAGAGATCACCCAACCCCAGATATCACCCAACCCCAGAGATCACCCAACCCCAGAGATCACCCAACCCGATAGATCACCCAACCCCAGAGATCAGCCAACCCCAGAGATCACCCAACCCCAGAGATCACACAACCCCAGATATCACCCAACCCCAGAGATCACCCAACCCCAGAGATCACCCAACCACAGAGATCACCCAACCCCAGAGATCACCCAACCCCAGACATCACCCAACCCCAGAGATCACCCAACCACAGAGATCACCCAACCCCAGAGATCACCCAACCCCAGACATCACCAAACCCCAGACATCACCCTACCCCGGATATCACCCAACCCCAGATATCACCCAACCTCAGAGATCACCCAACCCCAGATATCACCCAACCCCAGAGATTACCCAACCCCAGAGATCACCCAACCCGATAGATCACCCAACCCGATAGATCACCCAACCCCAGAGATCACCCAACCCCAGAGATCACCCAACCCGAGATATCACCCAATCCCCGATATCACCCAATCCCCGAAATCACCCAATTGCAGATATCACCCAATCCCCGATTTCACCCAATCCCAGATATCACCCAACCCCAGAGATCACCCAACCCCAGAGATCATCCAATCCCAGAGAGAGTCCTTTAGTAGAGATTGTCCTGAGGGCCAACACTTTTTCTACTGCTTGGATTCCGTATAAAACTGAAGAGCAAATTCTTCATCAGTCCACGAGTTAGAGTAACTAACTTTTCATCATTACACCCAATAATCAAAGCGAATATGAAAGAACTAGCTGTTAAAATGGCTCCGATATTTTAATCAATAAATTCCAGTTTCCCAATATTAAATGTCTTTAAACTGGTGAAGTTCTGACGGATCTGGTGCTTTTTACTTGAATTATTTAATCATTTTCTGTGGAAGATTCTGTGGAATTCCTGACCACACAACAATAATAACATCAATGAAAAATGCATTTGTTCACCTCACAATCCCAATCAATAGGATTCTCCCTCGGCAGCGACCTCCAATTCCGCCGGCAGCGCACCCATATCGGCGGGTTTCTCGATGGCGTGGGGTGGTCACAATGGGAAACCTCATTGACCGGCTTAGGGAATGGAGAATCCCGTTGTGGTGGTGGGTGCGCCGCGTCGGACAACGGGGCTGCCGGGACGGAGAACCGGGTACAGGACATTAAACCGATGATCATTTTCCACGTGAATTATCATGGCAAGATACTGATTAATCCATTGGTCACTAACGGTTTGAATAAATCTTTTAACTTCCCACAATAATATGTATTAGGAAATATTTCCCATGCCTATGATACCAGCAATTACATCTCAGGATTTAATTTCATTAATCATAGTTGTGCCATGACTGAATAGTGTGAGAATTCTCTCTGCCTGTTTCGACCAAAGAAAACTGAGCAAATCGGGCAGCACGGTAGCATAGTGGTGCCGCTATGACGTCACAGTGCCAGGGTACCAGGTTCGATTCCCACTTGGGTCACTGTCTGTGCAGAGTCTGCACGTTTTCCCCGTGTCTGCGTGGGTTTCCTCCAAAGATGTGCAGGTTATGTGGATTGGCCACGCTAAATTGCTCTTCGCTTAGATGGGGTTACTGGGTTATAGGGATAGGGTGGAGGTGTGGGCTTGGGTAGGGTGCTCTTTGCAAGAGCCGTTGCAGACTCGGTGGGCCGAATGGCCGCCTTCTGCACTGTAAATTCTATGATCTCTGAAATCCGATGATGAAAGGCAGGATGACATATATTACACCATCATGTTTGCATAACATTGATAGAAAGCATCACATTCATTTTCAGTCCATTGAACACAGTAAATAACGAAAAACATTTAATTGCAACTTTGAAAGTGATTATTGAAGGATTTATTCTTCCAGTAATCAGAGGCGTAAATAAATATTGTTCAGACAATAATCATAATATTGTTCTTTCAAATAGAGTCAGTAATTCCTGACCTTCCTATAATAACACAATAAACTGAACATGCACATTTCTGCGCACAATTAACTAAACTGTGATTATCTTTCTATAGAATAATCATGCCAGGAACATGATTATTTTCAGTCCAATGATTACTGAATATATCTAGAAATCTTTATACTTTTCACAATAATATTCATTTGAAAATTTCTATGAGTATCAGAAATTATCTTTCACGTTTTAATTCCATTAGTTACTCGACATATCGCTGCTATGTGGTGGAATACGTTGTGATCTCTCTGCATGTTTCTACTGAAGACGTCCCAGCAATTTAAATAATGGAATCCAGGAAGTAATGGGTTCAAAAACAATTATATATTGTGTCACATATTTATTTAAATTATAGAGGCTATCTGACTGCTGGAACTGGATAACTACAAGCTCCCGCTGGTGTTGTTCGGGAGACTGGTCCTTTTGGTTCCCTTCTGCTCCTCTAGTGTATATCCTCGGGAAAATACTGACTGTTTCACAATAAGAGAGTTATCAACCATTGTTTCCATTCATTATTCATCAATTAGAGTCTGTTTCCCAGGGTTAATGGACTGATCAATGCCGGGGTCTAATGTGATGGTTAAGATTGGAGCTGGCGGATTGTAGGAGAATCAAACCCTGCCATGGCCTTGGTGATTTATTTCTCAGTGTTACACAGCAGATCCATAGCTCTCCGTGATACCGACACTCTCCCAATTCTTCAGGATTGCAGATTTAAAGGCCGGCATGATAGCACAGTGGCTTCACACCTCCGGGGTCCCAGGCTCGATTCCCGGCTTGTGTCACTGTCTGTGTGGAGTCTGCACATTCCCCCCGTGTCTGCGTGGGTTTCCTCCGGGTGCTCCGGTTTCCTCCCACAGGTCCCGAAAGACGTGTTGTGAGGTGAGTTGGACATTCTAAAATCTCCCTCTGTGTACCCGAACAGGCGCCGGAATGTGGCGACTAGGGGATTTTCACAGTAACTTCATTGCAGCGTTAATGTGGGACTACTTGTGACAATAAATATTTTTATTATTAATAAAGATTATTATTATATTAATAGTTGAACACATGATGCCTTGCCTTCCGCTGTCTGGCCCAGAAGGTGTAGGATTATCTCCTCCAGTCTCTCAGTCCCAATACCTCGTGTTCGTTGTTCAAGACAAACACTGAAAACATAAACTATTGATTGCGATTTTGGACTCCTGACTCAGCAATACCTGATACAAACAGTTAGAACAAAGAACAAAGCACAAATAAAAGTACAACATAGGTATTGGCCCTTCGGCCCTCAAGCCTGTGCTGAACATGCTGCCCATCTGACCTATAATCTTCTGCACTTCCTGTGGTCCGTATCGCTGTATTCCCATTCTACTCATGTAATTAAGGTTCTGTACAACTGCAGCAACTAATTCATAAAATGGGCAGAGGAGTAACTAAACCTGAGAGCAGGGATTAGAATTTAACATTTAATTTACAGTAAAAATCCAGCGCCAGGACCATATAATTAATTGTAACTTAATCTGATAATAATTTAAGTGATTATATTGAATGAATTAACTAGTGCATAAATGTCACTCAGGGGGTGCAGTGCTCTAACTGTGAGATGTGGGAGAACCGTGACGCTTCCAGTGTTCCAGTCAACTACGTCTGCAGCAGGTGCAGCCCATGGCAGCTCCTCACAGACCGCGTGGTTCAGTTGGAGCAGCAATTGGATGCTCTGAGGAGCATGCAGGTGGCAGACAGCATAATTGATCGAGGTTCTGGAGATGTGGTCACACCTAAGGTGCAGACAAATATTTGCTGCCTGCTGAAAAGGGCAGGCAGTCAGCGCTGGAATCACCTGTAGCCGCCCCATCTCTAATTGGTATACTGTGTTGGATACATTTGGGAGGATAGACGATCAGGGGAACACAACAGCAGCCAGAACAATGGCACCACAACTGGCTGTTACTCAGCAGGGAGGGCAAAGTGCAGGAAAGCGATAGTTGTAGACTAGGTAGGTTATGCTGCAATTGTATAAGGTGTTCGTGAGGCCACACCTGGAGTATTGTGTTCAGTTTTGGTCTCCTTACCTGAGAAAGGACGTACTGGCACTGGAGGGTGTGCAGAGGAGATTCACTACGTTAATCCCAGAGCTGAAGGGGTTGGATTACGAGGAGAGGTTGAGTACACTGGGACTGTACTCGTTGGGATTTAGAAGGATGAGGGGAGGATCTTATAGAAACATATAAGATTATGAAGGGAATAGATAGGATATATGCGGGCAGGTTGTTTCCACTGGCGGGTGAAAGCATAACTCGGGGGCATAGCCCAAAAATAAGGGGAAGTAGATTTAGGACTGAGCTTAGGAGGAACTTCTTCACCCAAAGGGTTGTGAATATATGGAATTCCTTGCCCAGTGAAGCAGTAGAGGCCCCTTCATTAAATATTTTTAAGATAAAGATAGATAGTTTTTTGAAGAATAAAGGGATTAAGGGATATGTTGTTCGGGCCGGATAGTGGAGCTGAGTCCACAAGAGATCAGCC
The DNA here is from genome assembly GCF_047496885.1 of Scyliorhinus torazame. Lineage (NCBI taxonomy): Eukaryota > Metazoa > Chordata > Chondrichthyes > Carcharhiniformes > Scyliorhinidae > Scyliorhinus > Scyliorhinus torazame. Next base: position 39,782,271 of record NC_092726.1, on the reverse strand, counting down.
ATGATCTCATTGAATGGTGGAGCAGGCTCGAGGGGCCAGATGGCCGACTCCTGCTTCTAGTTCTTATGTTCTTATGTTCTTAGTATAGTAAGTGGCACAGATCGGCGCTTCTGTGGACAGGAAAGAGACTCCAGGTTGGTATGTTGTCTCCCTGTTGCCAGGGTTAAGGTTGTCTCTGAACGAACACAGGACGTCCTGAAAGGGGGAGGGTGAACAGCCAGAGGTCTTAGTTCACATAGGTACTAACGACATCGGCAGGAAGAGTGATGAAGTCCTGCAGAAGGAGGTCAGGAAGTTAGACAGTGAGCTAAAAAGCACGACCTCTCGGGAGTAATCTCAGGATTACTCCCTGTGCCCCGTGACAGCGAGGCAAGAAACGAGAGGATAGTCCAGCTAAACACGTGGCTAAACTGGTGGTGTAGAAGGGAGGATTTCAGATGTCTGGGCCATTGGGCAATCTTCCGGGACAGGTGGGACCTGGCCAAGAAGGGCGGGTAGCTTCTAAACTGGAGGGGCATCACTATCCTCGCTGGGAGGATTGTTAGTGTCACCCGGGAGAATTGAAACTAATATGAAAGCGGGTGGGAACCAGAGCGGTAGCTCAGCAGGTGTAATAACTGAAGGGGAAATAGAGAACACAAATACCTGAACAACATCACCCTCAGGCAGAGCAAAAAAGGTGACGAGTGTGAGAAGGGAGGTGCTCAGTGCAGGATTGAGGATGGTGGACCTAAATGTGCGCAGGATAGTGGACTCGCCAACACTAAGGACATTCAAATGGTCATTGGATAGACATATGGACAATAAGGGAATAGTGTAGATGGGATTTAGAGTGGTCTCACAGGTCGGCGCAAATTCGAGGGCTGAAGGGCCTGTACTGCGCTGTAATGTTCTATGTATACGGAACAAGGTAAATTTGAATGTTGCGCACATTGATATTGGCTGGTACGATTTGGTGGGAATCACAGAGACGTGATCAGGGCTGGGGTCAAAATATGCAAGTGTTCTATCGAAAGGACAGGCAGATGGGCAAAGTTGGCGGGTTTCCATTGTTAGTATGGGATTAAGTTAAATCGATAGCGAGGAGCAATATAGGATCAGAAGGCATAGATTCTCTGTGGACAGAGTTGAGGAATGGAGTAGATAAAACGACCCTGATGGGAGTTATTTGCAGGATCCCGAGCAGTAAATAAATCAGGAGATAGAAAAGGCGTGTAAAAAAGGCAAGATTACAATAATCATGGGGACTTCAATATGCAGGTGGACTGGGAAAATCAGGTTGGTCGTGGATCTCAAGAAAAGGAATATGAGGAACGTCTAAGAGATTTTCTTTGGAGCAGCTTGTGACAGCCGACTGGGGAACAGGCAATTCTGGATTTGGTGATGTGTAATGAAGCAGACTTGATTAGGGAACATAAGGTGAAGGAACCCGAAGGGAGCAGTGACCACAATATGATAGAATTTACCCTGCAGTTTGAGAGGGAGAAGCTGGAGTCAGATGTAACAGTATTACAATTAAATAGGGGTAACTACAAAGACATGAGGGAGGAGATGCCCAGAGTTGATTGTAAATAGAGCCTAGCAGGGAAGACACTGGAACAGCAATGGCAGGAGTTTTGGGGGGTTATTCGGGAGGAACAACAGAATGTCATCCCAAGATGGAGGAAACATGCTAAGGGGAGGACAAGGAATCCATGGCTCACGAGGGAAGTCAAGGACAGCAGTAAAGCAAAATAAAAAACAGACAATGTGGCGCAAAATAGTGGGATGCCAGAAGATTGGGAAGCCTTTAACAGAGAGCAGAGGACAATGAAAAAGCAATAAAGAAGGAGATAAAATATGATTGCAAGCTAGTTAGTAATGTAAAAGAAGATAGGAAGATGTTATTTTCAATATATAAAAGGGAAGAGAGAGACAAGAAAAGACACTGGACCACTGGAAAATGTGATTGGGGAAGTAATAATAGGCAACAAAGAAATGGCAGGCGAACTGTACAGTTACTTTGCATCAGTCTTCACGGTGGAAGACACCAGGGGGATGCCAGAGCCCCAGGAGAGCCAGGGGGCAGAGGTGAGTGCCGTAGCCATCACTAAGGAGAAGGTTCTGCGGAAACTGAAAGGTCTGAAGGTGGATGAATGACCTGGACCGGATGGAGTACATCCCTGGGTTCTAAAAGAGATAGCTGAGGAGATTGTAGAGGCAGTGGCGGGAATCGTTCAGGAATCACTGAAGGCAGAAAGGGTCCCAGAGGACTGGAAAGTGGCTAATGTAGCACCGCTGTTTAAGAAGGGAGGGAGGCAGAAGACGGGAAATTATCGGCCGGTTAGCCTGACTCCGGTCATTGGTAAGATTTTAGATCGATTATTAAGGATGAGATTGCGAAGTACTTGGAAGTGCAGGATAAAATAGGACTGAGTCAGCACGGCTTCGTCAAGGGGAGGTCATGTCTGACAAATCTGTTAGAGTTCATTGAGGAAGTAACAAGGAAGTTAGACAAAGCAGAACCAGTGGACGTGATTTATTTAGATTTCCAGAAGGCCTTTGACATAGTGCCGCATTACAGGCTATTACATTGGTTAAAAGCCCATGGTGTTCAGGGTAAGATCCTGGGATGGAAAAAGAATTGGCTGACTGGCAGAAGGCAGAGAGTGGGGATAAAGGGGTATTTTTCAGGATGGCAGCCGGTGTCTAGTCGTGTGCCTCTGGGGTCTGTGCTGGGACCATAACTTTCCACAATATACATTAATGATCTGGAAGAAGGAACCGAAGGCACTGTTGCTAAGTTTGCAGATGATGCCAAGATCTGTAGAGGGACAGGTAGTATTGAGGATGCGGGGGGGGGGGGGGGGGGGAGGCTGCAGAAGGACTCAGAGGCTGGGAGATTGTGCAAAGAAGTGACAGATGGAATACAATGTGGAAAAGTGTGAGGTTATGCACTTTAGAAGGAGGAATGGAGGCAGCGACTATTCTCTAAATGGGGAAATGCTTCGGAAATCAGAAGCACAAAGGGACTTGGGAGGCCTTGTTCACGATTCTCTTATGGTTAACGTGCAGGTTCAGTCGGCAGTTAGGAAGGCAATTGCAATGTTAGCATTCATGTTGAGAGGGCTAGAATACAAGAAATGCATTTCTGAGGATGTGTAAGGCTCTGGTTAGACCCCATTTGGAGTATTGCGAGCATTTTTGGGCCCCGTATCTGAAGAAGGATATGCTTCCCTTGGAAAGGGTCCAGAGGAGGTTCACAAGAACTGTCCCTGGAATGAAGAGCTTGTCGTATGAGGAATGGTTGAGGACACCGGGCCTGTACTCGTTGGAGTTTAGAAGGATGAGGGGGAATCTTATTGAAACTTACAGGAGTCCTGAATAGAGTGGATGTGGAGAGGGTGTTTCCACTTACAGGAAAAACTAGAACCAGAGGACACCATCTCAGACTAACGGGACGATGCTTTAAAACAGAGATGTGGAAGAATTCATTCAGCCAGGAGGCAGTGAATCTGTGGAACTCTTTGCTGCCGAAGGCTGTGGAGGCCAAATCACAGAGTGTCTTTAAGAAAGAGACAGATAGGATCTTGGTTAACAAGGAGATCAGGGGTTATGGGGAGAAGGTGAGAAGGTAGGAGAATGAGGATGAGAAACATATCAGCCATGATTGACTGGCGGAGCAGGCTCGCTGGGCCTAGTGACCAAGTTCAGCTCCTGTGCCTTATGGTCTTATGGCCGTAAATGTCCAACTCGGTTTGAAATGTGGCTTTGGGTGTCTGGCTCCATAATTCTTACAGAAAATGATCTTTGAGGTAATGAAAGGATGTGAGGAACAAGCGGGAAATTAGATTGAGGCAGAAGCTGAGCAGTGATTAAATTGAATGGTGGAGGAGGTGTGAGTGACCGTGTAGTCTCCCCATGTTGCCATTTGTTATCAGTTCCGGCTCTGCAATACTCGCTGATGAATGTAGCTGCATGATCATATATTTCAGTTACATCTTTCCAACAGATATTTATATTGTTCATGGAAACTGTTCATTTACATCCAGATTATCCAAAATTTTATCATCTTAAATGTGTGGAGCGAATCTCACATCATCGTCTTTTATTCCCAATAACCCAGCCCCAGCCAATCCAATCATTCCGAAGGGAAAACTGCTTCTAAACGATTCACACAGCGAGTGGTTCTGATCTGGTTTGCACGGCCTGGGACACTGGTACCGGCAGATACAACAGTGGTTTCACAGGGAATGGGAGGAGTGACAGAAATCAAATGTATGTCTCCAGGGAAAGGGCGGTCCAGTCGGATTGAATCATCTGTTCATCTATAAAGCCGCTGAGGTCAAACGGAATCAATGTCCTCCTTCGGTACTTCACCCAGTTTTAATGCTTTGGATGTCTTCTGGCTGTGAGATGATGTGGACCAACACCTGCAGGTTCCGTCCAAGTTCCCCACCACCGTGAGTATTCTCACTGTAATCCTTTCTATTCACTGTGTCCATGTGTGAACTCACCGTCCGCTTTAGCTCACTGCTCACTTCACAGCATCAACTTCATTGTAAGTTCCAATCTGTCTGACCCTGGGCGCTGCCTGTGCTTTAATATTGAAAACATCTGTGTTGCTCCCAATAAAAGCAGACGCACATTTAATAATTAGAGGGAGGTGTCTCTTTTCTGAGGTTGCTTTACAATTATTTTTAAAAGCGGCTGTGCCACGTGTTTGCTTTCTGGCCTCTCACTGGGGGAAGATAAGTTATATTCCAGCTCTGCACAATAACTGACCTATCACATGCTGTCAGTTATTCACAATTTAAATGGTGCAATACTGCATGAAGGACATTTACTTTATCCAGGATCTGAGTTTATAATTTAGGAACAAGTTTGTTTATTCAGCAAATGTATTAATCGGGATTGTGTTTCCCACATGATAGCCAGTTCCCCATATCTCCAAGAACACTCCCTCACACCCTATCTCTCCCTTGCATTCTCTCCCTCTCTCACCCTCCCTCTCTCACACTCTCTCCCTCGCTCACACTCTCTCCCTCACAACAATCCCTCCCTCTCTCACACTCTCTCCCTCTCTCACCCTCCCTCTCACACTTTCTCCCTCGCTCACACTCTCTCCCTCATAACAATCGCTCCCTCTCTCACACTCTCTCCCTCTCTCACCCTCCCTCTCTCACCCTCCCTCTCTCACACTCTCTCCCTCGCTCACGCTCTCTCCCTCACAACAATCCCTCCCTCTCTCACACTCTCTCCCTCTCCCACACTGTCTCCCTCTCTCACACTCCCTCCCTCTCTCACAGTGTTTCACTCTCTCACACTCTCTCACACTCTCACTCTCTCACCCTCCCTCTGTCAACCTCCCTCTCTCACACTTTCTCCCTATATCACATTCTCTCCCTCACTCACACTTCCTCCCTCTCTCACACTCTCTCCCTCTCTCACACTCCCTCTCTCACAGTGTCTCGCTCTCTCACACTCTCTCACTCTCTCACCCTCCCTCTCTCACCCTCCATCTCTCCCACTTTCTCCCACTCTCACACTCTCTCCCTCTCTCACACTCTGTCCCCTCTCACATTCCCTCCCTCTCTCACACTCTTTCCCTCTCTCACACTCCCTTCCTCTCTCACAGTGTCTCACTCTCTCACCCACCCTCTCTCAGCCTCCATCTCTCACACTCTCTCCCTCGCTCACGCTCTCTCCCTCACAACAATCCCTCCCTCTCTCACACTCTCTCCCTCTCCCACACTGTCTCCCTCTCTCACACTGTCTCCCTCTCTCACACTCCCTCCCTCTCTCACAGTGTCTCACTCTCTCACACTCTCTCGCTCTCTCACACGCCCTCACTCTCTCACCCTCCCTCTGTCAACCTCCCTCTCTCACACTTTCTCCCTCTCTCACACTCTCTCCCTCTCTCACACTCCCTCTCTCACAGTGTCTCGCTCTCTCACACTCTCTCACTCTCTCACCCTCCATCTCTCACACTTTCTCCCACTCTCACACTCTCTCCCTCTCTCACACTCTGTCCCCTCTCACACTCCCTCCCTCTCTCACACTCTTTCCCTCTCTCACACTCCCTTCCTCTCTCACAGTGTCTCACTCTCTCACCCACCCTCTCTCACCCTCCATCTCTCACACTCTCTCCCTCGCTCACGCTCTCTCCCTCACAACAATCCCTCCCTCTCTCACACTCTCTCCCTCTCCCACACTGTCTCCCTCTCTCACACTGTCTCCCTCTCTCACACTCCCTCTCTCACAGTGTCTCACTCTCTCACAATGTCTCGCTCTCTCACACGCCCTCACTCTCTCACCCTCCCTCTGTCAACCTCCCTCTCTCACACTTTCTCCCTCTATCACATTCTCTCCCTCACTCACACTTCCTCCCTCTCTCACACTCTCTCCCTCTCTCACACTCCCTCTCTCACAGTGTCTCGCTCTCTCACACTCTCTCACTCTCTCACCCTCCCTCTCTCACCCTCCATCTCTCACACTTTCTCCCACTCTCACACTCCCTCCCTCTCTCACACTCTTTCCCTCTCTCACACTCCCTTCCTCTCTCACAGTGTCTCACTCTCTCACCCACCCTCTCTCACCCTCCATCTCTCACACTCCCTCTCTCACTCACACTCTCTCCCTCTCCCACACTGTCTCTCTCTCTCACACTTTCTGCCTCTCTCACACTCCCTTCCTCGCTCACAGTGTCTCACTCTCTCATACTCTCTCACTCTCTCACCCTCCCTCTCTCAGACGTTCTCCCACTCTCACACTCTCTCCCTCTCTCACCCTCCATCTCTCACACTTTCTCCCACTCTCACAGTCTCTCCCCCTCTCACACTCCCTCCCTCTCTCACACTCTTTCCCTCTCCCACACTCCCTTCCTCTCTCACAGGGTCTCACTCTCTTACTCTCTCACCCACCCTCTCTCACCCTCCATCTCTCACACTCCCTCTCTCACTCACACTCTCTCCCTCTCCCACACTGTATTTCTCTCTCACATTCTCTGCCTCTCTCACACTCCCTTCCTCGCTCACAGTGTCTCACTCTCTCACACTCTCTCACTCTCTCACCCTCCCTCTCTCACCCTCCCTCTCTCAGACATTCTCCCACTCTCACACTCTCTCCCTCTCTCACACTCTGTCGCCCTCTCACTCTCCCTCCATCTCTCACACTCTAACCCTCTCACACACTCCCTCCCTCTCTCGCACTCTATCCCACTCTCACACTCTGTCCCTCTTGCACACTCTAACCCTGTCTTACACTCTCTCCCTCTCTCATACTCTCTCCCTCTCTCACACTCATGCCCCCTCTCACACTCTCTCCCTCTATCACACTCTGTCCCCCTCGTACAATCCCTCCCTCTCTCACACTCTATACGTCTCACATACTCCCTCCCTCTCTCACACTCTCTCCCTCTCTCACACTCTGTCCCTCTCGCACACTCTAACCCTCTCTTGCACTCTCTTGATCTCTCCCCTTTCGCTCTCTCTCTCTCGTGTACTCTCTCCCTCTCTTGCACTCTCACCGTCTTTCACAATCTCCCCTCTCACACTCTCTCCCTCTGACACATTATCTACCTCACTCACCCTCCCTCTGTCCCACTGTCTCCCTCTCTCCTACTCTGTCTACCTCTCAGACTCTCTCCCTCTCTCACACTCTCTTCCTGTCTAACACACTCTCCCTGTCTCACACACTCTCTCTTTCTCACACTCTCTCCCTCTCTCACACTCCCTCCATCTCTCACACTCCCTCCCTCTCTCTCGCTCTATCCCGCTCTCACACTCCCTCCATCTCTCACACTCCCTCCCTCTCTCGCACTCTCCCTCTCTCACACTCTCCCTCTCTCACACTCCCTCCATCTCTCACACTCCCTCCATCTCTCACACTCCCTCCATCTCCCCCACTTCTTCCATTTCTGACACTCCCTCCATTTCTCACACTCCCTCTCTCAAATTCCTGCCTCTCTCAAACTTTCTTCTTCATTGATACTTACTCCCACTCTCCCACTCTCTCTAACACATGTCCTTTGTCTCACACTTACCCCTCTCTCACATTCTGTCCCTCTCTTACACTCTCCCCGCCCTCGCTCTCTCTGCTCCATGCCTCCCTCCCTCCCTCTCTCACATCTCCGTTAGACACTTTCCCCCTCTCTCTTTCCAATCCTATATCTCACTCCCTCCATGCCTCCCTCTCACACAACTCCCTCAGTTCTCACTGACACATTCTCTCACACACTTTCTCTCTCACACGCATTCTCTCACACTCTTTCCCTCTCTCACACTTTCTCTCACACTCTTTCCCTCTCATACTTTCTCTCACTCTCTTTCCCTCTCACACTTTCTCTCAAACTTTTTCCCTCTCTCACACTTTCTCTCAAACTATTTCCCTCTCACACACGTTCTCTCACACTCTTTCCTTCTCTCACACTTTCCCTCTCTCACACTTTCTCTCACACGTTCCCTCTCTCACACTTTCTCTCACTCTTTCCCTCTCTCACACTTTCTCTCACACTCTTTCCCTCTTTCACACTTACTCTGACTCTCTTTCCCTCTCTCACAATTTCTCTCACTCTCTTTCCCTCTCTCACACTTTCTCTCACTCTCTTTCCCTCTCTCACACTTTCTCTCACTCTCTTCCCCCTTAACACTTTCTCACACTCTTTCCCTCGCTCACACTTTCTCTCACACTCTTTCCCTCTCCCACACTTTCTCTCACACTCTCTCCCCCTCATACATTCTCTCACAATCTTTCCCTCGCCCACTCCCTCAGTCACTCAGTCGCTCTCTCCTTTACTTATGTCTAAGATTATGTTAGTATTTTATACACAATCCTTCTCACCCAACCTGCTTCCCTCATCCACTCACCCACTCGGTCTCCACTCTCTGCTTCCCTTTCTCTCAGACGATCTACCTCCTTCTCCCATTTCATCCTTTATTTCTCCCACCCTCTTTCCCTCCCAATATATCTCCTCCCACACTCTTTCTCTCACAGCCTGTCTTCTATGAGCACATCTCATAGACCAGTTCTCTCTTCCTCCACATCTCACCCCGCCTCTCTCCCAGTTCAAGTCTGTGTATCAGATGGACGGCCGGTATAAATTAGAGACAGGGTATTAGTTTTCACAGCTGAATATGTATTAATGCTGCTCTCTGAGGTGATGAGTTTGTATCTGCTGCAGCCTCTGAGTTTTCTGAGGATCCAATGATTCTAAACGTTTTCTTAGTTTGAGGGGCTGAATCAGATTTAGATATGGGATCACATACTTTGCGCATTAAATTGTTCCAGATTTTGGAGACATTGAAATTTTCTACTTAAACTCAAACAGAAACTACTGAAATTAAATAAAGTAATGGTCACAGTTACAGAGGCAGCTACATCCCAGAGTGCAGTGGAACCACCCAGAGAAACACACTGACAATAGGAACTGAATCACTGAATGGTCACAGTTACAGAGGCAGCTACACCCCTAGTGCAGTGGAACCACCCAGAGAAACACACTGACAATAGGAACTGAATCACTGAATGGTCACAGTTACAGAGGCAGCTACACCCCAGAGTGCACTGGAACCACCCAGAGAAACTCATTGACAATTGGAACTGTATCACTGAATGGTCACAGTTACAGAGGCAGCTGCAACCCAGCGTGCAGTGGACCCACCCAGAGAAACACACTGACAATTGGAACTGAATCACTCAATGGTCACAGTTACAGAGACAGCTACATCCCAGAGTGCAGTGGGACCACCCAGAGAAACACACTGACAATTGGAACTGAATCACTGAATGGTCACAGTTACAGAGTCAGCTACACCCCAGAGTGCAGTGGAACCACCCAGAGAAACACACAGACAATTGGAACTGAATCACTGAATGGTCACTAACGGGCAGCACGGTAGCCTTGTGGATAGCACAATTGCTTCACAGCTCCAGGGTCCCAGGTTCGATATCGGCTTGGGTCACTGTCTGTGTGGAGTCTGCACGTCCTGCCCGTGTGTGCGTGGGTTCCCTCCGGGTGCTCCGGTTTCCTCCCACAGTCCAAAGATTTGCAGGTTAGGAGGATTGACCATGATAAATTGCCCTTAGTGTCCAAAATTGCCCTTAGTGTTGGGTGGGGTTACTGGGTTATGGGGATAGGGTGGAGGTGTTGACTTTGGGTAGGGTGCTCTTTCCAAGAGCCGGTGCAGACTCGATGGGCCGAATGGCCTCCTTCTGCACTGTAAATTCTATGCTGATGATAATCTATGACAGTTACAGAGGCTGCTACACCCCAGAGTGCACTGGAACCACCCAGAGAAACTCACTGACAATTGGAACTGTATCACTGAATGGTCACAGTTACAGAGGCAGCTGCATCCCAGAGTGCAGTCGAACCACCCAGAGAAACACACTGACAATTGGAACTGAATCACTGAATGCTCGCAGTTACAGAGGCAGCTACACCCCAGAGTGCAGTGGAACCACCCAGAGAAACACACTGACAATTGGAACTGAATCACTGAATGGTCAGGTGCAGCGCTCCGAAATCTAGTGACATCGAAACAAACCTGTTGGACTTTAACCTGGTGTTGTAAGACTTCTTACAGTTACAGAGGCAGCTACATCCCAGAGTGCAGTGGACCCACCCAGAGAAACACACTGACAATTGGAACTAATCACTGAATGGTCACAGTGGAGTGAGGGATATCACTGAAACAATATGTGATCTAAAGCTTACCTTGCAGGCCCAGTCGATTTCAGCAGGAGCGGAGCAGGTTAGTCCATTTCAGCGGGGGCAGTGCGGAAGTGATTTCTGGGAGGTAAGTTTCTCCTTTAAATAAATTTTTTTAAAAAAAATTCTAGTGTTTAAGGTGGGAACAGGAAGTCGACCCGCGGACGTCTGGGAAGACCCTCACCAATAAATTCTGGTGGAGAGGAAACCCGAGACACTACACGTGTAGTGTCTCCCACCCGCCCTCCTCCTCTAACCTAATAATAAAACCCTTTGGAGTGAGGTAAGTACCATATTTTATTATTGTTATTAATAATTTTTATTCTTTCTTTTTTTGCATATATAAATTTTTTTTTAAAATTTAGTTGTTAGCCAGATCTTGGTAGAAAGTTAGAGGAATGGCAGGGAAGGGAGTGCAATGTTCCTCCTGCAGGATGTTTGAGGTGAGGGATGCCGTTAGTGTCCCTGCTGATTTTACCTGCAGGAAGTGCTGCCATCTCCAGCTCCTCCAAGACCGAGTTAGGGAACTGGAGCTGGAGTTGGAAGAACTTCGGATCATTCGGGAGGCAGAGGGGGTCATAGATAGCAGCTTCAGGGAATTAGTTACACCAAAGATTGGAGATAGATGGGTAACTGTAAGAGGGACGGGGAAAAAACAGTCAGTGCAGGGATCCCCTGCGGTCGTTCCCCTGAGAAACAAGTATACCGCTTTGGATACTTGTGGGGGGGACGACTTACCAGGGGTAAGCCATGGGGTACAGACCTCTGGCACAGAGTCTGTCCCTGTTGCTCAGAAGGGAAGGGGGGAGAGGAGCAGAGCATTAGTAATTGGGGACTCTATAGTCAGGGGCACAGATAGGAGATTTTGTGGGAGCGTGAGAGACTCACGTTTGGTATGTTGCCTCCCAGGTGCAAGGGTACGTGATGTCTCGGATCGTGTTTTCCGGGTCCTTAAGGGGGAGGGGGAGCAGCCCCAAGTCGTGGTCCACATTGGCACTAACGACATAGGTAGGAAAGGGGATAAGGATGTCAGGCAGGCTTTCAGGGAGCTAGGATGGAAGCTCAGAACTAGAACAAACAGAGTTGTTATCTCTGGGTTGTTGCCCGTGCCACGTGATAGTGAGATGAGGAATAGGGAGAGAGAGCAATTAAACACGTGGCTACAGGGATGGTGCAGGCGGGAGGGATTCAGATTTCTGGATAACTGGGGCGCTTTCTGGGGAAGGTGGGACCTCTACAGACAGGATGGTCTACATCTGAACCTGCGGGGCACAAATATCCTGGGGGGGAGATTTGTTAGTGCTCTTTGGGGGGGTTTAAACTAATGCAGCAGGGGCATGGGAACCTGGATTGTAGTTTTAGGGTAAGGGAGAATGAGAGTATAGAGGTCAGGAGCTCAGATTTGACGTCGGAGGAGGGGGCCAGTGTTCAGGTAGGTGGTTTGAAGTGTGTCTACTTCAATGCCAGGAGTATACGAAATAAGGTAGGGGAACTGGCAGCATGGGTTGGTACCTGGGACTTCGATGTTGTGGCCATTTCGGAGACGTGGATAGAGCAGGGACAGGAATGGATGTTGCAGGTTCCGGGGTTTAGGTGTTTTAGTAAGCTCAGGGAAGGAGGCAAAAGAGGGGGAGGTGTGGCGCTGCTAGTCAAGAGCAGTATTACGGTGGCGGAGAGGATGCTAGATGGGGACTCATCTTCCGAGGTAGTATGGGCTGAGGTTAGAAACAGGAAAGGAGAGGTCACCCTGTTGGGAGTTTTCTATAGGCCTCCAAATAGTTCTAGGGATGTAGAGGAAAGGATGGCGAAGATGATCCTGGATATGAGCGAAAGTAACAGGGTAGTTATTATGGGAGACTTTAACTTTCCAAATATTGACTGGAAAAGATATAGTTCGAGTACATTAGATGGGTCGTTTTTTGTACAGTGTGTGCAGGAGGGTTTCCTGACACAGTTTGTTGACAGGCCAACAAGAGGTGAGGCCACATTGGATTTGGTTTTGGGTAATGAACCAGGCCAGGTGTTGGATTTGGAGGTAGGTGAGCACTTTGGGGACAGTGACCACAATTCGGTGACGTTTACGTTAAGGATGGAAAGGGATAAGTATACACCGCAGGGCAAGAGTTATAGCTGGGGGAAGGGAAATTATGATGCCATTAGACGTGACTTGGGGGGGATAAGGTGGAGAAGTAGGCTGCAAGTTTTGGACACACTGGATAAGTGGAGCTTGTTCAAGGATCAGCTATTGCGTGTTCTTGATAAGTATGTACCGGTCAGGCAGGGAGGAAGGTGCCGAGCGAGGGAACCGTGGTTTACCAAAGAAGTGGAATCTCTTGTTAAGAGGAAGAAGGAGGCCTATGTGAAGATGAGGTGTGAAGTTTCAGTTGGGGCGATGGATAGTTACAAGGTAGCGAGGAAGGATCTAAAGAGAGAGCTAAGACGAGCAAGGAGGGGACATGAGAAGTATTTGGCAGGAAGGATCAAGGAAAACCCAAAAGCTTTCTATAGGTATGTCAGGAATAAGCGAATGACTAGGGACAGAGTAGGACCAGTCAAGGACAGGGATGGGAAGTTGTGTGTAGAGTCTGAAGAGATAGGCAAGATACTAAATGAATATTTTTCGTCAGTATTCACTCAGGAAAAAGATAATGTTGTGGAGGAGAATGCTGAGCTCCAGGTAAATAGATTAGATGGCATTGAGGTAAGTAGGGAAGAGGTGTTGGCAATTCTGGACAGGCTGAAAATAGATAAGTCCCCGGGGCCTGATGGGATTTATCCTAGGATTCTCTGGGAGGCCAGGGAAGAGATTGCTGGACCATTGGCTTTGATTTTTATGTCATCATTGGATACAGGAATAGTGCCAGAGGACTGGAGGATAGCAAATGTGGTCCCTTTGTTCAAAAAGGGGAGCAGAGACAACCCCGGCAACTATAGACCGGTGAGCCTCACGTCTGTAGTGGGTAAAGTCTTGGAGGGCATTATAAGAGACAAGATTTATAATCATCTAGATAGGAATAATATGATCAGGGATAGTCAGCATGGCTTTGTGAAGGGTAGGTCATGCCTCACAAACCTTATCGAGTTCTTTGAGAAGGTGACTGAACAGGTAGACGAGGGTAGAGCAGTTGATGTGGTGTATATGGATTTCAGCAAAGCGTTTGATAAGGTTCCCCACGGTAGGCTATTGCAGAAAATACGGAGGCTGGGGATTGAGGGTGATTTAGAGATGTGGATCAGAAATTGGCTAGCTGAAAGAAGACAGAGGGTGGTGGTTGATGGGAAATGTTCAGAATGGAGTTCTGTCACAAGTGGAGTACCACAAGGATCTGTTCTGGGGCCGTTGCTGTTTGTCATTTTTATCAATGACCTAGAGGAAGGCGCAGAAGGGTGGGTGAGTAAATTTGCAGACGATACTAAAGTCGGTGGTGTTGTCGATAGTGAGGAAGGAAGTAGCAGGTTACAGAGGGATATAGATAAGCTGCAGTGCTGGGCTGAGAGGTGGCAAATGGAGTTTAATGTAGAGAAGTGTGAGGTGATTCACTTTGGAAGGAAAAACAGGAATGTGGAATATGTGGCTAATGGAAAAGTTCTTGAAAGTGTGGATGAGCAGAGGGATCTAGGTGTCCATGTACATAGATCCCTGAAAGTTGCCACCCAGGTTGATCGGGTGGTGAAGAAGGCCTATGGAGTGTTGGCCTTTATTGGTAGAGGGATTGAGTTCCGGAGTCAGGAGGTCATGTTGCAGCTGTACAGAACTCTGGTACGGCCGCATTTGGAGTATTGCGTACAGTTCTGGTCACCGCATTATAGGAAGGACGTGGAGGCTTTGGAACGGGTGCAGAGGAGATTTACCAGGATGTTGCCTGGTATGGAGGGAAAATCTTATGAGGAAAGGCTGATGGACTTGAGGTTGTTTTCGTTAGAGAGAAGAAGGTTAAGAGGAGACTTAATAGAGGCATACAAAATGATCAGAGGGTTAGATAGGGTGGACAGTGAGAGCCTTCTCCCGCGGATGGAAATGGCTAGCACGAGGGGACATAGCCTTAAACTGAGGGGTAATAGATATAGGACAGAGGTCAGGGGTAGGTTCTTTATGCAAAGAGTAGTGAGGCCGTGGAATGCCCTACCTGCTACAGTAGTGAACTCGCCAACATTAAGGGCATTTAAAAGTTTATTGGATAAACATATGGATGATAATGGTATAGTGTAGGTTAGATGGCTTTTGTTTCGGTGCAACATCGTGGGCCGAAGGGCCTGTACTGCGCTGTATTGTTCTATGTTCTATGTTCTAAAGATGGGACTGATGGTGTCTGAGTGGACAGCAACCTTTCTGTTAATGTTAGCTGAACAATGTGATCAACACAGCCCAGTGTTTGGAAAGAGGTCACTCACTCAAAAAAATAATATTTGCTTTCCTGAACCAAATATCGGAATCTGTTTGTTCACATCTTTGAAAAATAAGTTAAACGATGTCACAACGTAAATATCGCTGAGGTGGTTCCACAGGTTATTAATTAAAAGCTTGGAGAATATATAACCTCAGAGTTTCATACAGAGAGATTGCCAATCGCAGGAAGGGACACATCACTTCACAGTGAAAATGCTTTATGCAATTCAGACTGCTCAGAAAATATTCTACCCAATCCTTGCTATTGTTGGTGTTCCTGGTAAGTGACTATCACCATTGAAGTTGTGTAAATCTGTGTGTCTCTGATTTGAAAAATGCGACTTAAAATGTTCAACGCTGAACTCCTGCTCACTGTTACACAGACACCTGGTCAACGATATAATTCACTAAATTCAAATCTCGTTCATAATGTCTATGGTTTGAATCCATTTCATCATCTAACAATACACCTGTTTGTAACTCACCTGTTAGATTGAGTGGAATCTTGTTTGATGTTAGATTGGATCTCAGTGAAGGCAATCGCTCTGAAGGAAGGTTTAGTGGGAGTAAGAATAAAGTCACACTGAGGGTGGATCACTAATCAGATTGGAATATCTGACAGCAGTGAACAAGGATTACTGGAAGTATCTGTCAGTTTGGAATTGTAATGAATGTGGGTCTCTCACCAGAGTGGAATATCTGATCTAATTATCTATCTATTACTGGGACTATCAGTCCGTGTGGAATTGTATTGTGTGTGGGTCAGTAACTGGACTGAAATTAGTTGGTTCTGTTTTGAAATGATGTATTTTATTGGTGAGGGGTCGCTCCATTCTGTGGAGTTCGCTCTGTGTGTTATAACTTTGGAATAAGTTGAAAACAGAAAGAGTTTGGCTGTGTTTTGAAGATGTTTATATTTATTGTATGAAGAGAAATGTCTCTATCTCTGTTTTCTTTTGATCTACTCTAACAGGAACAAATATCACCAAACTCTAATATTTCATAAAACCCACAGCAGTGCAGTATTCCAATAGGTTTTGTGATATTTTCTCATTTCTATTCATCCTGAAATGAACTCACATGTTTGATCATTTTTTATGGGTGTTTAGAAACTGTGTTTCTGCTTCACACGATTTGTGAATCTATTTACCTGAACCCAGAAACCCCTCCAGTCCATTCACACACTTGTTTTCCAAGGAGTGATTGGGGGACTTATTGTTCTGATCAAAATGCAGCAGCGGACACTGATCTGTCAGAACATTAATTTCCCATTGAAATACCCGCTTTGCAAATTCATAATTAATGATGAGTGCCTGTAATTAGTTGTATTCTTCCTCTGTATTCACTATCATTCTCAATTTGATTTTGTCTGTAAATTGTGTAATTATCATTCTGCTTCCCGATCCCATACTGTTGATGGGAATGGTGAAGGAGAGTGATCCCAGTGCTGATCCTTGTGGAACACCACTTCCTACCTTCCACCAACCAGCCTAAATCCCTTTAACTCCTCTCCCTGTTTTCTGGGTGTGTCGTCAGCATGTGTCCATTCTGCTGCTGTGTCCCCTAACTCCACTGGCTCTGAGATTACTCATCAGTCTGTTATGTCGGACCTTACTGACAGCGTTTAGAAAATCAAATTGTTTAACATCTATCATACTAATCAGATCTATTATTTCTGGTAGTTATTGAAATAATTGGATGAAATGTGTCAGGAATAATGTTGACTTTGGAATATGTGCCGACTATTTAGTATACTCTGTGTTACTGGATTTCTTTTAACTCATGCTTCTAATTCCATTTTTCCAACTGTTCACATTGTGACTGGAAGATTTGATTATATTCTGTTCCAAATTTCAAGAATAAGAGAGACCGACTTCTGCTTTTCAATTCTTTGGTAATTATTCTGATGATGATCAGTGAATAGATAATATTGTCTCTGTGTTTCTCACTGTCTATGTTATGAAAATTTGTTGTTGAAATCCATCCGCCTCCAGTAATCCCCCTCTACCTGGATCCCACCCTCTGGCCTCCTATCAGCTCTTGATCTTTTCATTGAGATTTGTCAGTGCGACATCGACCGTCTCAATTTCTCTGTGCCTCTCACCAACTCTATCCTGACTCACTCGAAACTTGCTCCAATCCTCTCTCTAATATCCAACCCTGGCCTGGTGATCTAAGCAGCTCACAAGGGCGGTGCCATTATTGTCTGGTGTCCTGACTTCTTCCTCACAGAGGCTGACCGTCAGCTCTCAGACCCATCCTGGTACCTCCCGCTGGACCAACATCACACCACCAAACATCATGATATTGTTTCCAGGACTTTCACTGACCTCGTTGACTCTGGATATCTTCTGTCCTCAGCTTCGGAAATCATAGTCCCACAATCCCACACATCCTGTATCAACCTCCCGCTTCTACCTCTTTCCCAAAATCCACAAACAGGAAAGTCCCAGTACACCCGTTATTTCGGCCTGTTCCAGCCCCACAAAGATCATTTCTTCCCATCTTGATTCCATCCGCTTTACCCTGTTCTGCCCCTTTCCAAAGACATTGGTGGCACAGTGACACAGTGGTTTGCACTGTTGCCTCACAGAACCAGAGTCCCCGGATCAATTCCCACCTTGGGTGACTGTCTGTGTGGAGACTGCACTTTTTCTCCCTGTCTGCGTGGGTTTCCTCCGGGTGCTCCGATTTCCTCCCACAGTCCAAAGATGTGCGGGTTAGGTGAATTGGCCAATGATAAATTGCCCTTAATGTCCAAATTGCCCTTGGTGTTGGGTGGAGGTGTTGAGTTTGGGTATGGTGCTCTTTCCAAGAGCCGGTGCAGACTCAAAGGGCCGAATGGCCTCCTTCTGCACTGTAAATTCAATGATAATCTATGATTAATCTAGGACAAAGGTTTGGCACAACATCGTGGGCCGAAGGGCCTGTTCTGTGCTGTATTTTCTATGTTTTTTTTCTTTTTCTATGTGTGGATAGAATCATAGACGTTTACAGCATGGAAACAGGCCCTTCGGCCCAACCAGTCCATGCCGCCCAGTTTTTACCATTAAGCTAGTCCCAGTTGCCCGCACTTGGCCCATAACCCTCTATACCCATCTTACCCATGCAACTATCTAAATGTTTTTTAAAAGACACAATTGTACCCGCCTCTACTACTACCTCTGGCAGCCCATTCCAGACACTCACTACCCTCTGAGTGAAGAAATTGCCCCTCTGGGCCCTTCTGAATCTCTCCCCTCTCACCTTAAACCCATGCCCTCTAGTTTTAGACTGCCCTACCTTTGGGAAAAGATGTTGACTATCTACCTTATCTATGCCCCTCATTATTTTCTAGACCTCTATAAGCTCACCCCTAAGCCTCCTACGCTCCAAGGAAAAAAGTCCCAGTCTATCCAGCCTCTTCTTATAACTCAAACATTGGTGGCACAGTGACACAGTGGTTTGCACTGTTGCCTCACAGAACCAGAGTCCCCGGAACAATTCCCACCTTGGGTGACTGTCTGAGTGGAGACTGCACTTTTTCAAGTCCCGGCAACACCCTAGTAAATCTTTTCTGCACTCTTTCCAGTTTAATAATATCCTTCCTATAATAGGGTGACCAGAACTGCACACAGTATTCCAAGTGTGGCCGTACCAATGTCTTGTACAACTTCAACAAGACGTCCCAACTCCTGTATTCAATGTTCTGACCAATGAAACCAAGCATGCCGAATGCCTTCTTCACCACCCTGTCCACCTGCGACTCCACCTTCAAGGAGCTATGAACCTGTACTCCTAGATCTCTTTGTTCTATAACTCTCCCCAACGCCATACCATTAACTGAGTAGGTCCTGGCCTGATTCGATCTGCCAAAATGCATCACCTCACATTTATCTAAATTAAGCTCCATCTGCCATTCGTCGGTCCATTGGCCTAATTGATCAAGATCCCGTTGCAATCCTAGATAACCTTCTTCACTATCCACTGTGCCACCAATCTTGGTGTCATCTGCAAACTTACTAACCATGCCTCCTAAATTCTCATCCAAATCATTAATATAAATCACAAATAACAGTGGACCCAGCACCGATCCCTGAGGCACACCACTGGTCACAGGACTCCAGTTTGAAAAACAACCCTCTACAACCACCCTCTGCCTTCTGTCGTCCAGCCAATTTTGAATCCAATTGGCAACCTCACCCTGGATCTCGTGAGCTTTAACCTTCTGCAACAACCTACCATGCGGTACCTTGTCAAAGGCTTTGCTAAAGTCCATGTAGACAACGTCTACTGCACTGCCCCCATCTACCTTCTTGGTCACCCCCTCAAAAAACTCAATCAAATTTGTGAGACATGATTTTCGACGCACAAAGCTATGCTGACTGCCCCGAATCAGTCCTTGCCTCTCTAAATGCTTGTAGATCCTGTCTCTCAGAATACCTTCTAGCAACTTACCTACTACAGACGTTCGGCTCACCGGTCTGTAGTTCCCAGGCTTTTCCCTGCTGCCCTTCTTAAACAAGGGCACAACATTCGCCACTCTCCAATCTTCAGGCACCTCACCTGTGGCTGCCGATGATTCAAATATCTCTGTTAGGGGACCCGCAATTTCCTCCCTAGCCTCCCACAACACCCTGGGATACATTTCATCAGGTCCCGGGGATTTATCTACCTTGATGCGCTTTAAGACTTCCAGCACCTCCTCCTCTGTAATATGCACACTTCTCAAGACATCACTATTTATTTCCCTTAGTTTCCTAACATCCATGCCTTTCTCCGCCGTGAATACCGATGAGAAATATTCATTCAGGATCTCACCCAACTCTTGCGGCTCTGCACATAGATGCCCTCGTTGATCCTTAAGAGGCCCTACTCTGTCCCTAGTTACTCTTTTCCCCTTTATGTATTTGTAGAATCTCTTTGGATTCTCCCTTGCATTATTTGCCAAAGCAATTTCATGTCCCCTTTTTGCCCTCCTGATTTCCCTCTTAACTCTATTTCGACAATCTCTATACTCTTCAAGGGATCCACTTGATCCCAGTTGCTTATGTGCGTCATATGCCTCCTTCTTCTTTTGACCAGAGTCTCAATATCTCCAGTCATCCAGGGTTCCCTACTCCTACCAGCCTTACCCTTCACCCTGGTTAACACATTTTTAAAAGCCTCCCATTTACCAGCCGTCCCTTTGCCTGCCAACAGTCTCCCCCAATCTACCTCTGCAAGTTCCTGTCTGATACCATCAAAATTGGCCTTGCCCCAATTAAGAATTTTAACTCTTGGGCCAGACCTATCATTCTCCATAGCTATCTTAAAACTAATGGAGTTATGGTCACTTGTCCCAAAGTGATCTCTCACTAGCACCTCTGTGACTTGCCCTTCCTTATTTCCCAAGACGAGGTCAAGTTTTGCCCACTCTCTAGTCGGTCCATCCACATACTGAATGAGAAATTCCTCCTGAATACACTCAACAAATTTCCCTCCATCCAAGCCCCGAATGCTCTGGCTGTCCCAGTCAATGTTGGGAAAGTTAAAGTCTCCTCCTACTACCACCCTATTATTCTTGCAGCTATCTGTAAGCTCCTTACATAGTTGCTCCTCAATTTCCCGCTGACTATTTGGGGGCCTGTAGTACAGTCCTACCAAGGTGATCTCTCCCTTCTTATTTTTCAGTTCCACCCATATAGACTCAGTGGGCGAACCCTCGGATATATCCCCTCTAAGTACTGCCGTGATGTTCTCCCTAATCAAAAACGCCACTCCCCCTCCTCTCTTACCTCCTGTTCTATCCTTTCTATAGCATCTGTACCCCGGAACATTGAGCTGCCAGTCCTGCCCCTCCCTTAGCCATGTTTCAGTCATAGCTATAATATCCCAGTCCCATGTGCCCGTCCATGCCCTGAGTTCATCCGCTTTGCCCGTCAGGCCCCTTGCATTGAAATAAATGCAGTTTGATGTAGACCTTCCTTGCTCTCTGCCCTGCTTTCTCAGGATGTGGAGATGCCGGCGTTTGACTGGGGTGAGCACAGTACGAAGTCTTACAACACCAGGTTAAAGTCCAACAGGTTTGTTTCGATGTCACTAGCTTTCGGAGCGCTGCTCCTTCCTCAGGTGAATGAACTGCTTTCTCGGGTCATGCTTTACACACTCTCCCTTCCTGCCTTTTGTTTCTGTCCCCACTGACTTCCTACATCGGTTCCCATCCCCCTGCCACATTAGTTGAGACCCTCCCCAACTGCACTAGCAAACCCCCCCCCCCCCCCCGAGAACATTGGTTCCGGTCCCACCCAGATGCAGACCGTCCGATTTGTACAGGTCCCACCTCCCCCAGAACCGGTCCCAATGTCCCAGGAATTTGAAACCCTCCCTCTTGCACCATCTCTCAAGCCACGTATTCATCCTAACTATCCTGTCATTCCTACTCTGACTATCACGTGGCACTGGTAGCAATCCTGAGATTACTACCTTTGAGGTCCTACTTTTTAGTTTAACTCCTAACTCCCTAAATTCAGCTTGTAGGACCTCATCCCGTTTTTTACCTTTATCGTTGGTGCCTATATGCACCACGACAGCTGGCTGTTCACCCTCCCCCTCCAGAATGCCCTGCAGCCGCTCCGAGACATCCTTGCCCCTTGCACCAGGGAGGCAACATACCAACCTGGATTCTCGTTTGCGTCCACAGAAACGCCTGTCTATTCCCCTTACAATTGAATCCCCTATCACTATAGCTCTGACACTTTTTTTCCTGCCCTTCTGTGCAGCAGAGCCAGCCACGGTGCCATGAACCTGGCTGCTGCCACCTTCCCCTGGTGAGCCATCTCCCCCAACAGTTTCGAAAACGGTAAATCTGTTTTGGAGGGAGATGACCGCAGGGGATCCCTGCACTGCCTTCCTACTCTTCCTCTGTCCGTTGGTCACCCATTCCCTATCTGCCTCAGTAATTTTAATCTACGGTGTGACCAACTCACTGACTGTGCTATCCACAACTTCCTCAGCATCGCGGATGCTCCAAAGTGAGTCCATCCGCAGCTCCAGAGCCGTCAAGCGGTCTAACAGGAGCTGCAACTGGACACACTTCTTGCAGATGAAGGAGTCAGGGACACCAGAAGGGTCCCTGACTTGCCACATCTCACAAGAGGAGCATGACACGGGTCTGAGCTCTCCTGCCATGACTTAAACCTGAAGTTAAATTTGAACTACCCTGCACAGCTAAGAGAAAGTCTTAATTTACTTAATTAATTGGATTTTTTTTTTGGGGGGGGGGGGGGGGAAACTCAACCCCAAACACCAAACTCCAAAAAACAAACACAGCCCTCACTCACCTCTTACCCGAACTCAGCCTTACCCAAACTTAGATATCTCTGTTTGCCTCCAGCACTCCGTTTCTATTGGCACTTCAGCCACACCTTTTGTATCCTTCCTGATTTACAGTCAGCCAATAGGCCTGCTCCCAAAACTGATCTCCCGAAACTAACAGCTGACCTGCAAGGTAAGGAAGTTGTTAATCAGTACTTACCTCACCCAGGCAGCGACCTTTTATTCTGTCCCCTCTGCCTCGCAGCTCCCGCGCTTTTTCAAACTCCCGCGCTGTTTCCAAGGTCCCGGCTCCCTCTCTCTCCCGAACAGCTGACCTGCAAGGTAAGGAAGTGGTTAATCAGTACTTACCTCACCCAGGCAGCGACCTTTTATTCTGTCCCCTCTGCCTCGCAGCTCCCGCGCTTTTTCAAACTCCCGCGCTGTTTCCAAGGTCCCGGCTCCCTCTCTCTCCCGAACAGCTGACCTGCAAGGTAAGGAAGTGGTTAATCAGTACTGAGATGAGCAGAGAGATCTCGGTGTCCATGTACATAGATCCCTGAAAGTTGCCACTCAGGTTGAGAGGGTTGTTAAGAAGGTGTAGGTGTGTTAGCTTTTATTGGTAGAGGGACTGAGTTTCGGAGCCATGAGGTCATATTGCAGCTGTACAACACTCTGGTGCGGCCGCATTTGGAGTATTGCGTGGAATTCTGGTCGCCGCATTGTAGGAAGGATGTGGAAGCATTGGAAAGGGATTGGAAAGAGATTTACCAGAATATTGCCTGGTTATGGAGGGAAGATCTTATGAGGAAAGGCTGAGGGACTTGAGGCTGTTTTCGTTCGAGAAGAAGGTCAAGAGGTGACTTAATTGAGGCATAAAAGATGATCAGAGGATTGGATAGGGTGGACAGTGAGAGCCTTTTTCCTCGGATGGTGATGTCTCGCACGAGGGGACATAGCTTTAAATTGTGTGGAGACAGATATAAGAGGTAGGTTCTTTACCCAGAGAGTAGTAAGGACGTGCCTGCAACAGTAGTGGACTCGCCAACACTAAGGTCATTCAAATGAAATGAAATGAAAATTGCTTATTGTCACAAGTAGGCTTCAAATGAAGTTACTGTGAAAAGCCCCTAGTCGCCACATTCCGGCGCCTGTTCGGGGAGGCTGGTACGGGAATTGAACCGTGCTGCTGGCCTGCCTTGGTCTGCTTTCAAAGCCAGCGATTTAGCCCTGACCTAAACCAGCCCCTAAGCATTGGATAGACATATTGGCGATAGTGTCGATGGGCTTTAGGGTGGGTTCACAGGTCGGCGCCACATCGGGGGCCGAAGGGCCTGTACTGCGCTGTAATGTTCTATGTTCTATGTTCATTCTCCCACTTTCTCCATCTCCATCGCCTCTGTTCTGATGATGGCGTCTTCGACAATAGCCCGTCTGGCATGTCTGTCTTTTCCTTAACCGGTCTGTCCCCACCACCTTCCTTTGTTAACAGGCCTCTCAATCGTGTTCAATTCATTTCTCACAGCTCTGTCCTCACACATCCCCCTCTCTCCCGGAAACATGATAGTGTCTCCCTCTCCTCACTTTCCACGCCATCAGCCTCCCCATTGAAAGGAAAATCCTCCTCCATTCCTGCCAAATCCAGTATGATGTCACCACCAAACACATCTTCACCTCTCTCCAACCACCTCCCTCAATTTCTGCATTCCTCAGGTACCGCTCCCTCCCCCTTGTCCACTTCCCCATCACACCCAACACCCCTTTCCTTTCCCCTGGCACCTTCCCCTGCAATCAGAGATGGTGCAACAATTATGATGCCATTAGACGTGACCTGGGAGGGATAGGTTGGAGAAGTAGGCTGCAAGTGTTGGGCTCACTGGATAAGTGGTGTTTGTTCAAGGATCAGCTACTGCGTGTTCTTGATAAGTATGTACCGGTCAGGCAGGGAGGAAAGCGTTGAGCGAGGGAACCGTGGTTTACCAAAGAAGTGGAATCTCTTGTTAAGAGAGGTGTGAAGTTTCAGTTGGGGCGATGGATAGTAACAAGGTAGCGAGGAAGGATCTAAAGAGAGAGCTAAGACGAGCAAGGAGGGGACATGAGAAGTATTTGGCAGGTAGGATCAAGGATCAAGGAAAACCCAAAAGCTTTCTATAGGTATGTCAGGAATAAGCGAATGACTAGGGTAAGAGTAGGACCAGTCAAGGACAGGGATGGGAAGTTGTGTGTGGAGTCTGAAGAGATAGGCGGGATACTAAATGAATATTTTTCGTCATTATTCACTCAGGAATAAGATAATGCTGTGGAGGAGAATGCTGAGACCCAGGCTATTAGAATAGATGGCATTGAGGTACGTAGGGAAGAGGTGTTGGCAATTCTGGACAGGCTGAAAATAGATAAGGCCCCGGGGCCTGATGGGATTTATCCTAGGATTCTCTGGGAGGCCAGGGAAGAGATTGCTGGACCTTTGGCTTTGATTTTTATGTCATCATTGGCTACAGGAATAGTGACAGAGGACTGGAGGATAGCAAATGTGGTCCCTTTGTTCAAAAAGGGGAGCAGAGACAACCCCGGGAACTATAGACCAGTGAGCCTCACGTCTGTAGTGGGTCAAGTCTTGGAGGGGATTATAAGAGACAAGATTTATAATTATCTAGATAGGAATAATATGATCAGGGATAGTCAGCATGGCTTTGTGAAGGGTAGGTCATGCCTCACATACCTTATTGAGTTCTTTGAGAAGGTGACTGAACAGGTAGACGAGGGTAGAGCAGTTGATGTGGTGTATATGGATTTCAGTAAAGCGTTTAATAATGTTCCCCACGGTAGGCTATTGCAGAAAATACGGAGGCTGGGGATTGAGGGTGATTTAGAGATGTAGATCAGAAATTGGCTGGCTGAAAGAAGACAGAGGGTGGTGGTTGATGCGAAATGTTCAGAATGGAGTTCAGTTACAAGTGGCGTACCACAAGGATCTGTTCTGGGGCCGTTGCTGTTTGTCGTTTTTATCAATGACCTAGAGGAAAGCGCAGAAGGGTGGGTGAGTAAATTTGCAGACGACACTAAAGTCGGTGGTGTTGTCGACAGTGTGGAAGGATGTAGCAGGTTACAGAGGGACATAGATAAGCTGCAGAGCTGGGCTGAGAGGTGGCAAATGGAGTTTAATGTAGAGGAGTGTGAGGTGATTCACTTTGGAAGGAATAACAGGAATGCGGAATATTTGGCTAATAGTAAAGTTCTTGGAAGTGTGGATGAGCAGAGGGATCTAGGTGTCCATGTACATAGATCCCTGAAAGTTGCCACCCAGGTTGATAGGGTTGTGAACAAGGCCTATGGAGTGTTGGCCTTTATTGGTAGAGGGATTGAGTTCCGGAGTCAGGAGGTCATGTTGCAGCTGTACAAATCTCTGCTACGGCCGCATTTGGAGTATTGCGTACAGTTCTGGACACCGCATTCCAGGAAGGACGTGGAGGCTTTGGAGCGGGTGCAGAGGAGATTTACCAGGATGTTGCCTGGAATGGAGGGAAAATCTTATGAGGAAAGGCTGATGGACTTGAAGTTGTTTTCGTTGGAGAGAAGAAGGTTAAGAGGAGACTTAATAGAGGCATACAAAATGATCAGGGGGTTAGATAGGGTGGACAGTGAGAGCCTTCTCCCGCGGATGGAAGTGGCTGGCACGAGGGGACATAGCTTTAAACTGAGGGGTAATAGGAAATAGGAAAGAGGTCAGAGGTATGTTCTTTATGCAAAGAGTGGTGAGGCCGTGGAATGCCCTACCTGCAACAGTAGTGAACTCGCCAACATTGAGGGCATTTAAAAGTTTATTGGATAAGCATATGGATGATAATGGCATAGTGTAGGTTAGATGACTTTTGTTTCGGTGCAACATCGTGGGCCGAAGGGCCTGTACTGCGCTGTAATGTTCTATGTTCTATGTTCTAACTGTCCCTTTACCTCCTCCCGACTCCCGGTTCTCAGCAGCAAACTCTCCTTTCTGGGGAAGCAGCGTTTCACTTCTGTGCCTTCAATTTGTTCTACAGTATTCGCTGCTGCCAATACCGTCTCCTCTACATTGGGGAGACTAAACGCAGACTGGGAGACTGCTTTGTGGTCACTCAGCCCACAGCATGGCCCCAGCCTTCCTGTTGTGGCCATGTTAACTCAGCACCTTACTCTCAGGCCCACATGTCTGTCCTTGGCCTGCGGCAAGAATGCAGTGAAGCCCAACGCAAGCTGGAGGAGCAACATCTCATCGTCCAATTCGGATGTTGCATCCCGCAGGACGTAACTTTAATTTGAACAACTTTAGTTTGGGAATATTCCCCTCCATCTTAACGCTCTTGTTTTGGAATTTCCAACTTTTTTGTGGAATGCATTGAGTCCGAATCTGGAGAGAGTCTATTCCGGTCAAGTGAACCCTGGGGAATGTCCAATGCCGGAGCGGGAATATTCCTGAGAAAAGCTTGGCAGGGATTGTTTTCAAACAGGGAGCGGATGGATTCCTGGGAACAGTGATGTTGGGATGTTCCAGACATGGCAATGGGGAGCCAATCCTGGGAGCGCTATGAATGACTAAACCTGGGAGGAGTGATCCCTCGGAATGTTCTGGAGACTGGACAGACTCTATTCTGGACAGGCTGGGCTGCACGATAGCACAGTGGTTGGCACAGTTGATTCACAGCTCCAGGGTCCCAGGTTCGATTCCCGGCTTGGGTCACTGTCTGTGTGGAGTCTGCACTTTCTCCCCCATGTGTGCGTGGGTTTCCTCCGGGTGCTCTGGTTTCCTCCCACAGTCCAAAAATATGCAGGTTAGGTGGATTGGCCAAGATACATTATGTTTAGTTTCCAAACAATTTAGATGGGGTGGGTTATGGGGATGGGGTGGGCTGAACTGGTTTTCTCTTTCCGAGGGTCGGTTCAGACTCGATGGGTCGAATGGCCTCCTTTTGCACTGTACATTCTATATTTCTATTCCTCCCATGATTATGAAGTGGGAAGGTCCTGCGTTTGTTTTATTTTTTCCATTGATCGTGGAGTATTCAAATAAACCAGGAGTGGGGTCCAACCCCATCAGAAATCCAGTCCAGGGAACGGTACAATCCGGGGTGTGGTCCAATAATTGAGCTGGGATGACAATCTCGGGTATGTTTGTATCCGGTTTGGGAAACCTGGCCGGCCTGAGTGAATCTTGTAAATCAGACTAAATGAGAAATGTAACCTCTCCCAAAGGTCTCTGAATTATAAACATTTTCCTACCACTGCCATCAAACTGACAGGGCTGCAATTCACACTTTCCCCCTATTCCCCACCTTTATCACTGGAGTTACATTTCCTACTTCCCTCTCTGCAATGTTAATCTCTGTGCCCACTCCTCTCCCAACACCCCCACCCACCCATTGTCCATTATATTGATGCTGAAATTCTGTCCTGGTTCAGACAGGGAGTTTCATTATCCAGTAATTTCCCGCGCCTCTCCTTTCTCTCTCTGACAGTTAATATACTGGGAATTGTGATTCTGTGTCGGGGGAAGTGTGGCCTCTCTACCTGCACCACTCGATACCTGGTGGCATGGCAACGGCGGATCTGTTGTTTATTATCACTAACCCCATACTGAGCATGATCAATGGTTATTATTTCCCCCGGAGTTTCCTGTCCCTCACCCCTGTGTGTAGTGTTAACTCTGTCCTGATCTCTGCAGCCAGGGACTGTTCTGTCTGGTTCACCCTCACTTTCTCCTTTGATCGATTTGTGGTCATTCGCTGCCAGAAACTGAAAACTAAATATTGCACCGGGTAAACTGCGGCTGTGATTCTGTCCACAAGCGGCCTCCTGCTCTGTGTGAAAAACATCCCCGGGTACTTTACATCGGAAACTTCGGTGACAATCGACAATGTCCAGTGGGACTGCGTCACAAAGAGCAGCTTTTACACTGACCCGGGATGGGGTGGATATAACTGGTTCGATCAGGTTTTAACCCCATTGTTGCCGTTCTTCTCAATCCTGTTGACCAACGCTCTGACAGTCAGACACATTTTACTCAGCAGTCGGGTCCGGAAGGCACTGAGGGCTCGGAGTCAGGGAGACAATCGCACTGACCCAGAGATGGAGAGCAGAAGGAAGTCAATGATTTTACTCTTCAGCATCTCTGGGACTTTCATCCTCCTCTGGACCGTGTCTGTTATTAAATTTTTCTATTTGGATGTGAGAGGATTAGTTTACCTCACCCTTCCTCAATATAATTCACAACAAGTCGGATTTATGCTGCAGGTTTTAAATTGCTGCTCAAACACATTCATTTATGTGGTGACTCAGTCCAGGTTCAGGGAGCAGATCAAGATCGCGGTGAAATATCCGGTTACATCAATTGTTAAATTAATGAGAAAATAAAACTGACTGACAGCCGTTCAACCAACCAGGGGTTCCACCCACTGACTGACAGCCTCTCAGCCAACCAGGAGCTGCAGCCGCTATCTCACAGCCTCACAGCCAATCAGGAGCTCCAGCCGCTGATTGACAACCTCTCAGCCTATCATCAGCTCCAGCCGCTGCTGAAAGTTGTGGGGTGTGGGGAGCACTGGCAGTGCTGGCTGTGTGGTGGGAGCACTGACAGTGCTGGCTGTGTGGGGGGAGCACTGACAGTGCTGGCTGTGTGGGGGGAGCACTGACAGTGCTGGCTGTGTTGGGGAGCTCTGACAGTGCTGGCTGTGGGGAGAGAACTGCCAGGGCTGGCATTGAGGGGGGAGCACAGGCAGTGCTGGCTGTGGGCGGAGCACTTCCAGTGCTGGCATTGAGGGGAGAGCACAGGCAGTGCTGGCTGTGTGTGGGAGCACTGACAGTGCTGGCTGCGGGGGAGCACTGGCAGTGCTGGCTGTGTGTGGTGTGCACTAGGAGTACTGATGTGAGGGGAGCACTGGCAGTGCTGGGTGTGGGGGATCACAGGCAGTGCTGGCCGAGAGGGGGGACACCTGCAGTGCTGGCTCTGGGAGCATTGGTAATGCTGGCTCTCTGTGGGAGCACTGGCAGTGCTGGTTATGGGGGGGGGGGAGCGCATTGGCAGTGCTGGCTGTGGGGGAGCACTGACAGTGCTGGCTGTGTGGGGAGCGCTGGCAGTGCTGGCTGTGTGGGGAGCACTGGCAGCACTGGCTGTGTGGAAGGGAACACTGGCAGTGCTGGCTGTGTGGAGGGGAACATTGCCAGTACTTGCCTTGGGTGGGAGCACTGTCAGTGCTGGTTATGGGGGGCGCACTGGCCGTCCTGGCTGTGGGATGAGTACTGGCAGAGCTGGCTGTGGGGGGAGTACTGGCAGGGCTGGCCGAGAGGGGGCGCACTGGCAGTGCTGGCTCTGGGGAGCACTGGCAGTGCTGGCTGTGTGGGGGATGCATAGGCTGTGCTGGCTGTGGGAGGAGCACTGACAGTGCTGGCTCTCTGTGGGAGCACTGGCAGTGCTGGCTGTGGGGAGTGAACTGACAGTGCTGGATGTGTGGTGGGAGCACTGACAGTGCTGGCTGTGTGTGGGAGCACCGACAGTGCTGGCTGTGTGGTGGGAGCATTGGCAGTGCTGGCTGTGTGGTGGGAGCACTGACAGAGCTGGCTGTGTGATGGGAGCACTGACAGTGCTGGCTGTGGGGGGAGCACTGACAGTGCTGGCTGTGGGGGAGAACTGACAGTGCTGGCTGTGGGGGAGAACTGACAGTGCTGGCTGTGTGGTGGGAGCACTGACAGTGCAGGCTGTGTGGCGGGGGGGGGGGCACTGCCAGTGCTGGCTGTGTGAAAGGTGCACAGGCAATGCTGGCTGTGGGGGAGCACAGGCAGTGCTAGCTATGGGGAGCACTGGCAGTGCTGGTTATGGGGGGGGGGGCGCACTGGCAGTGCTGGATGTGGGAGCACTGGCAGTACTGGCTGTGTGGTGGGAGCACTGACAGTACTGGCTGTGTGGGGGAGCACTGACAGTGCTAGCTGTGGGGGAGCACTGACAGTGCTGGCTGTGGGAGGAGAACTGACAGTGCTGGCTGTCTGGTGGGAGCACGGACAGTGCTGGGTGTGGGGGGAGCACTGGCAGTGCTGGCTGTGGGGGAGCAATGACAGTGCTGGCTGTGGGGGAGCACTGACAGTGCTGGCTGTGGGGGGAGCACTGACAGTGCTGGCTGTGGGGGGGAGCACATGCAGTGCTGGCTGTGGTGGGAGAACTGACAGTGCTGGCTGTGGGGGGAGCACTGACAGTGCAGGCTGTGTGGTGGGAGCACTGACAGTGCAGGCTGTGTGGGGAGCACTGACAGTGCTGGCTGTGTGGGGGAGCACTGACAGTGCTGGCTGTGGAGGGAGCACTGACAGTGCTGGCTGTGGGGGGAGCACAGGCAGTGCTGGCTGTGGGGGGAGAGCTGACAGTGCTGGCTGTGTGGTGGGAGCACTGACAGTGCAGGCTGTGTGGGGGGAGCACTGCCAGTGCTGGCTGTGTGGTGGGTGCACTGACAGTGCTGGCTGTGGAGGCAGCAAAGGCAGTGCTGGGTGTGGGGGAGCACAGGCAATGCTGGCTGTGGGGGAGCACAGGCAGTGCTAGCTCTGGGGAGCACTGGCAGTGCTGGTCAGGGGGGGGTGGCGCACTGGCAGTGCTGGATATGGGAGCACTGGCAGTGCTGGCTGTGTGGGGGAGCACTGACAGTGCTGGCTGTGTGGGGGAGCAATGACACTGTTGGCTGTGTGGTGGGAGCACTGACAGTGCTGGCTGTGTGTTGGGAGCACTGACAGTGCTGGCTGTGGAGGGGAACACTGCCAGTACTGGCCTTGGGTGGGAGCACTGTCAGTGCTGGTTATGGGGGGCGCACTGACAGTGCTGGCCGAGCGGGGAGCACTGGCAGTGCTAGCTCTGGGGACCACTGGCAGTGCTGGCTGTGTAGGGGATGCACAGGCTGTGCTGGCTGTGGGAGGAGCACTGGCAGTGCTGGCGGTGTGGTGGGAGGACTGACAGTGCTGGCTGTGTGGGGGGAGCACTGACAATGCTGGCTGTGGGGGAGCACATGCAGTGCTGGCTGTGTGGTGGGAGCACTGACAGTGCTGGCTCTGTGGTGGGAGCACTGACAGGGCTGGCTGTGTGCGGGAGCACTGGCAGTGCTGGCTGTGGGGGAGCACTGGCAGTGCTGGCTGTATGGGGAGCACAGGCAGTGCTGGATGTGGAGGGAGCACTGACAGTGCTGGCTGTTTGGGGGGAGCACTGAGAGTGCTGGCTGTGTGGGGAGCACTGACAGTGCTGGTCGTGCGGGGATGCACTGGCAGTGCTGGTTTGGGGAGCACTGGCAGTGCTAGCTGTGGGGGTGCACTGACAGTGCTGGCTGTGTGGGGAGCACTGACAGTGCTGGCTGTGGGGGGAGCACTGACAGTGCTGGCTGTGGGGGGAGCACAGGCAGTTCTGGCTGTGGGGGGAGAACTGACAGTGCTGGCTGTGTGGGGAGCACTGACAGTGCTGGCTCTCTGTGGGAGCACTGGCAGTGCTGGCTGTGGGGAGTGCACTGACAGTGCTGGATGTGTGGTGGGAGCACTGACAGTGCTGGCTGTGTGTGGGAGCACCGACAGTGCTGGCTGTGTGGTGGGAGCATTGGCAGTGCTGGCTGTGTGGTGGGAGCACTGACAGAGCTGGCTGTGTGATGGGAGCACTGACAGTGCTGCCTGTGGGGGGAGCACTGACAGTGCTGGCTGTGGGGGAGAACTGACAGTGCTGGCTGTGTGGTGGGAGCACTGACAGTGCAGGCTGTGTGGCGGGGGGGGGGCACTGCCAGTGCTGGCTGTGTGAAAGGTGCACAGGCAATGCTGGCTGTGGGGGAGCACAGGCAGTGCTAGCTCTGGGGAGCACTGGCAGTGCTGGTTATGGGGGGGGGCGCACTGGCAGTGCTGGATGTGGGAGCACTGGCAGTACTGGCTGTGTGGTGGGAGCACTGACAGTACTGGCTGTGTGGGGGAGCACTGACAGTGCTAGCTGTGGGGGAGCACTGACAGTGCTGGCTGTGGGAGGAGCACTGACAGTGCTGGCTGTGGGGGGGAGCACATGCAGTGCTGGCTGTGGGGGGAGAACTGACAGTGCTGGCTGTGGGGGGAGCACTGACAGTGCAGGCTGTGTGGTGGGAGCACTGACAGTGCAGGCTGTGTGGGGAGCACTGACAGTGCTGGCTGTGTGGGGGAGCACTGACAGTGCTGGCTGTGGAGGGAGCACTGACAGTGCTGGCTGTGGGGGGAGCACAGGCAGTGCTGGCTGTGGGGGGAGAACTGACAGTGCTGGCTGTGTGGTGGGAGCACTGACAGTGCAGGCTGTGTGGGGGGAGCACTGCCAGTGCTGGCTGTGTGGTGGGTGCACTGACAGTGCTGGCTGTGGAGGCAGCAAAGGTAGTGCTGGGTGTGGGGGAGCACAGGCAATGCTGGCTGTGTGGTGGGAGCACTGACAGTACTGGCTGTGTGGGGGAGCACTGACAGTGCTAGCTGTGGGGGAGCACTGACAGTGCTGGCTGTGGGGGGAGCACTGACAGTGCTGGCTGTGGGGGGGAGCACATGCAGTGCTGGCTGTGGGGGGAGAACTGACAGTGCTGGCTGTGGGGGGAGCACTGACAGTGCAGGCTGTGTGGTGGGAGCACTGACAGTGCAGGCTGTGTGGGGAGCACTGACAGTGCTGGCTGTGTGGGGGAGCACTGACAATGCTGGCTGTGGAGGGAGCACTGACAGTGCTGGCTGTGGGGGGAGCACAGGCAGTGCTGGCTGTGGGGGGAGAACTGACAGTGCTGGCTGTGTGGTGGGAGCACTGACAGTGCAGGCTGTGTGGGGGGAGCACTGCCAGTGCTGGCTGTGTGGTGGGTGCACTGACAGTGCTGGCTGTGGAGGCAGCAAAGGCAGTGCTGGGTGTGGGGGAGCACAGGCAATGCTGGCTGTGGGGGAGCACAGGCAGTGCTAGCTCTGGGGAGCACTGGCAGTGCTGGTCAGGGGGGGGGGTGGCGCACTGGCAGTGCTGGATATGGGAGCACTGGCAGTGTTGGCTGTGTGGGGGGCACTGACAGTGCTGGCTGTGTGGGGGAGCAATGACACTGTTGGCTGTGTGGTGGGAGCACTGACAGTGCTGGCTGTGTGTTGGGAGCATTGACAGTGCTGGCTGTGGAGGGGAACACTGCCAGTACTGGCCTTGGGTGGGAGCACTGTCAGTGCTGGTTATGGGGGGCGCACTGACAGTGCTGGCCGAGCGGGGAGCACTGGCACTGCTAGCTCTGGGGAGCACTGGCAGTGCTGGCTGTGTGGGGGATGCACAGGCTGTGCTGGCTGTGGGAGGAGCACTGGCAGTGCTGGCGGTGTGGTGGGAGGACTGACAGTGCTGGCTGTGTGGGGGGAGCACTGACAATGCTGGCTGTGGGGGAGCACATGCAGTGCTGGCTGTGTGGTGGGAGCACTGACAGTGCTGGCTCTGTGGTGGGAGCACTGACAGGGCTGGCTGTGT
Organism: Scyliorhinus torazame; assembly: GCF_047496885.1. NCBI lineage: Eukaryota > Metazoa > Chordata > Chondrichthyes > Carcharhiniformes > Scyliorhinidae > Scyliorhinus > Scyliorhinus torazame. The sequence goes on along the minus strand of NC_092726.1, from coordinate 39,748,461 downwards.
GCGGGAGCACTGGCAGTGCTGGCTGTGGGGGAGCACTGGCAGTGCTGGCTGTATGGGGAGCACAGGCAGTGCTGGATGTGGAGGGAGCACTGACGGTGCTGGCTGTTTGGGGGGAGCACTGAGAGTGCTGGCTGTGTGGGGAGCACTGACAGTGCTGGTCGTGCGGGGATGCACTGGCAGTGCTGGTTTGGGGAGCACTGGCAATGCTAGCTGTGGGGGTGCACTGACAGTGCTGGCTGTGTGGGGAGCACTGACAGTGCTGGCTGTGGGGGGAGCACTGACAGTGCTGGCTGTGGGGGGAGCACAGGCAGTTCTGGCTGTGGGGGGAGAACTGACAGTGCTGGCTGTGTGGGGAGCACTGACAGTGCAGGCTGTGTGGTGGGAGCACTGACAGTGCAGGCTGTGTGGGGAGCACTGACAGTGCTGGCTGTGTGGGGAGCACTGACAGTGCTGGCTGTGGGAGAGCACTGACAGTGCTGGCTGTGGGGGGAGCACTGACAGTGCTGGCTGTGGGGGAGCACAGGCAGTGCTGGCTGTGGGGGGAGAACTGACAGTGCTGGCTGTGTGGTGGGAGCACTGACAGTGCAGGCTGTGTGGGGGGAGCACTGACAGTGCTGGCTGTGGAGGCAGCAAAGGCAATGCTGGGTGTGGGGGAGCACAGGCAATGCTGGCTGTGGGGGAGCACAGGCAGTGCTAGCTCTGGGGAGCACTGGCAGTGCTGGTCATGGGGGGGGGCGCACTGGCAGTGCTGGATATGGGAGCACTGACAGTGCTGGCTGTGTGGGGGAGCACTGGCCGTTATGGCTGTGTGGAAGGGAGCACTGGCAGTGCTGGCTGTGTGGGGGGAGCACTGACAGTGCTGGCTGTGTGGGGGAGCAATGACACTGCTGGCTGTGTGGTGGGAGCACTGACAGTGCTGGCTGTGTGTTGGGAGCACTGACAGAGCTGGCTGTGTGATGGGAGCACTGACAGTGATGGCTGTGGGGGAGCACTGGCAGTGCTGGCTGTATGGGGAGCACAGGCAGTGCTGGATGTGGGGGAGCACTGACAGTGCTGGCTGTTTGGGGGCAGCACTGAGAGTGCTGGCTGTGTGGGGAGCACTGACAGTGCTGGTCGTGCGGGGATGCACTGGCAGTGCTGGTTTGGGGAGCACTGGCAGTGCTAGCTGTGGGGGTGCACTGACAGTGCTGGCTGTGTGGGGAGCACTGGCAGTGCTGGCTGTGTGGGGAGCACTGGCAGTGCTGGCTGTGGGGAGGAGCACTGGCAGTGCTGGCTGTGGGGAGGAGCACTGGCAGTGCTGGCTGTGGGGAGGACTGGCAGTGCTGGATATGAGGGGGAGCACTGGCAGCGCTGGCTGTGACAGGGAGCACTGGCAGTGCTGATTGTGCTAGCCGTGTGTGGGGAGCCCTGGCTGTGCTGGGTAGAAATCAGGAATAGTAAGGCGAAAAAGTCACTGATAGGAGTAATGTATAGGCCACCAAATCGTAACAGGATGGTAGGGCAGGCAATAAGCAAAGAAATAACGGATGCATGTAGAAATGGTACAGCAGTTATCATGGGAGATTTTAATCTGCATGTCGATTGGTTTAACCAGGTTGGTAAAGGCAGCCTTGAGGAGGCGTTTATAGAATGTGTCCGGGATAATTTCCTGGAACAGTATGTTATGGAACCTACAAGGGAACAAGCGGTCCTAGCTCTGGTCCTGTGTAAGAGGTTGAGTAGACTGGGACTGTACTCATTGGAGTTTCGAAGGATGCGGGGGGGGGGGGGATTTTATTGAAACATAGGCAATTATGAAGGGAATAGATCATAGAATTTACAGTGCAGAAGGAGGCCATTCGGCCCATCGAGTCTGCACCGGCTCTTGGAAAGAGCACCCTACCCAAGGTCAACACCTCCACCCTATCCCCAAGGAATAGATAGGATAGATGCGGGCAGGTTGTTTCCACTGTTCGGGGAAAGCAGAACTAGGGGCATAGCCTCAAAATAAGGGGAAGTGGAAACAGAAGAACTATGAACAGGAGTAGGCCATCTGGCCTAGTTTAGGAGGAACTTCTTCACCCAAAGGGTTGTGAATCTCTGGAATTCCTTGCCCAGTGAAGCAGATGAGGCTCCTTCTTTAAACGTTTTAAAGAAAAAGATAGATACCTTTCTAAAGAATAAAGGGATTCGGGGATATGGTGTACAGGCCGGAGAGTGGAGCTGAGTCCACAAAGATCAGCCATGATCTCATTGAATGGCGGAGCAGGCTCGAGGGGCCAGATGGCCTACTCCTGCTCCTAGTTCTTATGTAATGAGGCAGGATTGATTAATGATCTCATAGTTCGGGATCCTCTTGGAAGGAGCGATCATAATATGGTGGAATTTAAAATACAGTTGGAGGATGACAAGATAAAATCAAACACTCGTGTTTTGTGCTTAAACAAAGGCGATTTCAATGGGATGAGAGAAGAACTAGCTAAGGTAGACTGGGAGCAAAGACTTCCTGGTGAAGCAGTTGAGGATCAGTGGAGAACCATCCGAGCGATCTTTCACAGTGTTCAGGAAAGGTTCATACCGACAAAAAAGAAAGATGGTAGAAAGGGGAAAAATCGACCGTGCATATCTAAGGAGGTGAGGGAGAGTATCAAATTGAAGGAAAAAACATACAAAGTGGCAAAAATTGGTGGGAGACTAGAGGACTGGGAAGTCTTTAGGGGACAACAGAAAGCTACTAAAAAAGCTAGAAAGAAGAGTAAGGTCGACTATCAAAGCAAACTTGCTCAGAACATAAAAGCAGATAGTAAAAGCTTCTACAAATATACCAGACAAAAAAAAGTGGCTAAGGTAAATATTGGTCCTTTGGAAGATGAGGAGTGAGATTTCATAATAGGAGACGGCGAAATGGCTGAGGAGCTGAACATGTTTTTTGGGTCAGTCTTCACAGTGGAAGACACAAAGAACATGCCAGTGACTGATGGAAATAAAGATATGATAGGAGAGGACCTTGAGATGATTGTAATCAATAAGGAGGCAGTATTGGGCAAGCTAATGGGGCTAAAGGTAGACAAGTCTCCTGGCCCTGATGGGATGCATCCCAGAGTGTTAAAAGAGATGGCTAGGGAAATTGTAAACGCACGAGTGATAATTTATCAAAATTCACTGGACTCTGGGGTGGTCCCAGAGGATTGGAAAGTAGCAAACGTGACACCACTGTTTAAAAAAGGAGGTCGGCAGAAAGCGGGTAATTATAGGCCTGTAAGCTTAACTTCGATTGTAGGGAAAATGCTGGAATCTATCATTAAGGAGGAAATAGCGGGGCACCTGGAGGGAAATTGTCCCATTGGGCAGACGCAGCATGGGTTCATAAAGGGTAGGTTGTGTCTGACTAATTTGGGAGAATTTTTTGAGGACGTTACCAGTGCAGTAGATAACGGGGAGCCAATGGATGTGGTATATCTGGATTTCTAGAAAGCTTTTGACAAGGTGCCACACAAAAGGTTGCTGCATAAACTAAAGATGCATGGCATTGAGGGTAAAGTGGTAGCATGGGTAGTGGATTGGATAACGAACAGAAAGCAGAGAGTAGGGATAAATGGGTGTTTCTCTGATTGGCAACCTGTAACTAGTGGGGTCCCTCAAGGATCAGTGTTGGGCCCGCAGTTGTTCAGAATTTACATAGATGATTTGGAGTTGGGGACCAAGTGCAATGTGGCAAAGTTTGCAGACGACACTAAGGTGAGTGATAAAGCACAACGTGCAGAGGCTACCGGAAGTCTGCAGAAGGATTTGGATAGGTTAGGTAAATGGGCTAGGGTCTGGCAGATGGAATTCAATGTTGTCAAGTGTGAGGCTATCCATTTTGGGAGGAATAACAGCAGAATGGATTATTATTTAAACGGTAAGAAGTTAAAACATGCTGCTGTGCAGAGGGACCTGGGTGTGCTGGTGCACGAGTCGCAAAAAGTTGGTGTGCAGGTGCAACAGGTGATTAGAACATCGAACGATACAGCGCAGTACAGGCCCTTCGGCCCACGATGTTGCACCAAAACAAAAGCCATCTAACCTACACTATGCCATTATCATCCATATGTTTATCCAATAAACTTTTAAATGCCCTCAATGTTGGCGAATTCACTACTGTAGCAGGTAGGGCATTCCACGGCCTCACTACTCTTTGCGTAAAGAACCTACCTCTGACCTCTGTCCTATATCTATTACCCCTCAGTTTAAAGCTATGTCCCCTCTTGCCAGCCATTTCCATCCGCGGGAGAAGGCTCTCACTGTCCACCCTATCTAACCCCCTGATCATTTTGTATGCCTCTATTAAGTCTCCTCTTAACCTTAACCTGATTAAGAAGGCTAATCGAGTTTTGTCTTTCATTGCTAGAGGGATGGAGTTCAAGACTAGAGATGTTATGCTGCAATTGTATAAGGTGTTGGTGAGGCCACATCTGGAGTATTGTGTTCAGTTTTGGTCTCCTTACCTGAGAAAGGACATATTGGCACTGGAGGGAGTGCAGAGGAGATTCACTAGGTTGATCCCAGAGTTGAGGGGATTAGATTATGACGAGAGGTTGAGTAGACTGCGACTGTACTCATTGGAGTTTTGAAGGATGCGGGGGGATCTTATTGAAACAGATAAAATTATGAAGGGAATAGGATAAATGTGGGCAGGTTGTTTCCACTGGTCGGGGAAAGCAGAACTAAGGGGCATAGCCTCAAAATAAGGGGAAGTAGATTTAGGACCGATTTTAGGAGGAACCTCTTCACCCAAAGGGTTGTGAATCTCTGGAATTCCTTGCCCAGTGAAGCAGTTGAGGCTCCTTCTTTAAACGTTTTTAAGAAAAAGATAGATACCTTTCTAAAGAATAAAAGGATTCGGGGATATGGTGTATGGGCCGGAGAGTGGAGCTGAGTCCACAAAGATCAGCCATGATCTCATTGAATGGCGGAGCAGGCTCGAGGGGCTAGATGGCCTACTCCTATTCCTAGTTCTTATGTTCTTATGAATCACACAGTTACAGCTGATCGCCTATTGGAGGGAATCACACAGACTCAGCTGATCGGCTATTGTGGGGAATCACACAGGCCCAGCGGTTCGGCTAGTCAGGGGAATCACACAGATCCAGCTGCACGGCTCTTCGTGGAATCACACAGACCCAGCTGATCTGCGATGTCGGAGTCACACAGACATAGCTGATAGGGTATTGGGGGAAATCACACGGACTCCGCTGATTGGCTATTCGGGGGATTCATACAGACCCAGCTGATTGGCAATTGGGAGGAATAAAATAGACACAGCTGATCGGCTATTGGGGGGAATCTCACAGAGCCAGCTGAACGGCTATTTGGGAATTACACAGACTCATGCTGATCGGCTATTGGGGGGAAACTCACAGAGCCAGCTGATCGGCTATTTGGGAATCAGACAGGCCCAGCTGATCGGGTATTGGGGGAATCACACAGACCCAGCTGATCGGGTATTGGGGGAATCATACAGACCCAGCTGATTGGCAAGTGGGAGGAATAACATAGACACAGCTGATCGGCTATTGGGGGGAATCTCACAGAGCCAGCTGATCGGCTATTTGGGAATTACACAGACCCAGCTGATCGGCTATTGGGGGGAAGCTCACAGAGCCAGCTGATCGGCTATTTGGTAATCAGACAGACCCAGCTGATCGGGTATTGGGGGAATCACACAGACCCAGCTGATCGGGTATTGGGGGAATCACACGGACACAGCTGATCGGCTATTGGGGGGAATCACACAGAACCAGCTGATCGGGTATTGGGGGAAATCGCACAGACCCAGCTGATCAGCTATTGGGGGGAATCACAGAGGCCCAGCTGATCGACTAATGGGGGTAATCCGACTCACACAGCTGATCGGCTATTGGGGGAAATCACATAGGCACAGCTGATCAGCTATTAGCGGAATCACACAGACCCAGCAGTTCGGCCATGGGGTATTCACACAGACATAGCTAATTGGCTATAGGGGAAATCACACAGATACAGCTGATCAGCTATTGGGGGGAATCACACAGGCCAAGCTGATGGGCTATTGGGGGAATCACACACATCCAGCTGATCGCCCATTCGGGGAATGACACAGACACAGCTGATCGGCTATTGGGGGAATCACACACACACACAGCTGATCAGCTATTGGGGAAATCACAAACACACACACACCCAGCTGGTCGGCTACTCGGGGAATCACACAGAACAAACTGATCGGCAATTAGGGGAATCACACAGACCCAGCTCATCAGCTATTCGGGGGAATCATACAGACCTAGCTGATCGGCAATTCGGGGGAATCACACAGACCCAGCTGATCGGCAATTGGGGGGAATCACACAGACACAGCTGACCGGCTATTGGCGGAATCACACATACCCAGTGGATTGGCTATTGGGGGAATCACACACACCCAGCTGATCGGCTGTTGGGGGGAATCACAATGACCCCGCTGATTGGCTATTTGGGGGAATCACACAGGCGCAGCTGGTCGACTAATCCGGGAATCTCCCTGATCCAACTGATCGGCTATTCGGGGAATCACACAGACACAGCTGATCGGCTATTGGGGGAATCACGCGCACACACACACAGCTGATCGGCAATTGGGGGAATCACACAGATCCAGCTGATCAGCTATTCGGGGGAGTCATACAGACCCAGCGGATCGGCTATTGGAGGAATCACACACACTCAGCTGATCGGCTATTGGGGGAATCACACACACACGCACAGTTTGTCGTCTACTCGGAGAATCACACAGACCCAGCTGATCAGCTATTGGGTGGAATCACTCAGACCCAGCTTATCGACTAATGGGGGTAATCAGACTCACACAGCTGATCGGCTATTGGGGGAATCACATAGGCACAGCTGTACAGCTATTGGCGGAATCACACATACCCAGCATTTCGGCCATGGGGTATTCACACAGACATAGCCAATTGGCTATTGGGGAATCACACAGATACAGCTGATCAGCTATTGGGGGAAATCACACAGATCCAGCTGATCGCCCATTCGGGGAATCACACACACACAGCTGATCGGCTATTGGGAGAATCACACACACACACACAGCTGATCAGCTATTGGGGAAATCAAAAATACCAAGCTGATCGGCTATTGGGGGAATCACACAAACTCAGCTGATCGGCTATTGGGGGAATCACACACACACACACAGCTGGTCGGCTACTCGGGGAATCACACAGAACCAGCTGATCGGCAAATTGGGGAATCACACAGACCCAGCTGATCAGCTATTCAAGGGAATCATACAGACACAGCTGATCGGCTATTCGGGGGAATCACACTGACCCAGCTGATCGGCTATTGGATGGAATCACACAGACACAGCTGATCAGCTATTGGGGGGAATCACAAAGACCCCGCTGATTGGCAATTTGAGGGAATCACACAGGCGCAGCTGGTCGACTAATCCGTGAATCACCCTGATCCAACTGATCGGCTATTCGGGGAATCACACAGACCCAGTTGATCGGCTATTGGGGGGAACCACACAGACCCCGCTGATCAGCTATTGGGGGAATCTCACAGAGCCAGCTGAGCGGCTATTTGGGAAATCACACAGACACTACTGTTCGGCTAATGGGTGGAAGCTCACAGACCCAGCTGATCGGCTATTGGGGAAACACACAGAGCCAGCTGACTGGCTATTGGTGGAATCTCAAAGACCACGCTGATTGGCTATTGGGGGGAATCACACAGGCACAGCTGGTCGACTGTTCCGGGAATCTCCTTGAACCAACTGATCGGCTATTGGGGAAACACACAGACTCAGTTGACTGGCTGTTGGTGGAATCACACAGACCCAGCTAATTGGCTATTGGGGGAATCACACAGACCCAGATGATCGGCTATTTGGATAATCACACAGGCCCAGCTGATCGGCAATTGGGTGAATCACGCACACTCAGCTGATCGGCTATTGGGAGAATCACACACACACACACACACAGCTGGTCGGCTACTCGGGGAATCACACAGAACCAGCTGATCGGCAATTGGGGGAATCACACAGACCCAGCTGATCAGCTATTCGTGGGAAGCATACAGTCCCAGCTGATCGGCTATTCGGGGGAATCACACAGACCCAGCTGATCGGCTATTGGGGGGAATCACACAGACACAGCTGATCGGCTATTGGGGGAATCACACACACCCAGCTGATCGGCTATTGGGGGGAATCACAAAGACCCCGCTGATTGGCTATTGGGGGGAATCATACAGGCCAAGCTGATCGGCAATTGGGGGAATCACACAGACCCAGCTGATCAGCTATTCGTGGGAAGCATACAGTCCCAGCTGATCGGCTATTCGGGGGAATCACACAGATCCAGCTGATCGCCCATTCGGGGAATCACACAGCTGATCGGCTATTGGGGGAATCACACAGATCCAGCTGATCGCCCATTCGGGGAATCACACAGCTGATCGGCTATTGGGGGAATCACACACACACACACACAGCTGATCGGCAATTGGGGGAATCACACACACTCAGTTGATCGGCAATTGGGGAAATCAAACACACAGACCCAGCTGGTCATCGACTCGGGTAACCACACAGAACCAGCTGATCGGCAATTGGGGGAATCACACAGACCCAGCTGATCAGCGATTGGTGGGAATCACACAGACCCAGCTGACCGACTATTGGGGGTAATCAGACTCAAACAGCTGATCGGCTATTGAAGGAATCACATTGGCACAGCTGATCAGCTATTGGCGGAATCACACAGACCCAGCATTTCGGCCATGGGATATTCACACAGACATAGCTAATTGGATCTTGGCGAATCACACAGATGCAGCTGATCAGCTATTGGCGGGATTAACACAGATCCAGCTGATCGCCCTTTCGGGGAATAACATAGACACAGCTGATCGGCTATTGTGGGAATCACACACACACACACAGCTGATCAGCTATTGGGGAAATCACAAAGACCCAGCTGAACGACTATTGGGGGACTCACACACACTCAGCTGATCGGCTATTGGGGGAATCACACACACACATACAGCTGGTCGGCTACTCGGGGAATCACACAGAACCAGCTGATCGGAAATTAGGGGAATCAGACAGACCCAGCTGATCAGCTATTCGGGGGAATCATACAGACCCAGCTGCTTGGCTATTCGGTGGAATCACAAAGACCCAGCTGATGGCGATTGGAGGGAATCACACAGAAACAGCTGATCGGCTATTGGGGGAATCACACACACACAGCTCGTATGCTACACGGGGAATCACACAGAACCAGCTGATCGGTAATTGGGGGAATCGCACAGACACAGCTGATCGGCTATTGGCGGAATCACACATACCCAGCGGATTGGCTATTGGGGGAATCCACACAGACACAGCTGATTGGCTATTGGCGGAATCACACATACCCAGCGGATTGGCTATTGGGGGAATCCACACAGACACAGCTGATCGGCTGTTGGGGGAATCACACACACCCAACTGATCGGCTGTTGGGGGGAATCTCACAGGCGCAGCTGATCAACTAATCCGGGAATCTCCCTGATCCAACTGATCGGCTATTCGGGGACTCACACAGAACCAGCTGATCGGAAATTAGGGGAATCACCCAGACCCAGCTGAACAACTATTCGGGGGAATCATACAGACCCAGCTGCTCGGCTATTCGGGGGAATCACACAGACCCAGCTGACGGAGATTGGAGGGAATCGCACAGAAACAGCTGATCGGCTATTGGCGGAATCACGCATACCCAGCGGATTGGCTATTGGGGGAATCCACACAGACACAGCTGATCGGCTTTTGGGGGAATCACACACACCCAGCTGGTCGGCTACACGGGGAATCACACAGAACCAGCTGATCGGTAATTGGGGGAATCGCACAGACACAGCTGATCGGCTATTGGCGGAATCACACATGCCCAGCGGATTGGCTATTGGGGGAATCCACACAGACACAGCTGATCGGCTATTGGCGGAATCACACACACCCAACTGATCGGCTGTTGGGGGGAATCACAAAGACCCCGCAGATTGGCTATTGGGGGGAATCTTACAGGCCCAGCTGGTCGACTAATCCGGGAATCTCCCTGTTCCAACTGATCGGCCATTCGGGGACTCACACAGAACCAGCTGATCGGAAATCAGGGGAATCACACAGACCCAGCTGATCAACTATTCGGGGGAATCATACAGACCCAGCTGCTCGGCTATTCGGGGGAATCACACAGACCCAGCTGATGGAGATTGGAGGGAATCACACAGAAACAGCTGATCGGCTATTGGCGGAATCACACATACCCAGCGGATTGGCTATTGGGGGAATCCACACAGACACAGCTGATCGGCTATTGGGGGAATCACACACACCCAGCTCGTCGGCTACACCGGGAATCACACAGAACCAGCTGATCGGCAATTGGGGGAATCGCACAGACATAGGTGATCGGCTGTTGGCGGAATCACACATACCCAGCGGATTGGCTATTGGAGGAATCCACACAGACACAGCTGATCGGCTATTCGGGGAATCACACAGACCCAGCTGATCGGCTATTGGGGGAATCACACAGACCCCGCTGATCAGCTATTGGGGGGAATCTCACAGAGCCAGCTGAGCGGCTATTTGGGGAATCACTCAGAACCAGCTGATCACCCATTCGGGGAATCACACAGACACAGCTAATCGGCCATGGGGTATTCACACAGACATAGCGAATTGGCTATTGGGGAATCGCACAGATACAGCTGTTCAGCAATTGGGGGGAATCTCACAGCCAAGCTGATTGGCTATTGGGGGAATCACGCAGAACCAGCTGATCCCCCATTCGGGGAATCACACAGACACAGCTAATCGGCTATTGGGGGAATCACACACACTCAGCTGATCGGCTATTGGGGGAACCACACACACACACACACACACCCAGCTGGTCGGCTACTCGGGGAATCACACAGAACCAGCTGATCGGCAATTGCGGGAATCACACAGACCCAGTTGATCAGCTATTGGGGGGACTCACACAGACCCAGCTGATCGACTATTTGGGGTCGTCAGACTCACACAGCTGATCAGCTATTGGCGGAATCACACATACCCAGCGGATTGGCTATTCTGGGAATCCACACAGACACAGCTGATTGGCTATTGGGGGAATCACATAGGCACAGCTGATCGGCCATGAGGTATTCACACAGATATAGCGAATAGGCTATTGGGGAATCACACACACTCAGCTGATCGGTTATTGGGGGAATTGCACACACACACCCAGCTGGTCGGCTACTCGGGGAATCACACAGAACCAGCTGATCGGCAATTGGGGGAATCACACAGACCCAGCTGATCAGCTATTCTGGGGAATCATACAGACCCAGCTGATCGGCTATTGGGGGAATCACACAGACACAGCTGATCGGCTATTAGCGGAATCACACATACCCAGCGGATTGGCTATTCTGGGAATCCACACAGACACAGCTGATCGGCTATTGGGGGAATCCCACACACACAGTTGATCAGTTATTGGGGGGAATCACAAAGACCCCGCTGATTGGCTATTGGGGGGAATCTCACAGGCGCAGCTGGTCGACTAATCCGTGAATCTCCCTGATCCAACTGATCGGCATTCGGGGAATCACACAGACCCATCTGATCGGCTATTGGGGGTCTCACACACACACACCCAGCTGGTCGGCTACTCGGGGAATAACACAGAACAAGCTGATCGGCAATTAGGGGAATCACACAGACCCAGCTGATCAGCTATTAGGGGGAATCATACAGATCCAGCTGATCGGCTATTGGGGGGAATCACACAGACACAGCTGGTCGGCTACACGGGGAATCACACAGAACCAGCTGATCGGTAATTGGGGGAATCGCACAGACACAGCTGATCGGCTATTGGCGGAATCACACATGCCCAGCGGATTGGCTATTGGGGGAATCCACACAGACACAGCTGATCGGCTATTGGCGGAATCACACACACCCAACTGATCGGCTGTTGGGGGGAATCACAAAGACCCCGCTGATTGGCTATTGGGGGGAATCTTACAGGCCCAGCTGGTCGACTAATCCGGGAATCTCCCTGTTCCAACTGATCGGCCATTCGGGGACTCACACAGAACCAGCTGATCGGAAATCAGGGGAATCACACAGACCCAGCTGATCAACTATTCGGGGGAATCATACAGACCCAGCTGCTCGGCTATTCGGGGGAATCACACAGACCCAGCTGATGGAGATTGGAGGGAATCACACAGAAACAGCTGATCGGCTATTGGCGGAATCACACATACCCAGCGGATTAGCTATTGGGGGAATCCACACAGACACAGCTGATCGGCTATTGGGGGAATCACACATACCCAGCTCGTCGGCTACACGGGGAATCACACAGAACCAGCTGATCGGCAATTGGGGGAATCGCACAGACATAGGTGATCGGCTGTTGGCAGAATCACACATACCCAGCGGATTGGCTATTGGAGGAATCCACACAGACACAGCTGATCGGCTATTGGGGGAATCACACACACCCAACTGATCGGCTGTTGGGGGGAATCACAAAGACCCCGCTTATTGGCTATTGGGGGGGAATCTCACAGGCGCAGCTGGTCGACTAATCCGGGAATCTCCCTGATCCAACTCATCGGCTATTCGGGGAATCACACAGGCCCAGCTGATCGGCTATTGGGGGAATCACACAGACCCCGCTGATCAGCTATTGGGGGGAATCTCACAGAGCCAGCTGAGCGGCTATTTGGGGAATCACTCAGAACCAGCTGATCACCCATTCGGGGAATCACACAGACACAGATAATCGGCCATGGGGTATTCACACAGACATAGCGAATTGGCTATTGGGGAATCGCACAGATACAGCTGTTCAGCAATTGGGGAGAATCTCACAGCCAAGCTGATTGGCTATTGGGGGAATCACGCAGAACCAGCTGATCCCCCATTCGGGGAATCACACAGACACAGCTAATCGGCTATTGGGGGAATCACACACACTCAGCTGATCGGCTATTGGGGGAACCACACACACACACACACACACCCAGCTGGTCGGCTACTCGGGGAATCACACAGAACCAGCTGATCGGCAATTGCGGGAATCACACAGACCCAGCTGATCAGCTATTGGGGGAACTCACACAGACCCAGCTGATCGACTATTTGGGGTCGTCAGACTCACACAGCTGATCAGCTATTGGCGGAATCACACATACCCAGCGGATTGGCTATTCTGGGAATCCACACAGACACAGCTGATTGGCTATTGGGGGAATCACATAGGCACAGCTGATCGGCCATGAGGTATTCACACAGACATAGCGAATAGGCTATTGGGGAATCACACACACTCAGCTGATCGGTTATTGGGGGAATTGCACACACACACCCAGCTGGTCGGCTACTCGGGGAATCACACAGAACCAGCTGATCGGCAATTGGGGGAATCACACAGACCCAGCTGATCAGCTATTCTGGGGAATCATACAGACCCAGCTGATCGGCTATTGGGGGGAATCACACAGACACAGCTGATCGGCTATTAGCGGAATCACACATACCCAGCGGATTGGCTATTCTGGGAATCCACACAGACACAGCTGATCGGCTATTGGGGGAATCCCACACACACAGTTGATCAGTTATTGGGGGGAATCACAAAGACCCCGCTGATTGGCTATTGGGGGGAATCTCACAGGCGCAGCTGGTCGACTAATCCGTGAATCTCCCTGATCCAACTGATCGGCATTCGGGGAATCACACAGACCCATCTGATCGGCTATTGGGGGTCTCACACACACACACCCAGCTGGTCGGCTACTCGGGGAATAACACAGAACAAGCTGATCGGCAATTAGGGGAATCACACAGACCCAGCTGATCAGCTATTAGGGGGAATCATACAGATCCAGCTGATCGGCTATTGGGGGGAATCACACAGACACAGCTGATCGGCTTTTGGCGGAATCACACAGACCCAGCGGATTGGCTATTGGGGGAATCCACAGACACAGCTGATCGGCTATTGGGGGAATCACACCCACCAGGCTGATCGGCTGTTGGGGGGAATCACAATGACCCCGCTGAATGGCAATTTGAGGTAATCACACAGGCGCAGCTGATCAACTAATCTGGGAATCTCCCTGATCCAACTGATCGGCTATTCGGGGAATCACACAGACCTAGTTGATCGGCTATTGGGGGGAATCACACAGACCCATCTGATCGGCTATTGGGGGGAATCACACAGACGCCGCTGATCATCTATTGGTGGGAATCTCACAGAGCCAACAGAGCGGCTATTTGGGGAATCGCACATACCCAGCGGATTGGCTCTTGGGGGAAACACACACACAGACACAGCTGGTCGGCTACTCGGGGAATCACACAGAACCAGCTGATCGGCAATTGGGGGAATCACATAGACCCAGCTGAGCGAATATTGGGGGTAATCAGATTCACACAGCTGATCGGCTATTGGGGGGATCACATAGGCACAGCTGATCAGCTATTGGGGGAATCACACAGATCCAGCTGATCGCCCATTCGGAGAATCACACACACTCAGCTGATCAGTTTTGGTGAAATCACAAAGACCCAGCTGATCGGCTACAGGGGGAATCACACACACTCAGCTGATCGGCTATTGGGGGAATCTCACACACACACACACAACTGGTCGGCTACTTGGGGAATCACACAGAACCAACTGATCTGCAAATTGGGGAATCACACAGACCCAGCTGATCAGCTATTCAGGGGAATCATACAGATCCAGCTGATCGGCTATTCGGGGGAATCACACTGACCCAGCTGATCGGCTATTGGAGGGAATCACACAGACACAGCTGATCGGCTATTGGGGGGAATCACAAAGACCCCGCTGATTGGCTATTTGGGGGAATCACACAGGCGCAGCTGGTCGACTAATCCGGGCATCTCCCTGACCCAGCTGATCGGCTATTGGAGGGAATCACACAGACCAAGTTGATCGGCTATTGGGGGGAATCTCACAGAGCCAGCTGAGCGGCTATTTGGGGAATCACACAGACAATACTGTCCGGCTATTGGGAGACTAATTTTGGGAATCACACAGGCGCAGCTGGTCGACTAATCCGGGCACCTCCCTGACCCAGCTGACTGGCTACTGGGGAAACACACAGACCCAGCTGACTGGCTATTGGTGGAATCACATATACCCAGCGGATTGGCTATTGGGGGAATCCACACAGACACAGCTGATCGGCTATTGGGGGAATCACACACACCCAGCTGATTAGCTATTGGGGGGAATCACAATGACCCCGCTGATTGGCTATTGGGGGGAATCACTCAGGCTAAGCTGATCGGCTATTGGGGGAATCACACAGATCCAGCTGATCGCCCATTCGGGGAATCACAGACACAGCTGATCGGCTATTGGGGGAATCACACACACACACACAGCTGATCGGCAATTGGGGGAATCACACACACTCAGCTGATCGGCTATTGGTGGAATCACACACACAGACCCAGCTGCTCGTCTACTCGGGGAATCACACAGAACCAGCTGATCGGCAATTGGGGGAATCACACAGACCCAGCTGATCAGCTATTGGTGGGAATCACACAGACCCAGCTGATCGACTATTCGGAGTAATCAGACTCAAACAGCTGATTGGCTACTGGGGGAAACACACACACAGACCCAGCTGGTCGGCTACTCGGGGAATCACACAGAACCAGCTGATCGGCAATTGGGGGAATCACACAGACCCAGCTGATCAGCTATTTGGGTGAATCACATAGACCCAGCTGATCGAATATTGGGGTAATCAGATTCACACAGCTGATCGGCTATTGGGGGAATCACATAGGCACAGCTGATCAGCTATTGGGGAATCACACAGATTCAGCTGATCGCCCATTCGGGGAATCACACACACTCAGCTGATCAGCGATTGGGGAAATCACAAAGACCCAGCTGATCGGCTACTGGGGGAATCACACACACTCAGCTGATCGGCTATTGGGGGAATCTCACACACACACACACAGCTGGTCGGCTACTCGGGGAATCACACAGAACGAACTGATCTGCAAATTGGGGAATCACACTGACCTAGCTGATCGGCTATTGGAGGGAATCACACAGACACAGCTGACTGGCTATTGGGGGGAATCACAAAGGCCCGGCTGATTGGCTATTGGGGGGAATCACACAGGCGCAGCTGGTCGACTATTCCGGGAATCACCCTGATGCAACTGATCGCCTATTGGGGAAACACACAGACCCAGTTGATCGGCTATTGGTGGTATCAGACAGACCCAGATGATCGGCTATTGGGAGAATCACACACACACACACACCCAGCTGGTCGGCTATTCGGGGAATCACACAGAACCAGATGATAGGCAAATGGGGGAATCACACCGACCCAGCTGATCAGCTATTCGTGGGAATCATACAGTCCCAGCTGATCGGCTATTCGGGGGAATCACACAGACCCAGCTGATCGGCTATTGGGGGAATCACACAGACACAGCTGATCGGCTATTGGCGGAATCACATATACCCAGCGGATTGGCTATTGGGGGAATCCACACAGACACAGCTGATCGGCTATTGTGGGAATCACACACACCCAGCTGATCGGCTATTGGGGGAAATCACAAAGACCCCGCTGATTGGCTATTGGGGGGAATCACACAGGCCAAGCTGATCGCCTATTGGGGGAATCACACAGATCCAGCTGATCGCCCATTCAGTGAATCACACAGACACAGCTGATCGGCTATTGGGGGAATCACACACACACATACAGTTGATCGGCAATTCGGGGAATCACACACACTCAGCTGATCGGCTATTGGGGGAATCACACACACAGACCCAGCTGCTCGTCTACTCGGGGAATCACACAGAACCAGCTGATCAGCAATTGGGGGAATCACACAGACCCAGTTGATCAGCTATTGGTGGGAATCACACAGACCCAGCTGATCGACTATTGGGGGTAATCAGACTCAAACAGCTGATCGGCTATTGGGGGAATCACATAGGCACATCTGATCAGCTATTGGCGGAATCACACAGGCCCAGCATTTCGGCCATGGGGTATTCACACAGGCATAGCTAATTGGATATTGGCGAATCACACAGATACAGCTGGTCAGCTATTGGGGGGAATCACCCAGATCCAGCTGACCGCCCATTTGGGGAATCACACAGACACAACTGATCGGCTATTGGGGTAATCACAAAGACCCAGCTGATCGACTATTGGGGGAATCACACACACTCAGCTGATCGGCGATTGGGAGAATCACACACATAAACACAGCTGGTCGGCTACTCGGGGAATCACACAGAACCAGCTGATTGGCAATTAGGGGAATCACACAGACCCAACTGATCAGCTATTCGGGGGAATCATACAGACACAGCTGCTCGGCTATTCGGGGGAATAACACTGACCCAGCTGCTCGGTTATTGGAGGGAATCACACAGACACAGCTGATCGGCTATTGGGGGAATCACACATACCCAGCGGATTGGCTATTGGGGGAATTCACACAGATACAGCTGATCGGCTATTGGGGGAATCACACACACCCAGCTGATCGGCTATTGGGGGGAATCACAAAGACCCCGCTGGTTGGCTATTTGCGGGAATCACACAGGCGCAGCTGGTCGACTAATCCGGGAATCTCCCTGATCCAACTGATCGGCTATTTGCGGAATCACACAGACCCAGTTGATCGAATATTGGGGGGAATCACACATACCCCGCTGGTCAGCTGTTGGGGGGAATCACATAGAGCAAGCTGATCGGCTATGGGGGTGAATTACACATCCCCAGCTGATCGGCAATTGGGGGAATCACACAGACCCAGCTGATCGGCTATTGGGGGAATCACACAGACCCAGCTGATCGCCCATTTGGGGAATCACACAAACACAGCTGATCGGCTATTGGGGGAATCACGCACACACACAGCTGATCAGCTGTTGGGGAAATCACAAAGACCCAGCTGATTGGCTATTGGGGGAATCACACACTCTCAGCTGATCGGCTATTGGGGGAACCACACACACACCCACCCAGCTGGTCAGCTACTCGGGGCATTACACAGAACCAGCTGATCGGCAATTGCGGGAATCACACAGACCCAGCTGATCAGCTATTTGGGGGACCCACACAGACCCACCTGATCGACTATTGCGGGTAATCAGACTCACACAGCTGATCGGGTATAGGGGGAATCACTTAGGCACGACTGATCAGCTATTGGCGGAATCACACAGACACAGCTGATCGGACATGGTGTATTCAGACAGACATAGCGAATAGGCTATTGGGGAATCACATACACTCAGCTGATCGGCTATTGGGGGAATCACACACACACAGCCAGCTGGTCGGCTACTCGGGGAATCACACAGAACCAGCTGATCAGCTATTCGGGGTAATCATACAGACCCAGCTGATCGGCTATTCAGGGGAATCACACAGACCCAGCTGATCGGCTATTGGTGGAATCACACACACCCAGCGGATTGGCTATTGGGGGAATCCACACAAACACAGCTGATCGGCTATTGGGTGAATCACACACACACAGCTGATCGCCTATTGGGGGGAATCACAAAGGCCCCGCTGATTGGCTATTGGGGGGGAATCACACAGGCGAAGCTGGTCGACTAATCCGGGAATCTCTCTGATCGAACTAATCGGCTATTCGGGGAATCACACAGACCCAGCTGATCGGCTATTGGGATAAATCACACAGACCCCGCTGATCAGCTATTGGGGGGAATCTCACAGAGCCAGCTGAGCGGCTATTTGGGGAATCACTCAGACCCAGCTGATCGGCTATTGGGGGAATCGACACACACCCAGCTGATCGGCTATTGGGGGAATCACACAGACCCCGCTGATCAGCTATTGGGGTGAATCTCACAGAGCCAGCTGAGCGGCTATTTGGGGGAATCACTCAGGCCAAGCTATTCGGCTATTGGGGGAATCACACAGATCCAGCTGATCGAGCATTAGGGTAATCACACAGACCCAGCTGATCGGCCATGGGGTATTCACACAGACATAGCTCATTGGCTATTGGGGAATCACACAGACCCCGCTGATCAGCTATTGGGGTGAATCTCACAGAGCCAGCCGAGCGGCTATTTGGGGGAATCACTCAGGCCAAGCTGATCGGACATTGGGGGAATCACACAGATCCAGCTGATCGACCATTCGGGGAATCACATAGACACAGTTGATCGGCTGTTGGGGGAATGGCAAACACACAAACAGCTGATCAGCTATTGGGGAAAGCACAAAGACTCAGCTGATCGGCAAAGGGGGAATCATACACACTCAGCTGATCGGCTATTGGGGGAATCACACTCACACACAGCTGGTCGGCTACTTGGAGAATCACACAGACCCAGCTGATCAGCTATTGTGGGGAATCACACAGACACAGCTGATCGGCTTTTGGCGGAATCACACACACCCAACTGATCGGATGTTGGGGGGAATCACAAAGACCCCGCTGATTGGCTATTGGGGGGAATCTTACAGGCCCAGCTGGTCGACTAATCCGGGAATCTCCCTGTTCCAACTGATCGGCCATTCGGGGACTCACACAGAACCAGCTGATCGGAAATCAGGGGAATCACACAGACCCAGCTGATCAACTATTCGGGGGAATCATACAGACCCAGCTGCTCGGCTATTCGGGGGAATCACACAGACCCAGCTGATGGAGATTGGAGGGAATCACACAGAAACAGCTGATCGGCTATTGGCGGAATCACACATACCCAGCGGATTGGCTATTGGGGGAATCCACACAGACACAGCTGATCGGCTATTGGGGGAATCACACACACCCAGCTCGTCGGCTACACGGGGAATCACACAGAACCAGCTGATCGGCAATTGGGGGAATCGCACAGACATAGGTGATCGGCTGTTGGCGGAATCACACATACCCAGCGGATTGGCTATTGGAGGAATCCACACAGACACAGCTGATCGGCTATTGGGGGAATCACACACACCCAACTGATCGGCTGTTGGGGGGAATCACAAAGACCCCGCTTATTGGCTATTGGGGGGGAATCTCACAGGCGCAGCTGGTCGACTAATCCGAGAATCTCCCTGATCCAACTCATCGGCTATTCGGGGAATCACACAGACCCAGCTGATCGGCTATTGGGGGAATCACACAGACCCCGCTGATCAGCTATTGGGGGGAATCTCACAGAGCCAGCTGAGCGGCTATTTGGGGAATCACTCAGAACCAGCTGATCACCCATTCGGGGAATCACACAGACACAGCTAATCGGCCATGGGGTATTCACACAGACATAGCGAATTGGCTATTGGGGAATCGCACAGATACAGCTGTTCAGCAATTGGGGGGAATCTCACAGCCAAGCTGATTGGCTATTGGGGGAATCACGCAGAACCAGCTGATCCCCCATTCGGGGAATCACACAGACACAGCTAATCGGCTATTGGGGGAATCACACACACTCAGCTGATCGGCTATTGGGGGAACCACACACACACACACACACACCCAGCTGGTCGGCTACTCGGGGAATCACACAGAACCAGCTGATCGGCAATTGCGGGAATCACACAGACCCAGCTGATCAGCTATTGGGGGGACTCACACAGACCCAGCTGATCGACTATTTGGGGTCGTCAGACTCACACAGCTGATCAGCTATTGGCGGAATCACACATACCCAGCGGATTGGCTATTCTGGGAATCCACACAGACACAGCTGATTGGCTATTGGGGGAATCACATAGGCACAGCTGATCGGCCATGAGGTATTCACACAGACATAGCGAATAGGCTATTGGGGAATCACACACACTCAGCTGATCGGTTATTGGGGGAATCGCACACACACACCCAGCTGGTCGGCTACTCGGGGAATCACACAGAACCAGCTGATCGGCAATTGGGGGAATCACACAGACCCAGCTGATCAGCTATTCTGGGGAATCATACAGACCCAGCTGATCGGCTATTGGGGGGAATCACACAGACACAGCTGATCGGCTATTAGCGGAATCACACATACCCAGCGGATTGGCTATTCTGGGAATCCACACAGACACAGCTGATCGGCTATTGGGGGAATGCCACACACACAGTTGATCAGCTATTGGGGGGAATTACAAAGACCCCGCTGATTGGCTATTGGGGGGAATCTCACAGGCGCAGCTGGTCGACTAATCCGTGAATCTCCCTGATCCAACTGATCGGCATTCGGGGAATCACACAGACCCATCTGATCGGCTATTGGGGGTCTCACACACACACACCCAGCTGGTCGGCTACTCGGGGAATAACACAGAACAAGCTGATCGGCAATTAGGGGAATCTCACAGACCCAGCTGATCAGCTATTAGGGGGAATCATACAGATCCAGCTGATCGGCTATTGGGGGGAATCACACAGACACAGCTGATCGGCTTTTGGCGGAATCACACAGACCCAGCGGATTGGCTATTGGGGGAATCCACAGACACAGCTGATCGGCTATTGGGGGAATCACACCCACCAGGCTGATCGGCTGTTGGGGGGAATCACAATGACCCCGCTGAATGGCAATTTGGGGTAATCACACAGGCGCAGCTGATCAACTAATCTGGGAATCTCCCTGATCCAACTGATCGGCATTCGGGGAATCACACAGACCCATCTGATCGGCTATTGGGGGTCTCACACACACACACCCAGCTGGTCGGCTACTCGGGGAATAACACAGAACAAGCTGATCGGCAAGTAGGGGAATCTCACAGACCCAGCTGATCAGCTATTAGGGGGAATCATACAGATCCAGCTGATCGGCTATTGGGGGGAATCACACAGACACAGCTGATCGGCTTTTGGCGGAATCACACAGACCCAGCGGATTGGCTATTGGGGGAATCCACAGACACAGCTGATCGGCTATTGGGGGAATCACACCCACCAGGCTGATCGGCTGTTGGGGGGAATCACAACGACCCCGCTGAATGGCAATTTGGGGTAATCACACAGGCGCAGCTGATCAACTAATCTGGGAATCTCCCTGATCCAACTGATCGGCTATTCGGGGAATCACACAGACCTAGTTGATCGGCTATTGGGGGGAATCACACAGACCCATCTGATCGGCTATTGGGGGGAATCACACAGACGCCGCTGATCAGCTATTGGTGGGAATCTCACAGAGCCAACAGAGCGGCTATTTGGGGAATCGCACATACCCAGCGGATTGGCTCTTGGGGGAAACACACACACAGACACAGCTGGTCGGCTACTCGGGGAATCACACAGAACCAGCTGATCGGCAATTGGGGGAATCACATAGACCCAGCTGATCGAATATTGGGGGTAATCAGATTCACACAGCTGATCGGCTATTGGGGGGGATCACATAGGCACAGCTGATCAGCTATTGGGGGAATCACACAGATCCAGCTGATCGCCCATTCGGGGAATCACACACACTCAGCTGATCAGTTTTGGTGAAATCACAAAGACCCAGCTGATCGGCTACAGGGGGAATCACACACACTCAGCTGATCGGCTATTGGGGGAATCTCACACACACACACACAACTGGTCGGCTACTTGGGGAATCACACAGAACCAACTGATCTGCAAATTGGGGAATCACACAGACCCAGCTGATCAGCTATTCAGGGGAATCATACAGATCCAGCTGATCGGCTATTCGGGGGAATCACACTGACCCAGCTGATTGGCTATTGGAGGGAATCACACAGACACAGCTGATCGGCTATTGGGGGGAATCACAAAGACCCCGCTGATTGGCTATTTGGGGGAATCACACAGGCGCAGCTGGTCGACTAATCCGGGCATCTCCCTGACCCAGCTGATTGGCTATTGGAGGGAATCACACAGACCAAGTTGATCGGCTATTGGGGGGAATCTCACAGAGCCAGCTGAGCGGCTATTTGGGGAATCACACAGACAATACTGTCCGGCTATTGGGAGACTAATTTTGGGAATCACACAGGCGCAGCTGGTCGACTAATCCGGGCACCTCCCTGACCCAGCTGACTGGCTACTGGGGAAACACACAGACCCAGCTGACTGGCTATTGGTGGAATCACATATACCCAGCGGATTGGCTATTGGGGGAATCCACACAGACACAGCTGATCGGCTATTGGGGGAATCACACACACCCAGCTGATTAGCTATTGGGGGGAATCACAATGACCCCGCTGATTGGCTATTGGGGGGAATCACTCAGGCTAAGCTGATCGGCTATTGGGGGAATCACACAGATCCAGCTGATCGCCCATTCGGGGAATCACAGACACAGCTGATCGGCTATTGGGGGAATCACACACACACACACAGCTGATCGGCAATTGGGGGAATCACACACACTCAGCTGATCGGCTATTGGTGGAATCACACACACAGACCCAGCTGCTCGTCTACTCGGGGAATCACACAGAACCAGCTGATCGGCAATTGGGGGAATCACACAGACCCAGCTGATCAGCTATTGGTGGGAATCACACAGACCCAGCTGATCGACTATTCGGAGTAATCAGACTCAAACAGCTGATTGGCTATTGGGGGAAACACACACACAGACCCAGCTGGTCGGTTACTCGGGGAATCACACAGAACCAGCTGATCGGCAATTGGGGGAATCACACAGACCCAGCTGATCAGCTATTTGGGTGAATCACATAGACCCAGCTGATCGAGTATTGGGGTAATCAGATTCACACAGCTGATCGGCTATTGGGGGAATCACATAGGCACAGCTGATCAGCTATTGGGGAATCACACAGATCCAGCTGATCGCCCATTCGGGGAATCACACACACTCAGCTGATCAGCTATTGGGGAAATCACAAAGACCCAGCTGATCGGCTACTGGGGGAATCACACACACTCAGCTGATCGGCTATTGGGGGAATCTCACACACACACACACAACTGGTCGGCTACTTGGGGAATCACACAGAACCAACTGATCTGCAAATTGGGGAATCACACAGACCCAGCTGATCAGCTATTCAGGGGAATCATACAGATCCAGCTGATCGGCTATTCGGGGGAATCACACTGACCCAGCTGATTGGCTATTGGAGGGAATCACACAGACACAGCTGATCGGCTATTGGGGGGAATCACAAAGACCCCGCTGATTGGCTATTTGGGGGAATCACACAGGCGCAGCTGGTCGACTAATCCGGGCATCTCCCTGACCCAGCTGATTGGCTATTGGAGGGAATCACACAGACCAAGTTGATCGGCTATTGGGGGGAATCTCACAGAGCCAGCTGAGCGGCTATTTGGGGAATCACACAGACAATACTGTCCGGCTATTGGGAGACTAATTTTGGGAATCACACAGGCGCAGCTGGTCGACTAATCCGGGCACCTCCCTGACCCAGCTGACTGGCTACTGGGGAAACACACAGACCCAGCTGACTGGCTATTGGTGGAATCACATATACCCAGCGGATTGGCTATTGGGGGAATCCACACAGACACAGCTGATCGGCTATTGGGGGAATCACACACACCCAGCTGATTAGCTATTGGGGGGAATCACAATGACCCCGCTGATTGGCTATTGGGGGGAATCACTCAGGCTAAGCTGATCGGCTATTGGGGGAATCACACAGATCCAGCTGATCGCCCATTCGGGGAATCACAGACACAGCTGATCGGCTATTGGGGGAATCACACACACACACACAGCTGATCGGCAATTGGGGGAATCACACACACTCAGCTGATCGGCTATTGGTGGAATCACACACACAGACCCAGCTGCTCGTCTACTCGGGGAATCACACAGAACCAGCTGATCGGCAATTGGGGGAATCACACAGACCCAGCTGATCAGCTATTGGTGGGAATCACACAGACCCAGCTGATCGACTATTCGGAGTAATCAGACTCAAACAGCTGATTGGCTATTGGGGGAAACACACACACAGACCCAGCTGGTCGGCTACTCGGGGAATCACACAGAACCAGCTGATCGGCAATTGGGGGAATCACACAGACCCAGCTGATCAGCTATTTGGGTGAATCACATAGACCCAGCTGATCGAATATTGGGGTAATCAGATTCACACAGCTGATCGGCTATTGGGGGAATCACATAGGCACTGCTGATCAGCTATTGGGGAATCACACAGATCCAGCTGATCGCCCATTCGGGGAATCACACACACTCAGCTG
Organism: Scyliorhinus torazame; assembly: GCF_047496885.1. Taxonomy (NCBI): domain Eukaryota; kingdom Metazoa; phylum Chordata; class Chondrichthyes; order Carcharhiniformes; family Scyliorhinidae; genus Scyliorhinus; species Scyliorhinus torazame. The sequence goes on along the minus strand of NC_092726.1, from coordinate 39,723,164 downwards.
ATCAGCTATTGGGGAAATCACAAAGACCCAGCTGATCGGCTACTGGGGGAATCACACACACTCAGCTGATCGGCTATTGGGGGAATCTCACACACACACACACAGCTGGTCGGCTACTCGGGGAATCACACAGAACGAACTGATCTGCAAATTGGGGAATCACACTGACCTAGCTGATCGGCTATTGGAGGGAATCACACAGACACAGCTGACTGGCTATTGGGGGGAATCACAAAGGCCCGGCTGATTGGCTATTGGGGGGAATCACACAGCCGCAGCTGGTCGACTATTCCGGGAATCACCCTGATCCAACTGATCGCCTATTGGGGAAACACACAGACCCAGTTGATCGGCTATTGGTGGTATCAGACAGACCCAGATGATCGGCTATTGGGAGAATCGCACACACACACACACCCAGCTGGTCGGCTACTCGGGGAATCACACAGAACCAGATGATAGGCAAATGGGGGAATCACACCGACCCAGCTGATCAGCTATTCGTGGGAATCATACAGTCCCAGCTGATCGGCTATTCGGGGGAATCACACAGACCCAGCTGAACGGCTATTGGGGGAATCACACAGACACAGCTGATCGGCTATTGGCGGAATCACATATACCCAGCGGATTGGCTATTGGGGGAATCCACACAGACACAGCTGATCGGCTATTGTGGGAATCACACACACCCAGCTGATCGGCTATTGGGGGAAATCACAAAGACCCCGCTGATTGGCTATTGGGGGGAATCACACAGGCCAAGCTGATCGCCTATTGGGGGAATCACACAGATCCAGCTGATCGCCCATTCAGTGAATCACACAGACACAGCTGATCGGCTGTTGGGGGAATCACACACACACATACAGTTGATCGGCAATTCGGGGAATCACACACACTCAGCTGATCGGCTATTGGTGGAATCACACACGCAGACCCAGCTGCTCGTCTACTCGGGGAATCACACAGAACCAGCTGATCAGCAATTGGGGGAATCACACAGACCCAGTTGATCAGCTATTGGTGGGAATCACACAGACCCAGCTGATCGACTATTGGGGGTAATCAGACTCAAACAGCTGATCGGCTATTGGGGGAATCACATAGGCACATCAGATCAGCTATTGGCGGAATCACACAGACCCAGCATTTCGGCCATGGGGTATTCACACAGGCATAGCTAATTGGATATTGGCGAATCACACAGATACAGCTGGTCAGCTACTGGGGGGAATCACCCAGATCCAGCTGACCGCCCATTTGGGGAATCACACAGACACAACTGATCGGCTATTGGGGTAATCACAAAGACCCAGCTGATTGACTATTGGGGGAATCACACACACTCAGCTGATCGGCGATTGGGAGAATCATACACATAAACACAGCTGGTCGGCTACTCGGGGAATCACACAGAACCAGCTGATTGGCAATTAGGGGAATCACACAGACCCAACTGATCAGCTATTCGGGGGAATCATACAGACACAGCTGCTCGGCTATTCGGGGGAATAACACTGACCCAGCTGCTCGGTTATTGGAGGGAATCACACAGACACAGCTGATCGGCTATTGGGGGAATCACACATACCCAGCGGATTGGCTATTGGGGGAATTCACACAGATACAGATGATCGGATATTGGGGGAATCACACACACCCAGCTGATCGGCTATTGGGGGGAATCACAAAGACCCCGCTGGTTGGCTATTTGCGGGAATCACACAGGCGCAGCTGGTCGAGACTAATCCGGGAATCTCCCTGATCCAACTGATCGGCTATTTGCGGAATCACACAGACCCAGTTGATCGGATATTGGGGGGAATCACACATACCCCGCTGATCAGCTGTTGGGGGGAATCACATAGAGCAAGCTGATCGGCTATGGGGGTGAATTACACATCCCCAGCTGATCGGCAATTGGGGGAATCACACAGACACAGCTGTTCGGCTATTGGTGGAATCACACAGACCCTGCTAATAGGCTATTGGGGGAATCACACAGGCCCAGATGATCGGCTATTGTTGAATCACACAGACCCAGCTGCCTGGCCATTGGACGGAATCACACGGACCCAGCTGCTCGGCTTTTGGGGAAACACACAGACACAGCTGACTGGCTATTGGTTGAATCACACAGACCCTGCTAATAGGCTATTGGGGGAATCACACAGACCCAGATGATCGGCAATTGGGATAATCACACAGTCCCAGCTGCCTGGCCATTGGACGGAATCACACAGACCCAGCTGCTCGGCTGTTGGGGGAATCACACACACACAGCTGATCAGCTATTGGGGAAATCACAAAGACCCAGCTGATCGGCTATTGGTGGAATCACACACACTCAGCTGATCGGATATTGGGAGAATCACACACACACACCCAGCTGGACGGCTACTTGGAAAATCACACAGAACAAGCTGATCGGCAATTGGGGGAATCACGCAGACCCAGCTGATCGGCTATTCGGGGGATTCACACAGACCCAGCTGATCGGCTATGGGGGAATCACACAGACACAGCTGATCGGCTATTGGCGGAATCACACATAACCAGCGGATTGGCTATTGGTGGAATCCACACAGACACAGCTCATCGGCTGTTGGGGGAAATCACACACACCCAGCTGATCGGCTATTGGGGGGAATCACAAAGACCCCGCTGATTGGCTATTGGGGGGAATCTCACAGGCGCAGCTGGTCGACTAATCCGGGAATCTCCCTGATCCAACTGATTCGTTATTCGACGAATCACACAGAACCAGCTGATCGGCAATTGGGGGGAATCACACAGACCCCGCTGATCAGCTATTGGGGAGAATCTCACAGAGCCAGCCGAGCAGCTATTTGGGGAATCACACAGACCCAGCTGATCGGCTATTGGGGGAATCACACAGACCCAGCTGATCGCCCATTTGGGGAATCACACAAACACAGCTGATCGGCTATTGGGGGAATCACGCACACACACAGCTGATCAGCTGTTGGGGAAATCACAAAGACCCAGCTGATCGGCTATTGGGGGAATCACACACTCTCAGCTGATCGGCTATTGGGGGAACCACACACACACCCACCCAGCTGGTCAGCTACTCGGGGCATCACACAGAACCAGCTGATCGGCAATTGCGGGAATCACACAGACCCAGCTGATCAGCTATTTGGGGGACCCACACAGACCCACCTGATCGACTATTGGGGGTAATCAGACTCACACAGCTGATCGGGTATAGGGGGAATCACTTAGGCACGACTGATCAGCTATTGGCGGAATCACACAGACACAGCTGATCGGACATGGTGTATTCAGACAGACATAGCGAATAGGCTATTGGGGAATCACATACACTCAGCTGATCGGCTATTGGGGGAATCACACACACACAGCCAGCTGGTCGGCTACTCGGGGAATCACACAGAACCAGCTGATCAGCTATTCGGGGTAATCATACAGACCCAGCTGATCGGCTATTCAGGGGAATCACACAGACCCAGCTGATCGGCTATTGGTGGAATCACACACACCCAGCGGATTGGCTATTGGGGGAATCCACACAAACACAGCTGATCGGCTATTGGGTGAATCACACACACACAGCTGATCGCCTATTGGGGGGAATCACAAAGGCCCCGCTGATTGGCTATTGGGGGGGAAATCACACAGGCGAAGCTGGTCGACTAATCCGGGAATCTCTCTGATCGAACTAATCGGCTATTCGGGGAATCACACAGACCCAGCTGATCGGCTATTGGGATAAATCACACAGACCCCGCTGATCAGCTATTGGGGGGAATCTCACAGAGCCAGCTGAGCGGCTATTTGGGGAATCACTCAGACCCAGCTGATCGGCTATTGGGGGAATCGACACACACCCAGCTGATCGGCTATTGGGGGAATCACACAGACCCCGCTGATCAGCTATTGGGGTGAATCTCACAGAGCCAGCTGAGCGGCTATTTGGGGGAATCACTCAGGCCAAGCTATTCGGCTATTGGGGGAATCACACAGATCCAGCTGATCGAGCATTAGGGTAATCACACAGACCCAGCTGATCGGCCATGGGGTATTCACACAGACATAGCTCATTGGCTATTGGGGAATCACACAGACCCCGCTGATCAGCTATTGGGGTGAATCTCACAGAGCCAGCTGAGCGGCTATTTGGGGGAATCACTCAGGCCAAGCTGATCGGACATTGGGGGAATCACACAGATCCAGCTGATCGACCATTCGGGGAATCACATAGACACAGTTGATCGGCTGTTAGGGGAATGGCAAACACACAAACAGCTGATCAGCTATTGGGGAAAGCACAAAGACTCAGCTGATCGGCAAAGGGGGAATCATACACACTCAGCTGATCGGCTATTGGGGGAATCACACTCACACACAGCTGGTCGGCTACTTGGAGAATCACACAGACCCAGCTGATCAGCTATTGTGGGGAATCACACAGACACAGCTGATCGGCTATTGGCGGAATCACACACACCCAGCTGATCGGCTATTGGGGGGAATCACAAAGACCCCGCTGATTGGCTACTTGGGGGAATCACACAGGCGCAGCTGGTCGACTAATCTGGGAATCTCCCTGATCCAACTGATCGGCTATTCGGGGAATCAGACAGACCCAATTGATCGGCTAATGGGTGGAACAACACAGGCCCCGCTGATCAGCTATTGGGGGGAATCTCACATAGCCAGCTGAGCGGCTATTTGGGGAATCACACAGACACTACTGTTCGGATATTGGGTGGAAGCTCACAGACCAAGCTGATCGGCTATTGGGGGAATCACACACACACAGCTGATCGGCTATTGGGGTGAATCACAAAGATCCCGCTGATTGGCTATTGGGGGAATCACACAGGCGCAGCTGGTCGACTATTCCGGGAATCTCCCTGATTCAACTGATCGGCTATTGGGGAAATACACAGACGCAGCTGACTGGCTATTGGTGGAATCACACAGACCCAGCTGATCGGCTATTGGGATAATCACACAGACCCAGCTGATCGGCTATTGAGGGAATCACACAGAACCAGCTGATCGGCAATTGGGGGAATCACACAGACCCAGCTGATCGGCTATTGGGGGGAATCACACAGACACAGCTGATCGGTATTGGCGGAATCACATATACCCAGCGGATTGGCTATTGGGGGAATCCACACAGACACAGCTGATCGGCTATTTGGGGAATCACACACTCCCAGCTGATCAGCTATTGGGGGGAATCACAAGACCCCGCTGATTGGCTATTGGGGGGAATCACACAGGCCAAGCTGATCGGCTATTGGGGGAATCACACACACATACACAGCTGATCGGCAATTGGGGGAATCACACACATTCAGCTGATCGGCTATTGGGGGAATCACACACACAGACCCAGCTGGTCGGCTACTCGGGGAATCACACAGAATAAGCTGATCAGCTATTCGGGGTAATCATACAGACCCAGCTGATCGGCTATTCAGGGGAATCACACATACCCAGCTGATCGGCTATTGGTGGAATCACACACACCCAGCGGATTGGCTATTGGGGGAATCCACACAAACACAGCTGATCGGCTATTGGGTGAATCACACACACACAGCTGATCGCCTATTGAGGGGAATCACAAAGACCCCGCTGATTGGCTATTGGGGGGGAATCACACAGGCGAAGCTGGTCGACTAATCCGGGAATCTCTCTGATCGAACTAATCGGCTATTCGGGGAATCACACAGACCCAGCTGATCGGCTATTGGGATAAATCACACAGACCCCGCTGATCAGCTATTGGGGGGAATCTCACAGAGCCAGCTGAGCGGCTATTTGGAGAATCACTCAGACCCAGCTGATCGGCTATTGGGGGAATCGACACACACCCAGCTGATCGGCTATTGGGGGAATCACACACACACAGCTGATCGGCTATTGGGGGGAATCACAAAGATCCCGCTGATTGGCTATTGGGGGAATCACACAGGCGCAGCTGGTCGACTATTCCGGGAATCTTCCTGATTCAACTGATCGGCTATTGGGGAAATACACAGACGCAGCTGACTGGCTATTGGTGGAATCACACAGACCCAGCTGATCGGCTATTGGGATAATCACACAGACCCAGCTGATCGGCTATTGAGGGAATCACACAGAACCAGCTGATCGGCAATTGGGGGAATCACACAGACCCAGCTGATCGGCTATTGGGGGGAATCACACAGACACAGCTGATCGGCTATTGGCGGAATCACATCTACCCAGCGGATTGGCTATTGGGGGAATCCACACAGACACAGCTGATCGGCTATTTGGGGAATCACACACACCCAGCTGATCAGCTATTGGGGGGAATCACAAAGACCCCGCTGATTGGCTATTGGGGGGAATCACACAGGCCAAGCTGAACGGCTATTGGGGGAATCACACACACACACACAGCTGATCGGCAATTGGGGGAATCACACACATTCAGCTGATCGGCTATTGGGGGAATCACACACACAGACCCAGCTGGTCGTCTACTCAGGGAATCACACAGAACCAGCTGATCGGCAATTGGGGGAATCACACAGACCCAGCTGATCAGCTATTGGTGGGAATCACACAGACCCAGCTGATCGACTATTGGGGGTAATCAGACTCAAACAGCTGATTGGCTATTGGGGGAAACACACACACAGACCCAGCTGGTCGGCTACTCGGGGAATCACACAGAACCAGCTGGTCGGCAATTGGGGGAATCACACAGACCCAGCTGATCAGCTATTGGGGTGAATCACATAGACCCAGCTGATCGAATATTGGGGGTAATCAGATTCACACAGCTGATCGGCTATTGGGGGAATCACATAGGCACAGCTGATCAGCTATTGGGGGAATCACACAGATCCAGCTGATCGCCCATTCGGGGAATCACACACACTCAGCTGATCAGCGATTGGGGAAATCACACTGACCCAGCTGATCGGCTATTGGAGGGAATCACACAGACACAGCTGATCGGCTATTGGGGGTTATCACAAAGACACCGCTGATTGGCTATTTGGGGGAATCACACAGGCGCAGCTGCTCGACTAATCCGGGCATCTCCCTGATCCAACTGATCGGCTATTCGGGGAATCACACAGACCCAGTTGATTGGCTATTGGGGGGAATCTCTCAGAGCCAGCTGAGCAGCTATTTGGGGGATCACACAGACAATACTGTTCGACTATTGGGTGGAACCTCACAGACCCAGCAGACTGGCTATTGGGGAAACACACAGACCCAGCTGACTGGCTATTGGTGGAATCACAAAGGCCCGGCTGATTGGCTATTGGGGGGAATCACACAGGCACAGCTGGTCGACTATTCCGGGAATCTCCCTGATCCAACTGATCGGCTATTGGGGAAACACACAGACCCAGATGATCGGCTATTTGGATAATCACACAGACCCAGCTGATCGGCTATTCGTGGGAATCATACAGTCCCAGCGGATCGGCAATTGGCGGAATCACATATACCCAGCGGATTGGCTATTGGGGGAATCCACACAGACACATCTGGTCGACTATTGTGGGAATCACACACATCCAGCTGATCGGCTATTGTGGGGAATCACAAAGACCCCGCTGATTGGCTATTGGGGGGAATCACACAGGCCAAGCTGATCGGCTATTGGGGGAATCGCACAGATCCAGCAGGTCGTCCATTCGGTGAATCACACAGACCCAGCTGATCGGCTATTGGTGGAATCACACACACACAACCTGCTGGTCGGCTACTCGAGGAATCACACAGAACGAGCTTTTCGGCAATTGGGGGAGTGACACAGATCCAGCTGTTCAGCTATTCGGGGTAATCATACAGACCCAGCTGATCAGCTATTCAGGGGAATCACACAGACCCAGCTGATCGGCTATTGGGGGGAATCACAGAGACACAGCTGACCGGCTGTTGGCGGAATCACACACAACCAGCGGATTGGCTATTGGGGGTATCCACACAGACACAGCTGATCGGCTATTGGGGGAATCACACAAACACAGCTGATCGGCTATTGGGGGAATCACAAAGACCCCGCTGATTGGCTATTGGGGGGATTCACACAGGCGAAGCTGGTCGACTAATCCGGGAATCTCTGTGATCGAACTGATCGGCTATTCGGGGAATCACACAGACCCAGCTGATCGGCTATTGGGGTAAATCACACAGACCCCGCTGATCAGCTATTGGTGGGAATCTCACAGAGCCAGCTGAGCGGCTATTTGGGGAGTCACTCAGACCCAGCTGATCGGCTATTGGGGGAATCGACAAACACCCAGCTGATCGGCTATTTGGGGAATCACACAGACCCCGCTGATCAGCTATTGGGGGGAATCTCACAGAGCCAGCTGAGCTGCTATTTGCGGGAATCACACAGGCCAAGCTATTCGGCTATTGGGGGAATCACACAGATCCAGCTAATCGAGCATTCGAGGAATCACACAGACCCAGCTGATCGGCCATGGGGTATTCACACAGACATAGCTAATTGGCTATTGGGGAATCACACAGATACAGCTGTTCAGCGATTGGGTGGAATCAAAGCGGCCAAGCTGATTGGCTATTAGGGGAATCACACAGATCCAGCTGATCGACCATTCGGGGAATCACATAGACACAGCTGATCGGCTGTTGGGGAAATCGCAAACACACAAACAGCTGATCAGCTATTGGGGAAAGCACAAAGACCGAGCTGATCGGCTATTGGGGGAATCACACACGCTCAGCTGATCGGCTATTGGGGGAATCACACGCACACACAGCTGGTCGGCTACTCAGAGAATCACACAGACCCAGCTGATCAGCTATTGTGGGGAATCACACAGACACAGCTGATCGGCTATTGGCGGAATCACACACACCCAGCTGATCGGCTATTGGGGCGAATCACAAAGACCCCGCTGATTGGCTATGGGGGAATCACACAGACACAGCTGATCGGCTATTGGCGGAATCACACATAGCCAGCGGATTGGCTATTGGGGGAATCCACACAGACACAGCTCATCGGCTGTTGGGGGAAATCACACACACCCAGCTGATCGGCTATTGGGGGGAATCTCACAGACACAGCTGACCAGCTGTTGGCGGAATCACACACACACAGCTGATCGGCTATTGGGGGGAATCACAAAGATCCCGCTGATTGGCTTTTGGGGGAATCACACAGGCGCAGCTGGTCGACTATTCCGGGAATCTCCGTGATCCAACTGATCGGCTATTGGGGAAATACACAGACCCAGCTGATCGGCTATTGAGGGAATCACACAGACCTAGATGATCGGCGATTGGGATAATCACACAGACCCAGCTGATCGGCTATTGAGGGAATCACACAAACCCAGCTGATCGGCTATTGGGGGAATCACGCACACTCAGCTGATCGGCTATTGGGAGAATCACACACAGACACACCCAGCTGGTCGGCTATTCGGGGAATCACACAGAACCAGCTGATCGGCAATTGGGGGAATCACACAGACCCAGCGGATCAGCTATTCGTGGGAATCATACAGTCCCAGCTGATCGGCTATTCAGGGGAATCACACAGACCCAGCTGATCGGCAATTGGCGGGAATCCATAGACACAGCTGATCGGCTATTGGGGGAATCACACACACCCAGCTGATCAGCTATTGGGGGGAATCACAAAGACCCCGCTGATTGGCTTTTGGGGGAATCACACAGGCCAAGCTGATCGGCTATTGGGGAATCACAAAGATCCATCTGATCGCCCATTCGGGGAATCACAGACACAGCTGATCGGCTATTGGGGGAATCACACACACACACACAGCTGATCGGCAATTGGGGGAATCGCACACACTCAGCTGATCGGCTATTGGGGGAATCACCCACACAGACCCAGCTGGTCGTATATTCGGGGAATCACACAGACCCAGCTGATCAGCTATTGGTGGGAATCACACAGACCCAGCTGATCGACTATTGGGGGTAATCAGACTCAAACAGCTGATCGGCTATTGGGGGAATCACATAGGCACAGCTGATCAGCTATTGGCGGAATCACACAGAACCAGCAGTTCGGCCATGGGGTATTCACATAGACATAGCTAATTGGATATTGGCAAATCACACAGATACAGCTGATCAGCTATTGGGGGGAATCACCCAGATCCAGCTGATCGCCCATTCAGGGAATCACACAGACACAGCTGATCGGTTATTGGGGGAATCACACACACACACAGCTGATCAGCTATTGGGGAAATCACAAAGACCCAGCTGATCGGCTATTGGGGGAATCACATACACACACACAGCTGGTCGGCTACTCGGGGAATCACACAGAACCAGCTGATCGGCAATTAGGGGAATCACACAGACCTAGCTGATCGGCTATTGGGGGGAATCACACAGTCGCAGCTGGTCGACTAATCCGGGAATCTCCCTGATCCAACTGATCGGCTATTCGCGGAATCACAGAGACCCAGTTGATCGGCTATTGGGGGGAAATCACACAGACGCCGCTGATCAGCTATTGGGGGGAATCTTACAGAGCCAGCTGAACGGCTATTTGGGGAATCACACAGACACTACTGTTCAGCTATTGGGTGGAAGCTGACATACCCAGCTGATCGGCTATTGGGGAAACACACAGACCCAGCTGACTGGCTATTGGTGGAATCTCATAGACCATTCTAATTCCCTATTAGAGGAATCACACACACCCAGCTGATCAGCTGTTGGGGGGAATCACACAGACCCAGCTGATCGGCTATTGCGGGGAATCACACAGACCCAGCTGATCGGCTATTCGGGGGATTCACACAGACCCAGCTGATCGGCTATGGGGGAATCACACAGACACAGCTGATCGGCTATTGGCGGAATCACACATAGCCAGTGGATTGGCTATTGGGGGAATCCACTCAGACACAGCTCATCGGCTGTTGGGGGAATCACGCACACCCAGCTGATCGGCTATTGGGGGGAATCACAAAGACCCCGCTGATTGGCTATTGGGGGGAATCTCAAAGGCGCAGCTGGTCGTCTAATCCGGTAATCTCCCTAATCCAACTGATCGGCTATTCGGGGAATCACACAGAACTAGCTGATCAGCTAATGGGGGGAATCTCACAGAGCCAGCTGTGCAGCTATTTGGGGAATCACACAGACCCAGCTGATCGGCTATTGGGGGAATCACACAGACCTCGCTGATCGGCTATTGGGGGGAATCTCACAGAGCCAGCTGAGCAGCTATTTGGGGAATCACTCAGACACAGCTGATCGGCCATGGGGTATTCACACAGACATAGCAAATTGGCTATTGGGGAATCACACAGATACAGCTGTTCAGCTATTGGGGGGAATCACACAGGCCAAGCTGAGCGGCTATTGGGGGAATCTTGCAGACCCAGCTGATCGCCCATTCAGGGAATCACACAGATACAGCTGATCGGCTATTGGGGGAATCACGCACACACACACAGCTGGTCAGCTATTGGGGAAATCACAAAGACCCAGCTGATCGGCAAATTGGGGGAATCACACACTCTCAGCTGATTGGCTATTGGGGGAACCACACACACACATCCAGCTGGTCAGCTACTCGGGGAATCACACAGAACCAGCTGATCGGCAATTGCGGGAATCACACAGACCCAGCTGATCAGCTATTTGGGGGAACGACACAGACCCACCTGATCGACTATTGGGGGTAATCAGACTCACACAGCTGATAGGCTATTGGGGGAATCACTTAGGCACAGCTGATCAGCTATTGGCGGAATCACACAGACCCAGCTGATCGGACATGGTGTATTCACACAGACATAGCGAATTGTGTATTGGGGAATCACACACACTCAGCTGATCGGCTATTGGGGGAATCACACACACACACCCAGCTGGTCGGCTACTCGAGGAATCACACAGAACCAGCTGTTCGACAATTGGGGCAATCACACAGATCCAGCTGTTCAGCTATTCGGGGGACCCACACAGACCCACCTGATCGACTATTGGGGGTAATCAGACTCACACAGCTGATAGGCTATTGGGGGGAATCACACAGACCCAGCTGATCGGCTATTGGGGGGACTCATACAGACACAGCTGATTGGCTATTGGCTGAATCACACACAACCAGCTGATTGGCTATTGGGGGAATCCACACAGACACAGCTGATCGGCTATTGGGTGAATCACACAAACACAGCTGATCGGCTATTGGGGGGAATCACAAAGACCCCTCTGATTGGCTATTGGGGGGAATCACACAGGCGAAGCTGGTCGACTAATCCGGGAATCTCTGTGATCGAACTGATCGGCTATTCGGGGAATCACACAGACCCAGCTGATCGGCTATTGGGGTAAATCACACAGACCCCGCTGATCAGCTATTGGGGGGAATCTCACAGAGCCAGCTGAGCGGCTATTTGGGGAATCACTCAGACCCAGCTGATCGGCTATTGGGGGAATCGACACAGACCCAGCTGATCGGCTATTGGGGGAATCACACAGACCCCGCTGATCAGCTATTGGGGGGAATCTCACAGAGCCAGCTGAGCTGCTATTTGCGGGAATCACACAGGCCAAGCTATTCGGCTATTGGGGGAATCACACAGATCCAGCTAATCGAGCATTCGGGGAATCACACAGACCCAGCTGATCGGCCATGGGGTTTTCACACAGACATAGCTAATTGGCTATTGGGGAATCACACAGATACAGCTGATCAGCGATTGGGTGGAATCAAAAAGGCCAAGCTGATCGGATATTAGGGGAATCACACAGATCCAGCTGATCGACCATTCGGGGAATCACATAGACACAGCTGATCGGCTGTTGGGGGAATCGCAAACACACAAACAGCTGATCAGCTATTGGAGAAAGCACAAAGACCCAGCTGATCGGCTATTGGGGTAATCACACACGCTCAGCTGATCGGCGATTGGGGGAATCACACGCACACACAGCTGGTTGGCTACTCGGAGAATCACACAGACCCAGCTGATCAGCTATTGGCGGAATCACACACACCCAGCTGATCGGCTATTGGGGGGAATCACAAAGACCCCGCTGATTGGCTACTTGGGGGAATCACACAGGCGCAGCTGGTCAGCTATTGGGGGGAACCACACAGACCCCGCTGATCAGCTATTGGGGGGAATCTCACAGAGCCAGCTGAGCGGCTATTTGGGGAATCACACAGACACTACTGTTCGGCTATTGGGTGGAAGCTCACAGACCCTGCTGATCGGCTATTGGGGGAATCACACACACACAGCTGATCGGCTATGGGGGGAATCACAAAGATCCCGCTGATTGGCTTTTGGGGGAATCACACAGGCGCAGCTGGTCGACTATTCCGGGAATCTCCGTGATCCAACTGATCGGCTATTGGGGAAATACACAGACCCAGCTGATCGGCTATTGAGGGAATCACACAGACCTAGATGATCGGCGATTGGGATAATCACATAGACTCAGCTGATCGGCTATTGAGGGAATCACACAGACCCAGCTGATCGGCTATTGGGGAAACCCGCACACTCAGCTGATTGGCTATTGGGAGAATCACACACACACACACCCAGCTGGTCGGCTACTCGGGGAATCAGACAGAACCAGCTGATCGGCAATTGGGGGAATCACACAGACCCAGCGGATCAGCTATTCGTGGGAATCATACAGTCCCAGCTGAACGGCTATTCAGGGGAATCACACAGACCCAGCTGATCGGCAATTGGGGGGAATCCATAGACACAGCTGATCGGCTATTGGCGGAATCACATATACCCAGCGGATTGGCTATTGGGGGAACCCACACAGACACAGCTGATCGGCTATTGGGGGAATCACACACACCCAGCTGATCAGCTATTGGGAGGAGTCACAAAGACCCCACTGATTGGCTATTGGGGGAATCACACAGGCCAAGCTGATCGGCTATTGGGGAATCACAAAGATCCAGCTGATCGCCCATTCGGGGAATCACAGACACAGCTGATCGGCTATTGGGGGAATCACACACACACACACAGCTGATCGCCAATTGGGGGAATCGCACACACTCAGCTGATCGGCTATTGGGGGAATCACACACACAGACCCAGCTGGTCGGCTACTCGGGGAATCACACAGAACCAGCTGATCGGCAATTAGGGGAATCACACAGACCTAGCTGATCGGCTATTGGGTGGAATCACAAAGAACAAAGAACAACAAAGAACAAAGAACAAAGAAATGTACAGCACAGGAACAGGCCCTTCGGCCCTCCAAGCCCGTGCCGACCATACTGCCCGACTAAACTACAATCTTCTACACTTCCTGGGTCCGTATCCTTCTATTCCCATCCTATTCATATATTTGTCAAGATGCCCCTTAAATGTCCCTATCGTCCCTGCCTCCACTACCTCCTCCGGTAGTGAGTTCCAGGCACCCACTACCCTCTGCGTAAAAAACTTGCCTCGTACATCTACTCTAAACTTTGCCCCTCTCACCTTAAACCTATGCCCCCTAGTAATTGACCCCTCTACCCTGGGGAAAAGCCTCTGACTATCCACTCTGTCTATGCCCCTCATAATTTTGTATACCTCTATCAGGTCGCCCCTCAACCTCCTTCGTTCCAGTGAGAACAAACCGAGTTTATTCAATCGCTCCTCATAGCTTATGCCCTCCATACCAGGCAACATTCTGGTAAATCTCTTCTGCACCCTCTCTAAAGCCTCCACATCCTTCTGGTAGTGTGGCGACCAGAATTGAACACTATACTCCAAGTGTGGCCTAACTAAGGTTCTATACAGCTGCAACATGACTTGCCAATTCTTATACTCAATGCCCCGGCCAATGAAGGCAAGCATGCCGTATGCCTTCTTGACTACCTTCTCCACCTGTGTAGCCCCTTTCAGTGATCTGTGGACCTGTACTCCTAGATCTCTTTGACTTTCAATACTCTTGAGGGTTCTACCATTCACTGTATATTCCCTACCTGCATTAGCCCTTCCAAAATGCATTACCTCACATTTGTCCAGGTTAAACTCCATCTGCCATCTCTCCGCCCAAGTCTCCAGACAATCTAAATCCTGCTGTATCCTCAGACAGTCCTCATCGCTATCCGCAATTCCACCAACCTTTGTGTCGTCTGCAAACTTACTAATCAGACCAGTTACATTTTCCTCCAAATCATTTATATATACTACAAAGAGCAAAGGTCCCAGCACTGATCCCTGTGGAACACCACTGGTCACAGCCCTCCAATTAGAAAAGCATCCCTCCATTGCTACCCTCTGCCTTCTATGGCCTAGCCAGTTCTGTATCCACCTTGCCAGTTCACCCCTGATCCCGTGTGACTTCACCTTTTGTACTAGTCTACCATGAGGGACCTTGTCAAAGGCCTTACTGAAGTCCATATAGACAACATCTACTGCCCTACCTGCATCAATCATCTTAGTGACCTCCTCGAAAAACTCGATCAAGTTAGTGAGACACGACCTCCCCTTCACAAAACCGTGCTGCCTCTCACTAATACGTCCATTTGCTTCCAAATGGGAGTAGATCCTGTCTCGAAGAATTCTCTCCAGTAATTTCCCTACCACTGAAGTAAGGCTCACCGGCCTGTAGTTCCCGGGATTATCCCTGCCACCCTTCTTAAACAGAGGAACAACATTGGCTATTCTCCAGTCCTCCGGGACATCCCCTGAAGACAGCGAGGATCCAAAGATTTCTGTCAAGGCCTCAGCAATTTCCTCTCCAGCCTCCTTCAGTATTCTGGGGTAGATCCCATCCGGCCCTGGGGACTTATCTACCTTAATATTTTTTAAGACACCCAACACCTCGTCTTTTTGGATCACAATGTGACCCAGGCGATCTACACCCCCTTCTCCAGACTCAACATCTACCAATTCCTTCTCTTTGGTGAATACTGATGCAAAGTATTCATTTAGTACCTCGCCCATTTCCTCTGGCTCCACACATAGATTCCCTTGCCTATCCTTCAGTGGGCCAACCCTTTCCCTGGCTACCCTCTTGCTTTTTATGTAAGTGTAAAAAGCCTTGGGATTTTCCTTAACCCTATTTGCCAATGACTTTTCATGACCCCTTCTAGCCCTCCTGACTCCTTGCTTAAGTTCCTTCCTACTTTCCTTATATGCCACACAGGCTTCGTCTGTTCCCAGCCTTTTAGCCCTGACAAATGCCTCCTTTTTCTTTTTGACGAGGCCTACAATATCATTCGTCATCCAAGGTTCCCGAAAATTGCCGTATTTATCTTTCTTCCTCACAGGAACATGCCTGTCCTGTATTCCTTTCAACTGACACTTGAAAGCCTCCCACATGTCAGATGTTGATTTGCCCTCAAACATCCGCCCCCAATCTATGTTCTTCAGGTCCCGCCTAATATTGTTATAATTAGCCTTCCCCCAATTTAGCACATTCATCCTCGGACCACTCTTATCCTTGTCCACCAGTACTTTAAAACTTACTGAATTGTGGTCGCAGCTGGTTGACTAATCCGGGAATCTCCCTGATCCAACTGATCGGCTATTCGCGGAATCACAGAGACCCAGTTGATCGGCTTTTGGGGGGAATCACACAGACGCCGCTGATCAGCTATTGGGGGGAATCTTACAGAGCCAGCTCAGCGGCTATTTGGGGAATCACACAGACACTACTGTTCGGCTATTGGGTGGTAGCTCACATACCCAGCTGATCGGCTATTGGGGAAACACACAGACCCAGCTGACTGGCTATTGGTGGAATCACATAGACCATTCTAATTCCCTATTAGGGGAATCACACACACCCAGCTGATCAGCTGTTGGGGGGAATCACACAGACCCAGCTGATCGGCTATTGCGGGGAATCACACAGACACAGCTGATCAGCTATTGGGGGAAATCTCACAGATCCAGCTAATCGGCTATTTGGGGAATCACTCAGACCCAGCTCATCGGCTATTGGGGGAATCGACACAGACAAAGCTGTTCGGCTATTGGGGGAATCGCACATACCCAGCTGATCGGCTATTGGGGGAATTCACATAGACACAGCTGATCGGCTATTGGGGGAATCACACACACCCAGCTGATCAGCTATTGGGGGGAATCACACCGACCCAGCTGATCAGCTGTTGGGGGGAATCACATAGACCCAGCTGATCTGCTATTGCAGGGAATCATACAGACACAACTGATCGGCTATGGGGGTGAATTACACATACACAGCTGATTGGCTATTGGGGGAATCATACAGACCCAGCTGATCGGCTATTGGATGGAATCACACAGACACAGCTGATTGGCTATTGGCGGAATCTCACACACCCAACTGATCGGCTATTGGGAAAACACACAGACCCAGCTGATCGTATATTGGGGGGAATTACTCAGACCCAGCTGATCGGCTATTACTCCCTGTGCCACTCGGGATTACTCCCTGTGCCACGTGCCAGTGAGGCTAGAAATAGGAAGATAGAGCAGATAAACACGTGGCTAAACAGCTGGTGTAGGAGGGAGGGTTTCCATTATCTGGACCACTGGGAGCTCTTCCGGGGCAGGTGTGACCTGTATAAGAAGGACGGGTTGCATCTAAACCAGAGAGGCATAAATATCCTGGCCGCGAGGTTTGCTAGTGTCACACGGGAGGGATTAAACTAGTATGGCAGGGGGGTGGGCACGGGAGCAATAGGTCAGAAGGTGAGAGCATTGAGGGAGAACTAGGGAATAGGGACAGTGTGGCTCTGAGGCAGAGCAGACGGGGAGAAGTTGCTGAACACAGCGGGTCTGGTGGCCTGAAGTGCATATGTTTTAATGCAAGGAGCATTACGGGTAAGGCAGATTAACTTAGAGCTTGGATTAGTACTTGGAACTATGATGTTGTTGCCATTACAGAGATCTGGTTGAGGGAAGGGCAGGATTGGCAGCTAAACGTTCCAGGATTTAGATGTTTCAGGCGGGATAGAGGGGGATGTATAGGGGGGGGAGTTGCGCTACTTGTTCGGGAGAATATCACAGCTGTACTGCGAGAGGACACCTCAGAGGGCAGTGAGGCTATATGGGTAGAAATCAGGAATAAGAAGGGTGCAGTCACAATGTTGGGGGTATACTACAGGCCTCCCAACAGCCAGCGGGAGATAGAGGAGCAGATAGGTAGACAGATTTTGGAAAAGAGTAAAAACAACAGGGTTGTGGTGATGGGAGACTTCAACTTCCCCAATATTGACTGGGACTCACTTAGTGCCAGGGGATTAGACGGGGCGGAGTTTGTAAGGAGCATCCAGGAGGGCTTCTTAAAACAATATGTAGACAGTCCAACTAGGGAAGGGGCGGTACTGGACCTGGTATTGGGGAATGAGCCCGGCCAGGTGGTAGATGTTTCAGTAGGGGAGCATTTCGGTAACAGTGACCACAATTCAGTAAGTTTTAAAGTACTGGTGGACAAGGATAAGAGTGGTCTGAGGATGAATGTGCTAAATTGGGGGAAGGCTAATTATAACAATATTAGGCGGGAACTGAAAAACATAGATTGGGGGCGGATGTTTGAGGACAAATCAACATCTGACATGTGGGAGGCCTTCAAGTGGCAGTTGAAAGGAATACAGGACCGGCATGTTCCTGTGAGGAAGAAAGATAAATACGGCAATTTTCGGGAACCTTGGATGACGAGTGATATTGTAGGCCTCGTCAAAAAGAAAAAGGAGGCATTTGTCAGGGCTAAAAGGCTGGGAGCAGACGAAGCCTGCGTGGAATATAAGAAAAGTAGGAAGGAACTTAAGCAAGGAGTCAGGAGGGCTAGAAGGGGTCACGAAAAGTCATTGGCAAATAGGGTTAAGGAAAATCCCAAGGCTTTTTACACGTACATAAAAAGCAAGAGGGTATCCAGGGAAAGGGTTGGCCCACTGAAGGATAGGCAAGGGAATCTATGTGCGGAGCCAGAGGAAATGGGCGACGTACTAAATGAATACTTTGCATCAGTATTCACCAAAGAGAAGGAATTGGTAGATGTTGAGTCTGGAGAAGGGGGTGTAGATAGCCTGGGTCTCATTGTGATCCAAAAAGACGAGGTGTTGGGTGTCTTAAAAAATATTAAGGTAGATAAGTCCCCAGGGCCTGATGGGATCTACCCGTGAATACTGAAGGAGGCTGGAGAGGAAATTGCTGAGGCCTTGACAGAAATCTTTGGATCCTCACTGTCTTCAGGGGATGTCCCGGAGGACTGGAGAATAGCCAATGTTGTTCCTCTGTTTAAGAAGGGTAGCAAGGATAATCCCAGGAACTACAGCCCGGTGAGCCTTACTTCAGTGGTAGGGAAATTACTGGAGAGAATTCTTCGAGACAGGATCTACTCCCATTTGGAAGCAAATGGACGTATTAGTAAGAGGCAGCATGGTTTTGTGAAGGGGAGGTCGTGTCTCACTAACTTGATAGAGTTTTTCGAGGCGGTCACTAAGATGATTGATGCAGGTAGGGCAGTAGATGTTGTCTATATGGACTTCAGTAAGGCCTTTGACAAGGTCCCTCATGGTAGACTAGTACAAAAGGTGAAGTCATACGGGATCAGGGGTGAGCTGGCAAGGTGGATACAGAACTGGATAGGCCATAGAAGGCAGAGAGTAGCAATGGAGGGATGCTTTTCTAATTGGAGGGCTGTGACCAGTGGTGTTCCACAGGGATCAGTGCTGGGACCTTTGCTCTTTGTAGTATATATAAATGATTTGGAGGAAAATGTAACTGGTCTGATTAGTAAGTTTGCAGACGACACAAAGGTTGGTTGAATTGCGGATAGCGATGAGGACTGTCGGAGGATACAGCAGGAGACTGCTGTATTGTCTGGAGACTTGGGCGGAGAGATGGCAGATGGAGTTTAATCCGGACAAATGTGAGGTAATGCATTTTGGAAGGTCTAATGCAGGTAGGGAATATACAGTGAATGGTAGAACCCTCAAGAGTATTGAAAGTCAAAGAGATCTAGGAGTACAGGTCCACAGGTCATTGAAAGGGGCAACACAGGTGGAGAAGGTAGTCAAGAAGGCATACGGCATGCTTGCCTTCATTGGCCGGGGCATTGAGTATAAGAATTGGCAAGTCATGTTGCAGCTGTATAGAACCTTAGTTAGGCCACACTTGGAGTATAGTGTTCAATTCTGGTCGCCACACTACCAGAAGGATGTGGAGGCTTTAGAGAGGGTGCAGAAGAGATTTACCAGAATGTTGCCTGGTATGGAGGGCATTAGCTATGAGGAGCGATTGAATAAACTTGGTTTGTTCTCACTGGAACGAAGGAGGTTGAGGGGAGACCTGATAGAGGTATACAAAATTATAGGGGGCATAGACAGAGTGGATAGTCAGAGGCTTTTCCCCAGGGTAGAGGGGTCAATTACTAGGGGGCATAGGTTTAAGGTGAGAGGGGCAAGGTTGAGAGCAGATGTACGAGGCAAGTTTTTTACGCAGAGGGTAGTGGGTGCCTGGAACTCGCTACCGGAGGAGGTAGTGGAAGCAGGGACGATTGGGACATTTAAGGGGCATCTTGACAAATATATGAATAGGATGGGAATAGAAGGATACGGACCCAGGAAGTGTAGAAGATTGTAGTTTAGTCGGGCAGAATGGTCGGCACGGGCTTGGAGGGCCGAAGGGCCTGTTCCTGTGCTGTACATTTCTTTGTTCTTTGTTCTTTGTATTGGGGGGAATCACACAGACCCAGCTGATCGGGTATTCGGGGAATCACATTAACTCCGCTGATCGGCGATGTGGGAATCACACAGATCCAGCTGATCGGATATTGGGGGAATCACACAGACCCAGCTGATCGGCTATTCGTGGAATCACACTGACTCCGCTGATCGGCGAAGTGGGAATCACACAGACCCAGCAGTTCGGCCATGGGGTATTCACATACACATAGCTAATTGGCAATTTGGGAATCACACAGACCCAGCTCATCGGCTATTGACGGAAATCACACAGAACCAGCTGATCGGCTATTGGGGGATTCACAGTGATACACCTGTTCGGCTATTGGGGAAGCACACTGACCCTTCTCATTTGCTATTGGGAGAATCACACAGATACCGTTGATCGGCTATTGGTTGAAATCACACTGACCCAGCTGATCGGCTATTGGGAAGAATCACACAGACTCAGCTGATCGGCTATTGGTGAGAATCACACAGACTCAGCTGATCGGCTATTGGGGGAATCCCCACAGACACAGCTGATCGGCTATTGGGGAATCACACAGACCCAGCTGATCGGCTATTGGGGAATCAAACTGACCCAGCTGATCGCCTATTCGGGGGAATCACACTGACCCCTCTGATCGTCTATTGGGGGAATCACACAGACCCAGCTGATCGGATATTGGGGGAATCCTCACAGACACAGATGATCGGCTATTGGGGAATCACACAGACCCAGCTGATCGGCTTTTGGGGGGAAACACACAGAACCAGCTGATCGGCTATTTGTGGGAATCACACAGACCCAGCTGGTCGGCTATTCGGGGAATCACACAGAACCAGCTGATCGGCTTTTGGGGGGAAACACACAGAACCAGCTGATCGGCTATTTGGGGGAATCACACAGACCCAGCTGATCGGCTATTGGGGACAATCACACAGACACACCTGATCGGCTATTGGGGGAATCACACACACCCATTTAAGCGGCTATTGGGGGGAATTACACAGACCCAGCTGATCGGCTATTGGGAGGAATCACACAGAGCCAGCTGAGCGGCTATTTGGGGAATCACACAGACACAGCTGATCGTCTATTGGGGGAATCACAGAGACACAGCTGTTCGGCTATTGGGGGGAAACACACAGACCCAGCTGACTGGCGATTGGGGGAAATCACACAGACCTAGCTGATCGGCTATTGGGATAATCACACAGGCCCAGCTGATCGGCTATTGGGATAATCACACAGACCCAGCTGACTGGCCATTGGACGGAATCACACAGACCCAGCTGCTCGGCTATTGGGGGAGTCACACAGACCCCGCTGATCGGCTGTTGGCGGAATCACACATACCTAGCTGATCGGCTATTAACATCAGAACATAAGAACTAGGAGCAGGAGTAGTCCATCTGGGTCCTCGAGCCTGCTCCATCATTCAATGAGATCATGGCTGATCTTTTGTGGACTCAGCTCCACTTTCCGGCCCGAACACCATAACCCTTTCTCCCTTTATTCTTCAAAAAACTATTTATCTTTACCTTAAAAACATTTAATGAAGGAGCCTCTACTGCTTCACTGGGCAAGGAATTCCATAGATTCACAACCCTTTGGGTGAAGAAGTTCCTCCTAAACTCAGTCCTAAATCTCCTTCAGCTTATTTTGAGGCTATGCCCCCTAGTTCTGCTTTCACCCGCCAGTGGAAACAGCCTACCCGCATCTATCCTATCTATTCCCTTCATAATTTGATATGTTTCTATAAGATCCCCCCTCATCCTTCTAAATTCCAACGAGTACAGTCCCAGTCTACTCAACCTCTCCTCGTAATCCAACCCCTTCAGCTCTGGGATTAACCTAGTGAATCTCCTCTGCACACCCTCCAGTGCCAGTACGTCCTTTCTCAAGTAAGGAGACCAAAACTGAACACAATACTCCAGGTGTGGCCTCACTAACACCTTATACAATTGCAGCATAACCTCCCTAGTCCTAAACTCCATCCCTCGAGCAATGAAGGACAAAATTCCATTTGCCTTCTTAATCACCTGAATTGGGGGGAATCTCACAGACCCAGCTGATCGGCTATTCAGTGAATTACTCAGACCCAGCTGATCGGCTAGTGAGGGGGATCACACAGACCCAGCTGATCGGCTATTCGGTGAATCACTCAGACACAGCTGATCGGCTATTGGAGGGAATCAGACTGACCCCGCTGATTGGCTTTTGGGGGGAATCACACAGACCCAGCTGATCGGCAATTCGGGGAATCACACAGGCCCCTCTGATCGACCATTGGGGGGAATCAGACAGACCGAGCTGATCGATTATTGGGGGGAAATCACACAGATCCAGCTGATCTGCTATTTGGGGAATCACACAGACCTCGCTGATCGGCTATTGGGGAAATGACACAGACCCAGCTGATCAGCTATTAGGGGGAATCATACAGACCCAGCTGATCGGCTATTGGGGGGAATCACACTGACCCAGCTGATCAGCTGTTGGGGGGAATCACACTGACCCCGCTGATCTGCCATTGGGGGGAATCACACTGACCCCGCTGATCAGCTATTGGGGGGAATCACACAGGCCCAGCTGATCGGTTATTTGGGTGAATCACACAGTCCCAGCTGATTGGCTATTGGGGGAATCACACAGACCCAGCTGATCGGCTGTTGGGGGGAATCAAACAGACCGAGCTGAACGGCTATGGGGTGAATTACACATACCCAGCTGATCGGCTATTGGGTGGAAGCTCACAGGCGCAGCTGATCGGCTATTGGGGGAAACACACAGACCCAGCTGATCGGCTGTTGGGATAATCACACAGACTCAGCTGACTGACCATTGGACGGAATCACACAGACCCAGCTGCTCGGCTATTGGGGGAATCACACATACCCAGCTGAACGGCTATTGGACGGAATCACACAGAC
The DNA here is from genome assembly GCF_047496885.1 of Scyliorhinus torazame. Classification (NCBI taxonomy): domain Eukaryota; kingdom Metazoa; phylum Chordata; class Chondrichthyes; order Carcharhiniformes; family Scyliorhinidae; genus Scyliorhinus; species Scyliorhinus torazame. The sequence continues at coordinate 39,699,562 of NC_092726.1, read as the reverse complement.
CCAGCTGATCGGCTATTCGGGGAATCACACAGTCCCAGCTGATTGGCTATTGGGGGCAATAACACTGACTCCGCTGATTGGCTATTGGGTTGAATCACACAGACCCAGCTGATTGGCTATTCGGGGGAAACACACAGACCTAGCTGATCGGCCATTGGGGGGAATCACACAGACACAGTTGATTGGCTATTGGTGGAATCACACATACCCAGCGGATTGGCTACTGGGGCAATCCACACAGACACAGCTGATCGGCTATTGGGGGAATCACACCCAGCCAGCTGATCAGCTATTGGGGGGAATCACACAGACCCAGCTGATCAGCTGTTGGGGGGAATGACATTGACCCAGCTGATCGGCTATTGCGGGCAGTCACACAGACACAGCTGATCGGCTATGGGGATGAATTACACATACCAGCTGATCGGCAATTGGGGGAATCACACATACACAGCTGTTCAGCTATTGGGTGGAAGCTCACAGACTGAGCTGATCAACTATTGGGGGGAATCACACAGACCCTGCTGATTAGCTGTTGGGGGAAATCTCGCAGAGCCAGCTGAATGGCTATTGGGGGAATCCACACAGACACAGCTGATCGGCTATTGGGGGAATCACACACAGACAGCTGATCGGCTAGTGGGGGGAATCACACTGACCCAGCTGACCGGCTATTGCGGGGAATCACACAGACACAGCTGATCGGCTATGGGGGTGAATTACACATACCAGCTGATCAGCAATTGGGGGAATCACACAGGCACAGCTGATCGGCTATGGGGGTGAATTACACATACCAGCTGATCGGCTGTTGGGATAATCACACAGACCCAGCTGACTGGCCATTGGACAAAATCACACAGACCCAGCTGCTCGGATACGGGGGAATCAGACAGACCCCGCTGATCGGCTGTTGGCGGAATCACAAATACCTAGCTGATCAGCTATTGGGGGGAATCACACAGACCCAAATGATCGGCTAGTGAAGGGGATCACACAGACCCAGCTGATCGGCTATTCGGGGGATCACACAGACCCAGCTAATCTGCCATTGGGGGGAATCACACTGACCCCGCTGATCTGCCATTGGGGGGGATCACACAGACCCCGCTGATCTGCTATTGGGGGGAATCACACTGACCCCGCTGATCTGCTATTGGGGGAATCACAAAGACCCAGCTGATCGGATTTTGGGGGGGAATCACACAGACCCAGCTGATCGGATATTAGAGGGAATCACACAGACCCAGCTGACTGGCCATTGGACGGAATCACACAGACCCAGCTGCTCGTCTATGGGGGGTATCGCACAGACCCTGCTGATCGGCTGTTGGCGAAATCACACAGAGCCAACTGATCGGCTATTCGGGGTATCACACAGACCCAGCTGCTGGGCTATTGGGGGCATCACACAGACCCTATTGATCCGCTGTTGGCAAAATCACACAGACCCAGCTGATCGGCTATTCGGGGAATCACACTGATGCCGCTAATCTGCCAGTGGGGGGAAATCACACTGACCCCGCTAATCTGCCATTGGGGGGAATCACACTTACCCCGCTGATCGGCTATTGGGGGGAATCACACAGACCCAGCTGATCGGCTATTGGGGGGAATCACACAGACCGAGCTGATAGGCTTTTGGGGGAATCCACACAGACACAGCTGATCGGCTATTGGGGGAATCACACACAGCCAGCTGATCGGCTAGTGGGGGGAATCACACAGACCCAGCTGATCAGCTATTGGGGGAATCACACTGACCCCGCTGATCTGCCATTGGGGGGAATCACACTTAACCCGCTGATCTGCTATTCGGGGAATCACACTGACCCCGCTGAATTGGTATTGGGGGCATCACACAGACCCAGCTGATCGGCTATTCGGGGAATCACACTGACCCCGCTAATCTGCCATTGGGGGGAATCACACTTACCCCACTGATCGGCTATTGGGTTGAGTCACACAGGCCCAGCTGATCGGCTATTGGGGGGAATCACACTGACCCCGCTGATCGGCTATTGGGTTGAGTCACACAGGCCCAGCTGATCGGCTATTGGGGGGAATCACACAGACCCAGCTGATCGGCTATTGGGGGGGAATCACACAGGCCGAGCTGATCGGCTATTGGCGGAATCACACAGAGCCAGCTGAACGGCTATTTGGGGAATCACACAGACACAGCTGATCGGCTATTGGGGGAATCCACACAGACACAGCTGATCGGCTATTGGGGGAATCACACACAGCCAGCTGATCGGCTATTGGGTTGAGTCACACAGGCCCAGCTGATCGACTAGTGGGGGGAATCAGACAGACCCAGCTGATCGGCTATTGCGGGCAATCACACAGACACAGCTGATCGGCTATGGGGGTGAATTACACATACCAGCTGATCGGCAATTGGGGCAATAACACAGACACAGCTGATCGGCTATTGGGGGAATCACACACACACACAGCTCATCGGATATTGAGGGAATCACACAGACCCAGCTGATCAGCTACTGGGGGAATCACACAGTCCTGCATATCGGCTATGTTGGGGAACCACACAGACCCAGCTGATCGGCTATTGGGGGGAATCACACAGACCCAGCTGATCGGCTATTGGGGGGAACCACACAGACCCAGCTGATCGGCTATTGGGGGGAATCACACAGACCCAGCTGATCGGCTATTGGGGTATCAAACACACCCAGATCATCGGCTATTGGGGGTAATCACAGAGACCCAGCTGATCACGATTGGGGGGAATCACACAGACCCCGCTGATCGGCCATTGCAGGGAATCACACAGACACAGCTGTTCGGCTATTGGGTGGAAGCTAACGGGACATAGCTGATCGGCTATGGGGGGGCATTACACAGTCACAGCTAATCGGCTATTGCGGGTTAACTCACAGACCCCTATGATCCGCGATGTCAGAGTCACACAAACACAGATGATCGGCAATTCGGGGAATCACACAGACCCCTCTGATCGACTATTGGGGGGAATCACAGAGACCGAGCTGATGGATTATTCGGGGGAATCACAAAGACGCAGCTGATCGGCTATTGGGGGAATCACACAGACCCAGCTGATCGGCTATTGGGGGAATCACACATACCTAGCTGATCGGCTATTGGGGGGAAATCACACAGACGCCGCTGATCGGCTATTAGGGGGAATCACACATACCTAGCTGATCGGCTATTGGGGGAATCACACAGGCCCAGCTGATCGGCTAGTGAGGGGGATCATACAGACCCAGCTGATCGGCTATTGGGGAGAATCACACTGACCCAGCTGATCGGCAATTAGGGGGAATCACACAGACCCAGCTGATCGGCTAGTGAGGGGGATCATACAGACCCAGCTGATCTGCTATTGGGGGAATCACAGTGACCCCGCTGATCGGCAATTAGGGGGAATCACACAGACCCAGCTGATCGGCTATTCAGGTAATCACACTGAGCCAGCTGATCGGCTATTGGAGGGAATCACACAGACCCAGCTGATTGGCTATTGGGGTGAATCACACAGACCCTGCTGATCGGCTATTTGGGGAATCACACAGACCCCGCTGATCGGCTATTGGGGAAATGACACAGACCCAGCTGATCAGCTATTAGGGGAATCATACAGACCCAGCTGATCGGCTATTGGGGGGAATCACACTGACCCAGCTGATCAGCTGTTGGGGGGAATCACACTGACCCCGCTGATCTGCCATTGGGGGGAATCACACAGTCCCAGCTGATTGGCTATTGGGGGAATCACACAGGCCTAGCTGATCGGCTATTCAGGGAATCACACAGACCCAGCTGATCGGCTATTGGGGGGAATCAAACAGACCGAGCTGAACGGCTATGGGGTGAATTACACATACCCAGCTGATCGGCAATTGGGGGAATCACACAGACACAGCTGTTCGGCTATTGGGTGGAAGCTCACAGGCGCAGCTGATCGGCTATTGGGGGAAACACACAGACCCAGCTGATCGGCTGTTGGGATAATCACACAGACTCAGCTGACTGACCATTGGACGGAATCACACAGACCCAGCTGCTCGGCTATTGGGGGAATCACACATACCTAGCTGAACGGCTATTGGACGGAATCACACAGACCCAGCTGATCGGCTATCCGGGGAATCACACAGTCCCAGCTGATTGGCTATTGGGGGCAATAACACTGACTCCGCTGATTGGCTATTGGGTTGAATCACACAGACCTAGCTGATCGGCCATTGGGGGGAATCACACAGACACAGTTGATTGGCTATTGGCGGAATCACACATACCCAGCGGATTGGCTACTGGGGGAATCCACACAGACACAGCTGATTGGCTATTGGGGGAATCACACCCACCCAGCTGATCAGCTATTGGGGGGAATCACACAGACCCAGCTGATCAGCTGTTGGGGGGAATGACATTGACCCAGCTGATCGGCTATTGCGGGCAGTCACACAGACACAGCTGATCGGCTATGGGGATGAATTACACATACCAGCTGATCGGCAATTGGGGGAATCACACATACACAGCTGTTCAGCGATTGGGTGGAAGCTCACAGACTGAGCTGATCAACTATTGGGGGGAATCACACAGACCCTGCTGATTAGCTGTTGGGGGAAATCTCGCAGCGCCAGCTGAACGGATATTGGGGGAATCACACTGAACCAGCAGATCGGCTATTCGGGGAATTACACTGGTGCCGCTAATCTGCCAGTGGGGGGAAATCACACTGACCCCGCTAATCTGCCATTGGGGGGAATCACACTTACCCCGCTGATCGGCTATTGGGTTGAGTCACACAGGCCCAGCTGATCGGCTATTGGGGGTAATCACACAGACGCAGCTGATCGGCTATTGGGGGGAATCACACAGACCCAGCTGATCGGCTATTGGGGGGAATCACACAGACCGAGCTGATAGGCTATTGGCGGAATCACACAGAGCCAGCTGAATGGCTATTTGGGGAATCACACAGACACAGCTGATCGGCTAGTGGGGGAATCCACACAGACACAGCTGATCGGCTATTGGGGGAATCACACACAGCCAGCTGATCGGCTAGTGGGGGGAATCATACAGACCCAGCTGATCAGCTCTTGGGGGAAACTCACTGACCCCGCTGATCTGCTATTCGGGGAATCACACTGACCCAGCTGATCTGCCATTGGGGGGAATCACACTTACCCCGCTGATCGGCTATTCGGGGAATCACACTGACCACGCTTAATTGGTATTGGGGGCATCACACAGACCCAGCTGATCGGCTATTCGGGGAATCACACTGACCCCGCTAATCTGCCATTGGGGGGAATCACACTTACCCCGCTGATCGGCTATTCGGTTGAGTCACACAGGCCCAGCTGATCGGCTATTGGGGGGAATCACACAGACCCCGCTTATCGGCTATTGGGTTGAGTCACACAGGCCCAGCTGATCGGCTATTGGGGGGAATCACACTGACCCCGCTGATCGGCTATTGGGTTGAGTCACACAGGCCCAGCTGATCGGCTATTGCAGGGAATCACACAGACACAGCTGTTCGGCTATTGGGTGGAAGCTCACGGGACATAGCTGATCGGCTGTGGGGGGGCATTACACAGTCACAGCTAATCGGCTATTGCGGGTTAACTCACAGACCCCTATGATCTGCGATGTCAGAGTCACACAAACACAGATGATCGGCAATTCGGGGAATCACACAGACCCCTCTGATCGGCGACTGGGGGGGGGAAATCACACAGACACAGCTGATCGGCTATGGGGGTAAATTACACATACGCAGCTGTTCGGAAATTGGGGGAATCACACAGACACAGCTGATCGGTTAATAATGGAATCTCCCTGACCCAACTGATCGGCTATTCGGGGAATCACACAGATTCAGCTAATCTGCTATTGGGGTGAATCCAACAGACCCCGCTGATCAGCTGTTGGATTGAATCTCACAGAGCCAGCTGAGCGGCTATTTAGGGAATCACACAGACAGAGCTGATCGGCTTTTGGGGGAATCACACACACCCAGCTGATCGGCTCTTGGGGGAATCCACACAGACACAGCTGATAGGCGATTGGGGGAATCACACACACCCAGCTGATCGGCTATTGTGGGATTCACAGTGATACACCTGTTCGGCTATTGGGAAATCACACTGACCCTTCTCATTTCCTATTGGGAGAATCACACAGATACAGTTGATCGGCTATTGGCGGAATCACACTGACCCCGCTTCTCGGCTATTGGGGGAATCACACACGTACAGCTGATCGGCTATTGGGGGGAATGCAACAGACCCCGCTCATCAGCTATTGGATTGAATCTCACAGAGCCAGCTGAGCGGCTATTTGGGGAATCACACAGACACAGCTCATCGGCTATTGGGGGGAATCAAACAGACACAGCTGATAGGTGATTGGGGGAATCACACACACCCAGCTGATCGGCTCTTGGGGGAATCCACACAGACACAGCTGATAGGTGATTGGGGGAATCACACACACCCAGCTGATCGGCTATTGCGGGGAATCAAACAGACAAAGTAGATCGGCTGTGGGGGTGAATTACACATACCAAGCTGATCGGCAATTGTGGGATTCACAGTGATACACCTGTTTGGCTATTGGGGAATCACACTGACCCTTCTCATTTGCTATTGGGAGAATCACACAGATACAGTTGATCGGCTATTGGCGGAATCACACTGACCCAGCTGTTCGGCTATTGGGGAGAATTACACACACACACATCTGACTGGCAACAGGCAGAATCACACAGAACCAGTTGATCGGCTATTGGGGGTGAGTCACAAAGACCCCGCTGATTGGCTATTGGGGGGAATCACACTGGCCCAGCTGATCGGCTATTGGGGGGAATAACACTGACGCTGCTGATCACCTATTCGGGGGAATCGCACAGATCCAGCTTATCGGCTATTGGGTGAAATCACAAACATCCAGCTGATCAGCTACGTGGGAGGCACACACACACAGCTGATCGGCTACTGGGGAGAATTACACACACACACATCTGACTGGCAACAGGCAGAATCATACAGAACCAGTTGATCGGCTATTGGGGGGGGAGTCACAAAGACCCCGCTGATTGGCTAATGGGGGGAATCACACAGGCGCAGCTGGTCGGCTAATTCGGGAATCTGATTGGCTATTGGGGGTAATCACACAGACCCAGCTGATTGGTTTTTGGGTTGAATCACACAGACCCTGCTGATCGGCTATTGGGGGAATCACACAGACCCTGCTGATCGGATATCGGAGGGAATCACGCAGACCCAGCTGATCAGCTGTTGGGGGGAATAACACTGACCCAGCTGATCTGCCATTGGGGGGAATCACACTGACCCCGCTGATCTCCTATTCGGGGAATCACACTGACCCCGCTGATCTGCTATTGGGGGGAATCACACTTACCCCGCTGATCGGCTATTCGGGGAATCACACTGACCCCGCTAATCTGCCATTGAGGGGAATCACACTGACCCCGCTGATCGGCTATTGGGTTGAGTCACACAGGCCCAGCTGATCGGCGATTGGGGGGAATCACACAGACCCAGCTGATCGGCTATTGGGGGGGAATCACACAGACCGAGCTGATCGGCTATTGGCGGAATCACACTGAGCCAGCTGAACGGCTATTTGGGGAATCACACAGACACAGCTGATCGGCTATTGGGGGAATCCACACAGACACAGATGATCGGCTTTTGGGGGAATCACACACAGCCAGCTAATCGGCTAGTGAAGGGGAATCACACAGACCCAGCTGATCAGCTGTTGGGGGGAATCACATAGACCCAGCTGATCGGCTATTGCGGGCAATCACACAGACACAGCTGATCGGCTATGCGGGAATCACACAGACACAGCTGTTCGGCTATTGGGTGGAAGCTCACAGACCCAGCTGACTGGCCATTAGACAGAATCACACAGACCAAGCTGCTCGTCTACGGGGGAATCAGACAGACCCCGCTGATCGGCTGTTGGCGGAATCACACATACCTAGCTGATCAGCTATTGGGGGGAATCACACAGACCCAAATGATCGTGGAGTGAAGGGGATCACACAGACCCAGCTGATCGGCTATTCGGGAAATCACACAGACACAGCTGATCGACTACTGGCTGAATCACACTGACCCCGCTGATCGGCTATTGGGGAATCACACTGACCCCGCTGATCTGCCATTGGGGGGAATCACACTGACCCCGCTGATCTGCTATTGGGGGAATCACACAGGCGCAGCTGGTCGGCTAATTCGGGAATCTCCATGACCGAACTGATCGGCTATTCGGTGAATCACACAGACCCAGCTGATCGGCTATTGGGGGGGAAATCACACAGACACAGCTGATCGGCTATGGGGGTAAATTACACATACGCAGCTGTTCGGAAATTGGGGGAATCACACCGACACAGCTGATCGGCTATTGGCGGAATCACACATACCGAGCGGATTGGCTATTGGGGGAATCACACAGACCCTGCTGATCGATTACTGGGGGGAATCACACTGACCCCGCTGATCTGCTATTGGGTGGAATCACACTGACCCCGCTGATCTGCTATTGGGGGGAATCTCACTGACCCCGCTGATCTGCTATTGGGGGATCACACTGACCCCGCTGATCTGCCATTGGGGGAATCACACAGACTCAGCTGATCTGCTATTGGGGGAATCACACTGACCCCGCTGATCTGCAAATCGGGAGAATCACACTGGCCCTGCTGAATTAATATTGGGGGCATCACACAGACCCAGCTGATTGGCTATTGGGGGGAATAACACTGACGCTGCTGATCACCTATTCGGGGGAATCACACAGACCCAGCTTATCGGCTATTGGGTGAAATCACAAACATCCAGCTGATCAGCTACGTGGGAGGCACACACACACAGCTGACCGGCTACTGGGGAGAATTACACACACACACATCTGACTGGCAACAGGCAGAATCACACAGAACCAGTTGATCGGCTATTGGGGGGATTCACACAGGCGCAGCTGGTCGGCTAATTCTGGAATCTGATTGGCTATTGGGGGAATCACACACACCCAGCTGATCGGCTAATAAAGGAATCTCCCTGACCCAACTGATCGGCTATTCGGGGAATCACACAGACTCAGCTGACGGCTATTGGGGGGAATGCAACAGACCCCGCTGATCAGCTATTGGATTGAATCTCACAGAGCCAGCTGAGCGGCTATTTGGGGAATCACACAGACACAGCTGATCGGCTATTGGGGGAATCTCACACACCCAGCTGATCGGCTCTTGGGGGAATCCACACAGACACAGCTGATAGGCGATTGGGGGAATCACACACACCCAGCTGATCGGCTATTGCGGGGAATCAAACAGACAAAGTAAATCGGCTGTGGGGGTGAATTACACATACCAAGCTGATCGGCAATTGTGGGATTCACAGTGATACACCTGTTTGGCTATTGGGGAATCACACTGACCCTTCTCATTTGCTATTGGGAGAATCACAGAGATACAGTTGATCGGTTATTGGCGGAATCACACTGACCCAGCTGATCGGCTATTGGGGAGAATCACACTGACCCCGCTGATCTTCTATAGCGGGAATCACACTGACCCCGCTGATCTGCAATTCGGGGGAATCACACTGGCCCCGCTGAATTGGTATTGGGGGCATCACACAGACCCAGCTGATCGGTTATTGGGGGGAATAACACTGACGCTGCTGATCACCTATTCGGGGGAATCACACAGATCCAGCTTATCGGCTATTGGGTGAAATCACAAACATCCAGCTGATCAGCTACGTGGGAGGCACACACACACAGCTGCTCGGCTACTGGGGAGAATTACACATACACACATCTGACTGGCAACAGGCAGAATCACATAGAACCAGTTGATCGGCTATTGGGGGGGAGTCTCAAAGACCCCGCTGATTGGCTATTGGGGGGAATCACACAGGTGCAGCTGGTCGGCTAATTCGGGAATCTGATTGGCTATTGGGGGTAATCACACAGACCCAGCTGATTGGCTATTGGGGTGAATCACACAGACCCTGCTGATCGGCTATTGGGGGAATCACACAGACCCTGCTGATCGGAGATCGGAGGGAATCACGCAGACCCAGCTGATCAGCTGTTGGGGGGAATCACACTGACCCAGCTGATCTGCCATTGGGGGGAATCACACTGACCCCGCTAATCTGCCATTGAGGGGAATCACACTGACCCCGCTGATCTGCCATTGGGGGGAATCACACAGACCCCGTTGATCTGCTATTCGGGGAATCACACTGACCCCACTGAATTGGTATTGGGGGCATCACACAGACCCAGCTGATTGGCTATTGGAGTGAATCACACAGACCCTGCTGATTGGCTATTGGGGGGAATCACACTTACCCTGCTGATCGGCTATTCGGGGAATCACACTGACCCCGCTAATCTGCCATTGGGGTGAATCACACTGACCCCGCTGATCGGCTATTGGGTTGAGTCACACAGGCCCAGCTGATCGGCGATTGGGGGGCATCACACAGACCCAGCTGATCGGCTATTGGGGGGGAATCACACTGAGCCAGCTGAACGGCTATTTGGGGAATCACACAGACACAGCTGATCGGCTATTGGGGGAATCCACACAGACACAGATGATCGGCTATTGGGGGAATCACACACAGCCAGCTGATCGGCTAGTGGGGGGAATCACACAGACCCAGCTGATCAGCTGTTGGGGGGAATCACATAGACCCAGCTGATCGGCTATTGCGGGCAATCACACAGACACAGCTGATCGGCTATGCGGGAATCACACAGACACAGCTGTTCGGCTATTGGGTGGAAGCTCATAGACCCAGCTGACTGGCCATTAGACAGAATCACACAGACCAAGCTGCTCGTCTACGGGGGAATCAGACAGACCCCGCTGATCGGCTGTTGGCGGAATTACACATACCTAGCTGATCAGCTATTGGGGGGAATCACACAGACCCAAATGATCGTGGAGTGAAGGGGATCACACAGACCCAGCTGATCGGCTATTCGGGGAATCACACAGACACAGCTGATCGACTACTGGCTGAATCACACTGACCTCGCTGATCGGCTATTGGGGGAATCACACTGACCCCGCTGATCTGCCATTGGGGGGAATCACACTGACCCCGCTGATCTGCTATTGGGGGAATCACACAGGCGCAGCTGGTCGGCTAATTCGGGAATCTCCATGACCGAACTGATCGGCTATTCGGTGAATCACACAGACCCAGCTGATCGGCTATTGGGGGGGAAATCACACAGACACAGCTGATCGGCTATGGGTGTAAATTACACATACGCAGCTGTTCGGAAATTGGGGGAATCACACAGACACAGCTGATCGGCAATTGGCGGAATCACACATACCGAGCGGATTGGCTATTGGGGGAATCACACAGACCCTGCTGATCGATTACTGGGGAGAATCACACTGACCCCGCTGATCTGCTATTGGGTGGAATCACACTGACCCCGCTGATCTGCTATTGGGGGGAATCTCACTGACCCCGCTGATCTGCTATTGGGGGATCACACTGACCCCGCTGATCTGCCATTGGGGGAATCACACAGACTCAGCTGATCTGCTATTGGGGGAATCACACTGACCCCGCTGATCTGCAATTCGGGAGAATCACACTGGCCCTGCCGAATTAATATTGGGGGCATCACACAGACCCAGCTGATTGGCTATTGGGGGGAATAACACTGACGCTGCTGATCACCTATTCGGGGGAATCACACAGACCCAGCTTATCGGCTATTGGGTGAAATCACAAACATCCAGCTGATCAGCTACGTGGGAGGCACACACACACAGCTGACCGGCTACTGGGGAGAATTACACACACACACATCTGACTGGCAACAGGCAGAATCACACAGAACCAGTTGATCGGCTATTGGGGGGGAGTCACAAAGACCCCGCTGATTGGCTATTGGGGGGAATCACACAGACCCTGCTGATCGGCTATTGGGGGAATCACACGCACCCAGCTGATCGGCAATTGGGAGGAATCACACAGACGTCACTGATTGGCTATTGGAGGGAATCACACAGGCGCAGCTGGTCGGCTAATAAGGGAATCTCCCTGACCCAACTGATCAGCTATTCGGGGAATCACACAGACTCCGCTGATCTGCTATTGGGGGGAATGCAACAGACCCCGCTGATCAGCTATTGGATTGAATCTCACAGAGCCAGCTGAGCGGCTATTTGGGGAATCACACAGACACAGCTCATCGGCTATTGGGGGAATCACACACACCCAGCTGATCGGCTATTAAGGGAATCTCCCTGACCCAACTGATCGGCTATTCGGGGAATCACACAGACTCAGCTGATCAGCGATTGGGGGGAATGCAACAGACCCCGCTGATCAGCTATTGGATTGAATCTCACAGAGCCAGCTGAGCGGCTATTTGGGGAATCACACAGACACAGCTGATCGGCTATTGGGGGAATCTCACACACCCAGCTGATCGGCTCTTGGGGGAATCCACACAGACACAGCTGATAGGCGATTGGGGGAATCACACACACCCAGCTGATCGGCTATTGCGGGGAATCAAACAGACAAAGTAAATCGGCTGTGGGGGTGAATTACACATACCAAGCTGATCGGCAATTGTGGGATTCACAGTGATACACCTGTTTGGCTATTGGGGAATCACACTGACCCTTCTCATTTGCTATTGGGAGAATCACACAGATACAGTTGATCGGTTATTGGCGGAATCACACTGACCCAGCTGATCGGCTATTGGGGAGAATCACACTGACCCCGCTGATCTTCTATAGCGGGAATCACACTGACCCCGCTGATCTGCAATTCGGGGGAATCACACTGGCCCCGCTGAATTGGTATTGGGCGCATCACACAGACCCAGCTGATCGGTTATTGGGGGGAATAACACTGACGCTGCTGATCACCTATTCGGGGGAATCACACAGATCCAGCTTATCGGCTATTGGGTGAAATCACAAACATCCAGCTGATCAGCTACGTGGGAGGCACACACACACAGCTGACCGGCTACTGGGGAGAATTACACACACACACATCTGACTGGCAACAGGCAGAATCACACAGAACCAGTTGATCGGCTATTGGGGGGGGGGGGAGTCTCAAAGACCCCGCTGATTGGCTATTGGGGGGAATCACACAGGTGCAGCTGGTCGGCTAATTCGGGAATCTGATTGGCTATTGGGGGTAATCACACAGACCCAGTTGATTGGCTATTGGGGTGAATCACACAGACCCTGCTGATCGGCTATTGGGGGAATCACGCAGACCCAGCTGATCAGCTGTTGGGGGGAATCACACTGACCCAGCTGATCTGCCATTGGGGGGGAATCACACTGACCCCGCTGATCTGCTAATCGGGGAATCACACTGACCCCGCTGATCTGCTATTGGGGGGAATCACACTTACCCCGCTGATCGGCTATTCGGGGAATCACACTGACCCCGCTGATCTGCTATTCGGGTAATCACACGGACCCAGCTGATTGGCTATTGGGGTGAATCACACAGACCCTGCTGATCGGCTATTGGGGGAATCACACGCACCCAGCTGATCGGCAATTGGGAGGAATCACACAGACGTCACTGATTGGCTATTGGAGGGAATCACACAGGCGCAGCTGGTCGGCTAATAAGGGAATCTCCCTGACCCAACTGATCAGCTATTCGGGGAATCACACAGACTCAGCTGATCTGCTATTGGGGGGAATGCAACAGACCTCGCTGATCAGCTATTGGATTGAATCTCACAGAGCCAGCTGAGCGGCTATTTGGGGAATCACACAGACACAGCTCATCGGCTATTGGGGGAATCACACACACCCAGCTGATCGGCTAATAAGGGAATCTCCCTGACCCAACTGATCGGCTATTAGGGGAATCACACAGACTCAGCTGATCGGCTATTGGGGGGAATGCAACAGACCCCGCTGATCAGCTATTGGATTGAATCTCACAGAGCCAGCTGAGCGGCTATTTGGGGAATCACACAGACACAGCTGATCGGCTATTGGGGGAATCTCACACACCCAGCTGATCGGCTCTTGGGGGAATCCACACAGACACAGCTGATAGGCGATTGGGGGAATCACACACACCCAGCTGATCGGCTATTGCGGGGAATCAAACAGACAAAGTAAATCGGCTGTGGGGGTGAATTACACATACCAAGCTGATCGGCAATTGTGGGATTCACAGTGATACACCTGTTTGGCTATTGGGGAATCACACTGACCCTTCTCATTTGCTATTGGGAGAATCACACAGATACAGTTGATCGGCTATTGGCGGAATCATACTGACCCAGCTGATCGGCTATTGGGCAGAATCACACAGACCCAGTTGATCGGCTATTGTGGGATTCACAATGATACACCTGTTCGGCTATTGGGAAATCACACTGACCCTTCTCATTTCCTATTGGGAGAATCACACAGAGACAGTTGATCGGCTATTGGCGGGATCACACTGACCCAACTGATCGGCTATTGGGGAGAATCAAACTGACGCTGCTGATCACCTATTCGGGGGAATCACACAGACCCAGCTGATCGGCTATTGGGTGAAATCACAAACATCCAGCTGATCAGCTACGTGGGAGGCACACACACACAGCTGATCGGCTACTGGGGAGAATTAGACACACACACATCTGAATGGCTACAGGCAGAATCACACAGGACCAGTTCATCGGCTATTGGGGAGGATCGCACTGACCCCGCTTCTCGGCTATTGGGGGAATAACACACACACAGCTGATCGGCTACTGGAGGGAGTCACAAAGACCCCGCTGATTGGCTATTGGGGGGAATCACACAGGCGCAGCTGGTCGGCTAATTCGGGAATCTCCATGACCGAACTGATCGGCTATTCGGTGAATCACACAGACCCAGCTGATCGGCTATTGGGGGGGAATCACACAGACACAGCTGATCGGCTATGGGGGTAAATTACACATACGCAGCTGTTCGGAAATTGGGGGAATCACACAGACACAGCTGATCGGCTATTGGCGGAATCACACATACCGAGCGGATTGGCTATTGGGGGAATCACACAGACCCTGCTGATCGATTATTGGGGGGAATCACACTGACCCCGCTGATCTGCTATTGGGGGAAATCTCACTGACCCCGCTGATCTGCTATTGGGGGATCACACTGACCCCGCTGATCTGCCATTGGGGGAATCACACAGACTCAGCTGATCTGCTATTGGGGGAATCACACTGACCCCGCTGATCTGCAATTCGGGGGAATCACACTGGCCCTGCTGAAGTGGTATTGGGGGCATCACACAGACCCAGCTGATTGGCTATTGGGGGAATAACACTGACGCTGCTGATCACCTATTGGGTGAAATCACAAACATCCAGCTGATCAGCTACGTGGGAGGCACACACACACAGCTGACCGGCTACTGGGGAGAATTACACACACACATATCTGACTGGCAACAGGCAGAATCACACAGAACCAGTTGATCGGCTATTGGGGGGGAGTCACAAAGACCCCGCTGATTGGCTATGGGGGGGAATCACACAGGCGCAGCTGGTCGGCTAATTCTGGATCTGATTGGCTATTGGGGGTAATCACACGGACCCAGCTGATTGGCTATTGGGGTGAATCACACAGACACTGCTGATCGGCTATTGGGGGAATCACACGCACCCAGCTGATCGGCAATTGGGAGGAATCACACAGACGTCACTGATTGGCTATTGGAGGGAATCACACAGGCGCAGCTGGTCGGCTAATAAGGGAATCTCCCTGACCCAACTGATCAGCTATTCGGGGAATCACACAGACTCAGCTGATCTGCTATTGGGGGGAATGCAACAGACCCCGCTGATCAGCTATTGGATTGAATCTCACAGAGCCAGCTGAGCGGCTATTTGGGGAATCACACAGACACAGCTCATCGGCTATTGGGGGAATCACACACACCCAGCTGATCGGCTAATAAGGGAATCTCCCTGACCCAACTGATCGGCTATTAGGGGAATCACACAGACTCAGCTGATCGGCTATTGGGGGGAATGCAACAGACCCCGCTGATCAGCTATTGGATTGAATCTCACAGAGCCAGCTGAGCGGCTATTTGGGGAATCACACAGACACAGCTGATCGGCTATTGGGGGAATCTCACACACCCAGCTGATCGGCTCTTGGGGGAATCCACACAGACACAGCTGATAGGCGATTGGGGGAATCACACACACCCAGCTGATCGGCTGTTGCGGGGAATCAAACAGACAAAGTAAATCGGCTGTGGGGGTGAATTACACATACCAAGCTGATCGGCAATTGTGGGATTCACAGTGATACACCTGTTTGGCTATTGGGGAATCACACTGGCCCTTCTCATTTGCTATTGGGAGAATCACACAGATACAGTTGATCGGTTATTGGCGGAATCACACTGACCCAGCTGATCGGCTATTGGGGAGAATCACACTGACCCCGCTGATCTTCTATAGCGGGAATCACACTGACCCCGCTGATCTGCAATTCGGGGGAATCACACTGGCCCCGCTGAATTGGTATTGGGGGCATCCCATAGACCCAGCTGATCGGCTATTGGGGGGAATAACACTGACGCTGCTGATCACCTATTCGGGGGAATCACACAGATCCAGCTTATCGGCTATTGGGTGAAATCACAAACATCCAGCTGATCAGCTACGTGGGAGGCACACACTCACAGCTGATCGGCTACTGGGGAGAATTACACACACACACATCTGACTGGCAACAGGCAGAATCATACAGAACCAGTTGATCGGCTATTGGGGGGGAGTCACAAAGACCCCGCTGATTGGCTATTGGGGGGGATCACACAGGTGCAGCTGGTCGGCTAATTCGGGAATCTGATTGGCTATTGGGGGTAATCACACAGACCCAGCTGATTGGCTATTGGGGTGAATCACACAGACCCTGCTGATCGGCTATTGGGGGAATCACACAGACCCTGCTGATCGGATATCGGAGGGAATCACACAGACCCAGCTGATCAGCTGTTGGGGGGAAATCACACTGACCCAGCTGATCTGCCATTGGGGGATCACACTGACCCCGCTGATCTGCCATTGGGGGAATCACACAGACTCAGCTGATCTGCTATTGGGGGAGAATCACACTGACCCCGCTGATCAGCAATTCGGGGGAATCACACTGGCCCTGCTGAAGTGGTATTGGGGGCATCACACAGACCCAGCTGATTGGCTATTGGGGGAATAACACTGACGCTGCTGATCACCTATTCGGGGGAATCACACAGACCCAGCTTATCGGCTATTGGGTGAAATCACAAACATCCAGCTGATCAGCTACGTGGGAGGCACACACACACAGCTGACCGGCTACTGGGGAGAATTACACACACACATATCTGACTGGCAACAGGCAGAATCACACAGAACCAGTTGATCGGCTATTGGGGGGGAGTCACAAAGACCCCGCTGATTGGCTATTGGGGGGAATCACACAGGCGCAGCTGGTCGGCTAATTCTGGAATCTGATTGGCTATTGGGGGTAATCACACGGACCCAGCTGATTGGCTATTGGGGTGAATCACACAGACCCTGCTGATCGGCTATTGGGGGAATCACACGCACCCAGCTGATCGGCAATTGGGAGGAATCACACAGACGTCACTGATTGGCTATTGGAGGGAATCACACAGGCGCAGCTGGTCGGCTAATAAGGGAATCTCCCTGACCCAACTGATCAGCTATTCGGGGAATCACACAGACTCAGCTGATCTGCTATTGGGGGGAATGCAACAGACCCCGCTGATCAGCTATTGGATTGAATCTCACAGAGCCAGCTGAGCGGCTATTTGGGGAATCACACAGACACAGCTCATCGGCTATTGGGGGAATCACACACACCCAGCTGATCGGCTAATAAGGGAATCTCCCTGACCCAACTGATCGGCTATTAGGGGAATCACACAGACTCAGCTGATCGGCTATTGGGGGGAATGCAACAGACTCCGCTGATCAGCTATTGGATTGAATCTCACAGAGCCAGCTGAGCGGCTATTTGGGGAATCACACAGACACAGCTGATCGGCTATTGGGGGAATCTCACACACCCAGCTGATCGGCTCTTGGGGGAATCCACACAGACACAGCTGATAGGCGATTGGGGGAATCACACACACCCAGCTGATCGGCTATTGCGGGGAATCAAACAGACAAAGTAAATCGGCTGTGGGGGTGAATTACACATACCAAGCTGATCGGCAATTGTGGGATTCACAGTGATACACCTGTTTGGCTATTGGGGAATCACACTGGCCCTTCTCATTTGCTATTGGGAGAATCACACAGATACAGTTGATCGGTTATTGGCGGAATCACACTGACCCAGCTGATCGGCTATTGGGGAGAATCACACTGACCCCGCTGATCTTCTATAGCGGGAATCACACTGACCCCGCTGATCTTCTATAGCGGGAATCACACTGACCCCGCTGATCTGCAATTAGGGGGAATCACACTGGCCCCGCTGAATTGGTATTGGGGGCATCACATAGACCCAGCTGATCGGCTAATGGGGGGAATAACACTGACGCTGCTGATCACCTATTCGGGGGAATCACACAGATCCAGCTTATCGGCTATTGGGTGAAATCACAAACATCCAGCTGATCAGCTACGTGGGAGGCACACACTCACAGCTGATCGGCTACTGGGGAGAATTACACACACACACATCTGACTGGCAACAGGCAGAATCATACAGAACCAGTTGATCGGCTATTGGGGGGGAGTCACAAAGACCCCGCTGATTGGCTATTGGGGGGAATCACACAGGTGCAGCTGGTCGGCTAATTCGGGAATCTGATTGGCTATTGGGGGTAATCACACAGACCCAGCTGATTGGCTATTGGGGTGAATCACACAGACCCTGCTGATCGGCTATTGGGGGAATCACACAGACCCTGCTGATCGGATATCGGAGGGAATCACGCAGACCCAGCTGATCAGCTGTTGGGGGGAAATCACACTGACCCAGCTGATCTGCCATTGGGGGGAATCACACTGACCCCGCTGATCTGCTATTCGGGGAATCACACTGACCCCGCTGATCTGCTATTGGGGAGAATCACACTTACCCCGCTGATCGGCTATTCGGGGAATCACACTGACCCCGCTAATCTGCCATTGAGGGGAATCACACTGACCCCGCTGATCGGCTATTGGGTTGAGTCACACAGGCCCAGCTGATCGGCTATTTGGGGGAATCACACAGACCGAGCTGATCGGCTATTGGCGGAATCACACTGAGCCAGCTGAACGGCTATTTGGGGAATCACACAGACACAGCTGATTGGCTATTGGGGGAATCCACACAGACACAGCTGATCGGCTATTGGGGGAATCACGCACAGCCAGCTGTTCGGCTAGTGAAGGGGAATCACACAGACCCAGCTGATCAGCTGTTGGGGGGAATCACATAGACCCAGCTGATCGGCTATTGCGGGCAATCACACAGACACAGCTGATCGGCTATGCGGGTATCACACAGACACAGCTGTTCGGCTATTGGGTGGAAGCTCACAGACCCAGCTGACTGGCCATTAGACAGAATCACACAGACCAAGCTGCTCGGCTACGGGGGAATCAGACAGACCCCGCTGATCGGCTGTTGGCGGAATCACACATACCTAGCTGATCAGCTATTGGGGGGAATCACACAGACCCAAATGATCGGCGAGTGAAGGGGATCACACAGACCCAGCTGATCGGCTATTCAGGGAATCACACAGACCCAGCTGATCGACTACTGGCTGAATCACACTGACCCCGCTGATCTGCTATTGGGGGAATCACACTGACCCCGCTGATCTGCCATTGGGGGGAATCACACTGACCCCGCTGATCTGCTATTGGGGGAATCACACTGACCCCGCTGATCTGCTATTGGGGGAATCACACTGACCCCGCTGATCGGCTATTGGGGGGGAATCACACTGACCCCGCAGATCTGCTATTGGGGGAATCACACTGACCCCGCTGAATTGGTATTGGGGGCATCACACAGACCCAGCTGATTGGCTATTGAGGTGAATCACACAGACCCTGCTGATTGGCTATTGGGGGAATCACACAGACCCAGCTGATCGGCTATTGGCGGAATCACACAGACCAAGCTGATCGGCTAATGGCGAAATCACTCAGACCCAGCTGATTGGCTATTGGGGGGAACCACACAGACCCAGCTGATCGGATATTGGAGGGAATCACACAGACCCGTCTGATCGGTTATTGGGGGAATCACACACTCCCATCTGATCGGCAACTAGGGAGAAATCACACAGAACCAGCTGATCGGTTATTCGGGGAATCACACAAACCAGCTGATCGGCTATTGGGGGAATCACACAGACCCAACTGGTCGGCTAATAAGGGAATCTCCCTGACCCAACTGATCGGCTATTAGGGGAATCACACAGACTCAGCTGATCGGCTATTGGGGGGAATGCAACAGACCCCGCTGATCAGCTATTGGATTGAATCTCACAGAGCCAGCTGAGCGGCTATTTGGGGAATCACACAGACACAGCTCATCGGCTATTGGGGGAATCACACACACCCAGCTGATCGGCTAATAAGGGAATCTCCCTGACCCAACTGATCGGCTATTAGGGGAATCACACAGACTCAGCTGATCGGCTATTGGGGGGAATGCAACAGACCCCGCTGATCAGCTATTGGATTGAATCTCAGAGAGCCAGCTGAGCGGCTATTTGGGGAATCACACAGACACAGCTGATCGACTATTGGGGGAATCTCACACACCCAGCTGATCGGCTCTTGGGGGAATCCACACAGACACAGCTGATAGGCGATTGGGGGAATCACACACACCCAGCTGATCGGCTATTGCGGGGAATCAAACAGACAAAGTAAATCGGCTGTGGGGGTGAATTACACATACCAAGCTTATCGGCAATTGTGGGATTCACAGTGATACACCTGTTTGGCTATTGGGGAATCACACTGGCCCTTCTCATTTGCTATTGGGAGAATCACACAGATACAGTTGATCGGTTATTGGCGGAATTACACTGACCCAGCTGATCGGCTATTGGGGAGAATCACACTGACCCCGCTGATCTTCTATAGCGGGAATCACACTGACCCCGCTGATCTGCAATTCGGGGGAATCATACTGGCCCCGCTGAATTGGTATTGGGGGCATCACATAGACCCAGCTGATCGGCTATTGGGGGGAATAACACTGACGCTGCTGATCACCTATTCGGGGGAATCACACAGATCCAGCTTATCGGCTATTGGGTGAAATCACAAACATCCAGCTGATCAGCTACGTGGGAGGCACACACTCACAGCTGATCGGCTACTGGGGAGAATTACACACACACACATCTGACTGGCAACAGGCAGAATCATACAGAACCAGTTGATCGGCTATTGGGGGGGAGTCACAAAGACCCCGCTGATTGGCTATTGGGGGGAATCACACAGGTGCAGCTGGTCGGCTAATTCGGGAATCTGATTGGCTATTGGGGGTAATCACACAGACCCAGCTGATTGGCTATTGGGGTGAATCACACAGACCCTGCTGATCGGCTATTGGGGGAATCACACAGACCCTGCTGATCGGATATCGGAGGGAATCACGCAGACCCAGCTGATCAGCTGTTGGGGGGAAATCACACTGACCCAGCTGATCTGCCATTGGGGGGAATCACACTGACCCCGCTGATCTGCTATTCGGGGAATCACACTGACCCCGCTGATCTGCTATTGGGGAGAATCACACTTACCCCGCTGATCGGCTATTCGGGGAATCACACTGACCCCGCTAATCTGCCATTGAGGGGAATCACACTGACCCCGCTGATCGGCTATTGGGTTGAGTCACACAGGCCCAGCTGATCGGCTATTTGGGGGAATCACACAGACCGAGCTGATCGGCTATTGGCGGAATCACACTGAGCCAGCTGAACGGCTATTTGGGGAATCACACAGACACAGCTGATTGGCTATTGGGGGAATCCACACAGACACAGCTGATCGGCTATTGGGGGAATCACGCACAGCCAGCTGTTCGGCTAGTGAAGGGGAATCACACAGACCCAGCTGATCAGCTGTTGGGGGGAATCACATAGACCCAGCTGATCGGCTATTGCGGGCAATCACACAGACACAGCTGATCGGCTATGCGGGTATCACACAGACACAGCTGTTCGGCTATTGGGTGGAAGCTCACAGACCCAGCTGACTGGCCATTAGACAGAATCACACAGACCAAGCTGCTCGGCTACGGGGGAATCAGACAGACCCCGCTGATCGGCTGTTGGCGGAATCACACATACCTAGCTGATCAGCTATTGGGGGGAATCACACAGACCCAAATGATCGGCGAGTGAAGGGGATCACACAGACCCAGCTGATCGGCTATTCAGGGAATCACACAGACCCAGCTGATCGACTACTGGCTGAATCACACTGACCCCGCTGATCTGCTATTGGGGGAATCACACTGACCCCGCTGATCTGCTATTGGGGGAATCACACTGACCCCGCTGATCTGCTATTGGGGGAATCACACTGACCCCGCTGATCGGCTATTGGGGGGGAATCACACTGACCCCGCAGATCTGCTATTGGGGGAATCACACTGACCCCGCTGAATTGGTATTGGGGGCATCACACAGACCCAGCTGATTGGCTATTGAGGTGAATCACACAGACCCTGCTGATTGGCTATTGGGGGAATCACACAGACCCAGCTGATCGGCTATTCGGGTTAACACACTGACCCAGCTATCGGCTATTGGCGGAATCACACAGACCAAGCTGATCGGCTAATGGCGAAATCACTCAGACCCAGCTGATTGGCTATTGGGGGGAACCACACAGACCCAGCTGATCGGATGTTGGGGGGGAATCACACAGACCAAGCTGCTCGGCTCCTGGCAGAATCACACAGACCCAGCTGATTGGCTATTGGGGGGAACCACACAGACCCATCTGATCGGATATTGGAGGGAATCACACAGACCCGTCTGATCGGTTATTGGGGGAATCACACACTCCCATCTGATCGGCAACTAGGGAGAAATCACACAGAACCAGCTTATCGGCTATTCGGGGAATCACACAAACCAGCTGATCGGCTATTGGGGGAATCACACAGACCCAACTGATCGGCTATTGGAGAATCACACACACACACAGCTCAACGGCTATTGAGGGAATCACACAGACCCCGCTGATCGGCTACTGGCGGAATCACACAGACCCAGCTGATTGGCTATTGGGGGAATCACACAGACCCAGCTGATTGGTTATTGGGGGGAACCACACAGACCCAGCTGATCGGATATTGGAGGGAATCACACAGACCCGTCTGATCGGTTATTGGGGGAATCACACACACCCATCTGATCGGCAACTAGGGGGAAATCACACAGACCCAGCTGATAGGCTATTCGGGGAACCACACAAACTAGCTGATCGACAATTGGGGGAATCACACAGACACAACTGATCGGCTATTGGGGAATCACACACACACACACAGCTCAACGGCTATTGAGGGACTCACACAGACCCCGCTGATCGGCTATTGGGGGAATCACACAGACCCTGCTGATCGGCTATTGAGGGAATCACACAGACCCAGCTGATCAGCTACCGGGGGAATCACACAGTCCCAGCTGTTTGGCTATTTTGGGGAATCACACAGACCCAGCTGATCGGCTATTGGGGGGAATCACACAGACTCAGCTGATCGGCAACTGGATGAAATCACACAGTCCCAGCTGATCGGCTATTCGTGAATCACACAGAACCAGCTGATCGACTATTGGGTGAATGACACAGACCCATCAGATCGGCTATTGGGGGAATCACACACACACACACAGCTCATCGGATATTGAGGGAATCACACAGTCCCAGCTGATCAGCTACAGGGGGAATCACACAGTCCTGCTGATCGGCTATTTTGGGGAACCACACAGACCCAGCTGATCGGCTATTGGGGGTAATCACAGATACCCAGCTGATCACGATTGGGGGGAATCACACAGACCCCGCTGATCGGCTATTGCAGGGAAACACACAGACCCCACTGATCGGCTATTGCAGGGGGTCACACAGACACAGCTGTTCGGCTATTGGGTGGAAGCTCACGGGACACAGCTGATCGGCTATGGGGGGGCATTACACAGTCACAGCTAATCGGCTATTGGGGGTTATCTCACAGACCCCTATGATCCGCGATGTCAGAGTCACACAGACACAGATGATCGGCAATTCGGGGAATCACACAGACCCCTCTGATCGACTATTGGGGGGAATCACACAGACCGAGCTGATGGATTATTGGGGGGAATCACAAAGACGCAGCTGATCGGCTATTCGGGGAATCACACAGAACCAACTGATCGGCTATTGGGGGAATCACACAGACCCAGCTGATTGGCTATTGAGGTGAATCACACAGACCCTGCTGATTGGCTATTGGGGGAATCACACAGACCCAGCTGATCGGCTATTCGGGTTAACACACTGACCCAGCTATCGGCTATTGGCGGAATCACACAGACCAAGCTGATCGGCTAATGGCGGAATCACTCAGACCCAGCTGATTGGCTATTGGGGGGAACCACACAGACCCAGCTGATCGGATGTTGGGGGGGAATCACACAGACCAAGCTGCTCGGCTCCTGGCGGAATCACACAGACCCAGCTGATTGGCTATTGGGGGGAACCACACAGACCCATCTGATCGGATATTGGAGGGAATCACACAGACCCGTCTGATCGGTTATTGGGGGAATCACACACTCCCATCTGATCGGCAACTAGGGAGAAATCACACAGAACCAGCTGATCGGCTATTCGGGGAATCACACAAACCAGCTGATCGGCTATTGGGGGAATCACACAGACCCAACTGATCAGCTATTGGAGAATCACACACACACACAGCTCAACGGCTATTGAGGGACTCACACAGACCCCGCTGATCGGCTACTGGCTGAATCACACAGACCCAGCTGATTGGCTATTGGGGGGAACCACACAGACCCAGCTGATCGGCGATTGGGGGAATCACACAGACACAGCTGATCGCCTAATAATGGAATCTCCCTGACCCAACTGATCGGCTATTCGGGGAATCACACAGATTCAGTTAATCTGCTATTGGGGGGAATCCAACAGACCCCGCTGATCAGCTATTGGATTGAATCTCACAGAGCCAGCTGAGCGGCTATTTAGGGAATCACACAGACAGAGCTGATCGGCTATTGGGGCAATCACACACACCCAGCTGATCGGCTCTTGGGGGAATCCACACAGACACAGCTGATAGGCGATTGGGGGAACCAGACACACCCAGCTGATCGGCTATTGTGGGATTCACACTGATACACCTGTTCGGCTATTGGGAAATCACACTGACCCTTCTCATTTCCTATTGGGAGAATCACACAGATACAGTTGATCGGCTATTGGCGGAATCACACTGACCCCGCTTCTCGGCTATTGGGGGAATCACACACGTACAGCTGATCGGCTATTGGGGGGAGTCACAAAGACCCCGCTGATTGGCTATTGGGGGGAATCACACAGGCGCAGCTGGTCGGCTAATTCGGGAATCTCCATGACCGAACTGATCGGCTATTCGGTGAATCACACAGACCCAGCTGATTGGCTATTGGGGGGGAATCACACAGACACAGCTGATCGGCTATGGGGGTAAATTACACATACGCAGCTGTTCGGAAATTGGGGGAATCACACAGACACAGCTGATCGGCTATTGGCGGAATCACACATACCGAGCGGATTGGCTATTGGGGGAATCACACATTCCCTGCTGATCGATTATTGGGGGGAATCACACTGACCCCGCTGATCTGCTATTGGGGGGAATCTCACTGACCCCGCTGATCTGCTATTGGGGGATCACACTGACCCCGCTGATCTGTCATTGGGGGAATCACACAGACCCAGCTGATCTGCAATTCGGGGGAATCACACTGGCCCTGCTGAATTGGTATTGGGGGCATCACACAGACCCAGCTGATTGGCTATTGGGGGGAATAACACTGACGCTGCTGATCACCTATTCGGGGGAATCACACAGACCCAGCTTATCGGCTATTGGGTGAAATCACAAACATCCAGCTGATCAGCTACGTGGGAGGCACACACACACAGCTGACCGGCTACTGGGGAGAATTACACACACACACATCTGACTGGCAACAGGCAGAATCACACAGAACCAGTTGATCGGCTATTGGGGGGGGGGAGTCACAAAGACCCCGCTGATTGGCTATTGGGGGGAATCACACAGGCGCAGCTGGTCGGCTAATTCTGGAATCTGATTGGCTATTGGGGGTAATCACACGGACCCAGCTGATTGGCTATTGGGGTGAATCACACAGATGCTGCTGATCGGCTATTGGGGGAATCACACGCACCCAGCTGATCGGCAATTGGGAGGAATCATACAGACGTCACTGATTGGCTATTGGAGGGAATCACACAGGCGCAGCTGGTCGGCTAATAAGGGAATCTCCCTGACCTAACTGATCAGCTATTCGGGGAATCACACAGACTCAGCTGATCTGCTACTGGGGGGAATGCAACAGACCCCGCTGATCAGCTATTGGATTGAATCTCACAGAGCCAGCTGAGCGGCTATTTGGGGAATCACACAGACACAGCTCATCGGCTATTGGGGGAATCACACACACCCAGCTGATCGGCTAATAAGGGAATCTCCCTGACCCAACTGATCGGCTATTCGGGGAATCACACAGACTCAGCTGATCGGCTATTGGGGGGAATGCAACAGACCCCGCTGATCAGCTATTGGATTGAATCTCACAGAGCCAGCTGAGCGGCTATTTGGGGAATCACACAGACACAGCTGATCGGCTATTGGGGGAATCTCACACACCCAGCTGATCGGCTCTTGGGGGAATCCACACAGACACAGCTGATAGGCGATTGGGGGAATCACACACACCCAGCTGATCGGCTATTGCGGGGAATCAAACAGACAAAGTAAATCGGCTGTGGGGGTGAATTACACATACCAAGCTGATCGGCAATTGTGGGATTCACAGTGATACATCTGTTTGGCTATTGGGGAATCACACTGGCCCTTCTCATTTAGAACATAGAACATAGAACAATACAGCGCAGTACAGGCCCTTCGGCCCACGATGTTGCACCGAAACAAAAGCCATCTAACCTACACTATGCCATTATCATCCATATGTTTATCCAATAAACTTTTAAATGCCCTCAATGTTGGCGAGTTCACTACTGTAGCAGGTAGGGCATTCCACGGCCTCACTACTCTTTGCGTAAAGAACCTACCTCTGACCTCTGTCCTATATCTATTACCCCTCAGTTTAAAGTTATGTCCCCTCGTGCCAGCCATATCCATCCGCGGGAGAAGGCTCTCACTGTCCACCCTATCCAACCCCCTGATCATTTTGTATGCCTCTATTAAGTCTCCTCTTAACCTTCTTCTCTCCAACGAAAACAACCTCAAGTCCGTCAGCCTTTCCTCATAAGATTTTCCCTCCATACCAGGCAACATCCTGGTAAATCTCCTCTGCACCCGCTCCAAAGCCTCCACGTCCTTCCTATAATGCGGTGACCAGAACTGTACGCAATACTCCAAATGCGGCCGTACCAGAGTTCTGTACAGCTGCAACATGACCTCCCGACTCCGGAACTCAATCCCTCTACCAATAAAGGCCAACACTCCATAGGCCTTCTTCACAACCCTATCAACCTGGGTGGCAACTTTCAGGGATCTATGTACATGGACACCTAGATCCCTCTGCTCATCCACACTTTCAAGAACTTTACCATTAGCCAAATATTCCGCATTCCTGTTATTCCTTCCAAAGTGAATCACCTCACACTTCTCTACATTAAACTCCATTTGCCACCTCTCAGCCCAGCTCTGCAGCTTATCTATATCCCTCTGTAACCTGCTACATCCTTCCACACTATCGACAACACCACCGACTTTAGTATCGTCTGCAAATTTACTCACCCACCCTTCTGCGCCTTCCTCTAGGTCATTGATAAAAATGACAAACAGCAACGGCCCCAGAACAGATCCTTGTGGTACTCCACTTGTGACTGTACTCCATTCTGAACATTTCCCATCAACCACCACCCTCTGTCTTCTTTCAGCGAGCCAATTTCTGATCCACATCTCTAAATCACCCTCAATCCCCAGCCTCCGTATTTTTTGCAATAACCTACCGTGGGGAACCTTATCAAACGCTTTGCTGAAATCCATATACACCACATCAACTGCTCTACCCTCGTCTACCTGTTCAGTCACCTTCTCAAAGAACTCAATAAGGTTTGTGAGGCATGACCTACCCTTCACAAAGCCATGCTGACTATCCCTGATCATATTATTCCTATCTAGATGATTATAAATCTTGTCCCTTATAATCCCCTCCAAGACTTTACCCACTACAGACGTGAGGCTCACCGGTCTATAGTTGCCGGGGTTGTCTCTGCTCCCCTTTTTGAACAAAGGGACCACATTTGCTGTCCTCCAGTCCTCTGGCACTATTCCTGTAGCCAATGATGACATAAAAATCAAAGCCAAAGGTCCAGCAATCTCTTCCCTGGCCTCCCATAGAATCCTAGGATAAATCCCATCAGGTCCCGGGGACTTATCTATTTTCAGCCTGTCCAGAATTGCCAACACCTCTTCCCTACGTACCTCAATGCCATCTATTCTATTAGCCTGGGGCTCAGCATTCTCCTCCACAACATTATCTTTTTCCTGAGTGAATACTGACGAAAAATATTCATTTAGTATCTCGCCTATCTCTTCAGACTCCACACACAATTTCCCATCCCTGTCCTTGACTGGTCCTACTCTTTCCCTAGTCATTCGCTTATTCCTGACATACCTATAGAAAGCTTTTGGGTTTTCCTTGATCCTTCCTGCCAAATACTTCTCATGTCCCCTCCTTGCTCGTCTTAGCTCTCTCTTTAGATCCTTCCTCGCTACCTTGTAACTATCCATCGCCCCAACCGAAACTTCACACTTCATCTTCACATAGGCCTTCTTCTTCCTCTTAACAAGAGATTCCACTTCCTTGGTAAACCACGGTTCCCTCGCTCGACGCCTTCCTCCCTGTCTGACCGGTACATACTTATCAAGAACACGCAGTAGCTGATCCTTGAACAAGCCCCACTTATCCAGTGTGCCCAACACTTGCAGCCTACTTCTCCACCTTATCCCCCCAAGTCACGTCTAATGGCATCATAATTGCCCTTCCCCCAGCTATAACTCTTGCCCTGCGGTGTATACTTATCCCTTTCCATCATTAACGTAAACGTCACCGAATTGTGGTCACTGTCCCTAAAGTGCTCTCCTACCTCCAAATCCAACACCTGGCCTGGTTCATTACCCAAAACCAAATCCAACGTGGCCTCGCCTCTTGTTGGCCTGTCAACATATTGTTTCAGGAAACCCTCCTGCACACACTGTACAAAAAACGACCCATCTATTGTACTCGAACTATATCTTTTCCAGTCAATATTTGGAAAGTTAAAGTCTCCCATTATAACTACCCTGTTACTTTCGCTCTTATCCAGAATCATCTTCGCCATCCTTTCCTCTACATCCCTAGAACTATTAGGAGGCCTATAAAAAACTCCCAACAGGGTGACCTCTCCTTTCCTGTTTCTAACTTCAGCCAATACTACCTCGGAAGAGTCCCCATCTAGCATCCTCTCCGCCACCGTAATACTGCTCTTGACTAGCAGCGCCACACCTCCCCCTCTTTTGCCTCCTTCTCTGAGCTTACTAAAACACCTAAACCCCGGAACCTGCAACATCCATTCCTGTCCCTGCTCTATCCATGTCTCCGAAATGGCCACAACATCGAAGTCCCAGGTACCAACCCACGCTGCCAGTTCCCCTACCTTGTTTCGTATACTCCTGGCATTGAAGTAGACACACTTCAAACCACCTACCTGAACGCTGGCCCCCTCCTGCGACGTCAAATCTGTGCTCCTGACCTCTATACTCTCATTCTCCCTTACCCTAAAACTACAATCCAGGTTCCCATGCCCCTGCTGCATTATTTTAAACCCCCCCAAAGAGCACTAACAAATCTCCCCCCCAGGATATTTGTGCCCCTCAGGTTCAGATGTAGACCATCCTGTCTGTAGAGGTCCCACCTTCCCCAGAAAGAGCCCCAGTTATCCAAAAATCTGAAACCCTCCCGCCTGCACCATCCCTGTAGCCACGTGTTTAAATGCTCTCTCTCCCTATTCCTCATCTCACTATCACGTGGCACGGGCAACAACCCAGAGATAACAACTCTGTTTGTTCTAGTTCTGAGCTTCCATCCTAGCTCCCTGAAAGCCTGCCTGACATCCTTGTCCCCTTTCCTACCTATGTCGTTGGTGCCAATGTGGACCACGACTTGGGGCTGCTCCCCCTCCCCCTAAGGACCCGGAAAACACGATCCGAGACATCACGTACCCTTGCACCTGGGAGGCAACATACCAAACGTGAGTCTCTCACGCTCCCACAAAATCTCCTATCTGTGCCCCTGACTATAGAGTCCCCAATTACTAATGCTCTGCTCCTCTCCCCCCTTCCCTTCTGAGCAACAGGGACAGACTCCGTGCCAGAGGCCCGTACCCCATGGCTTACCCCTGGTAAGTCGTCCCCCCCCACAAGTATCCAAAGCGGTATACTTGTTTCTCAGGGGAACGACCGCAGGGGATCCCTGCACTGACTGTTTTTTCCCAGTCCCTCTTACAGTTACCCACCTATCTCCAATCTTTGGTGTAACTAATTCCCTGAAGCTGCTATCTATGACCCCTTCTGCCTCCCGAATGATCCGAAGTTCTTCCAACTCCAGCTCCAGTTCCCTAACTCGGTCTTGGAGGAGCTGGAGATGGCAGCACTTCCTGCAGGTGAAATCAGCAGGGACACTAACTGCATCCCTCACCTCAAACATCCTGCAGGAGGAACATTGCACTCCCTTCCCTGCCATTCCTCTAACTTTCTACCAAGATCTGGCTAACAACTAAATTAAATTTTTTATAAAAAATAATAATATAATAAAAATATGGTACTTACCTCAGACCAAAGGGTTTTATTATTAGGTTAGAGGAGGAGGGCGGGTGGGAGACACTACACGTGTAGTGTCTCGGGTTTCCTCTCCACCAGAATTTATTGGTGAGGGTCTTCCCAGACGTCCGCGGGTCGACTTCCTGTTCCCGCCTAAAAAACTAATTTAAAAAAAAAGAAAAATTCTCAGCTCCTGCTGAAATTGACTAACCAGCCAGCTCCACTCCCGCCGAAATCGACTATCCTGCCCCTGCAAAGAGAAGT
Organism: Scyliorhinus torazame; assembly: GCF_047496885.1. Classification (NCBI taxonomy): domain Eukaryota; kingdom Metazoa; phylum Chordata; class Chondrichthyes; order Carcharhiniformes; family Scyliorhinidae; genus Scyliorhinus; species Scyliorhinus torazame. Next base: position 39,668,082 of record NC_092726.1, on the reverse strand, counting down.
GCTTTTAAAGGTTGACTTACCTCCCAGCAACCTCCTTCCGCAATGCTCCCGCTGAAACTGACTAACCAGCTGCTCTCACGCCGCCGAAATCGACTCAGTGATTTGCTATTGGGAGAATCACACAGATACAGTTGATCGGTTATTGGCGGAATCACACTGACCCAGCTGATCGGCTATTGGGGAGAATCACACTGACCCCGCTGATCTTCTATAGCGGGAATCACACTGACCCCGCTGATCTGCAATTCGGGGGAATCACACTGGCCCCGCTGAATTGGTATTGGGGGCATCACACAGACCCAGCTGATCGGTTATTGGGGGGAATAACACTGACGCTGCTGATCACCTATTCGGGGGAATCACACAGATCCAGCTTATCGGCTATTGGGTGAAATCACAAACATCCAGCTGATCAGCTACGTGGGAGGCACACACACACAGCTGATCGGCTACTGGGGAGAATTACACACACACATATCTGACTGGCAACAGGCAGAATCACACAGAACCAGTTGATCGGCTATTGGGGGGGAGTCACAAAGACCCCGCTGATTGGCTATTGGGGGGAATCACACAGGCGCAGCTGGTCGGCTAATTCTGGAATCTGATTGGCTATTGGGGGTAATCACACGGACCCAGCTGATTGGCTATTGGGGTGAATCACACAGACCCTGCTGATCGGCTATTGGGGGAATCACACGCACCCAGCTGATCGGCAATTGGGAGGAATCACACAGACGTCACTGATTGGCTATTGGAGGGAATCACACAGGCGCAGCTGGTCGGCTAATAAGGGAATCTCCCTGACCCAACTGATCAGCTATTCGGGGAATCACACAGACTCAGCTGATCTGCTATTGGGGGGAATGCAACAGACCCCGCTGATCAGCTATTGGATTGAATCTCACAGAGCCAGCTGAGCGGCTATTTGGGGAATCACACAGACACAGCTCATCGGCTATTGGGGGAATCACACACACCCAGCTGATCGGCTAATAAGGGAATCTCCCTGACCCAACTGATCGGCTATTAGGGGAATCACACAGACTCAGCTGATCGGCTATTGGGGGGAATGCAACAGACCCCGCTGATCAGCTATTGGATTGAATCTCACAGAGCCAGCTGAGCGGCTATTTGGGGAATCACACAGACACAGCTGATCGGCTATTGGGGGAATCTCACACACCCAGCTGATCGGCTCTTGGGGGAATCCACACAGACACAGCTGATAGGCGATTGGGGGAATCACACACACCCAGCTGATCGGCTATTGCGGGGAATCAAACAGACAAAGTAAATCGGCTGTGGGGGTGAATTACACATACCAAGCTGATCGGCAATTGTGGGATTCACAGTGATACACCTGTTTGGCTATTGGGGAATCACACTGGCCCTTCTCATTTGCTATTGGGAGAATCACACAGATACAGTTGATCGGTTATTGGCGGAATCACACTGACCCAGCTGATCGGCTATTGGGGAGAATCACACTGACCCCGCTGATCTTCTATAGCGGGAATCACACTGACCCCGCTGATCTTCTATAGCGGGAATCACACTGACCCCGCTGATCTGCAATTCGGGGGAATCACACTGGCCCCGCTGAATTGGTATTGGGGGCATCACATAGACCCAGCTGATCGGCTATTGGGGGGAATAACACTGACGCTGCTGATCACCTATTCGGGGGAATCACACAGATCCAGCTTATCGGCTATTGGGTGAAATCACAAACATCCAGCTGATCAGCTACGTGGGAGGCACACACTCACAGCTGATCGGCTACTGGGGAGAATTACACACACACACATCTGACTGGCAACAGGCAGAATCATACAGAACCAGTTGATCGGCTATTGGGGGGGAGTCACAAAGACCCCGCTGATTGGCTATTGGGGGGAATCACACAGGTGCAGCTGGTCGGCTAATTCGGGAATCTGATTGGCTATTGGGGGTAATCACACAGACCCAGCTGATTGGCTATTGGGGTGAATCACACAGACCCTGCTGATCGGCTATTGGGGGAATCACACAGACCCTGCTGATCGGATATCGGAGGGAATCACGCAGACCCAGCTGATCAGCTGTTGGGGGGAAATCACACTGACCCAGCTGATCTGCCATTGGGGGGAATCACACTGACCCCGCTGATCTGCTATTCGGGGAATCACACTGACCCCGCTGATCTGCTATTGGGGAGAATCACACTTACCCCGCTGATCGGCTATTCGGGGAATCACACTGACCCCGCTAATCTGCCATTGAGGGGAATCACACTGACCCCGCTGATCGGCTATTGGGTTGAGTCACACAGGCCCAGCTGATCGGCTATTTGGGGGAATCACACAGACCGAGCTGATCGGCTATTGGCGGAATCACACTGAGCCAGCTGAACGGCTATTTGGGGAATCACACAGACACAGCTGATTGGCTATTGGGGGAATCCACACAGACACAGCTGATCGGCTATTGGGGGAATCACGCACAGCCAGCTGTTCGGCTAGTGAAGGGGAATCACACAGACCCAGCTGATCAGCTGTTGGGGGGAATCACATAGACCCAGCTGATCGGCTATTGCGGGCAATCACACAGACACAGCTGTTCGGCTATTGGGTGGAAGCTCACAGACCCAGCTGACTGGCCATTAGACAGAATCACACAGACCAAGCTGCTCGGCTACGGGGGAATCAGACAGACCCCGCTGATCGGCTGTTGGCGGAATCACACATACCTAGCTGATCAGCTATTGGGGGGAATCACACAGACCCAAATGATCGGCGAGTGAAGGGGATCACACAGACCCAGCTGATCGGCTATTCAGGGAATCACACAGACCCAGCTGATCGACTACTGGCTGAATCACACTGACCCCGCTGATCTGCTATTGGGGGAATCACACTGACCCCGCTGATCTGCTATTGGTGGAATCACACTGACCCCGCTGATCTGCTATTGGGGGAATCACACTGACCCCGCTGATCGGCTATTGGGGGGGAATCACACTGACCCCGCAGATCTGCTATTGGGGGAATCACACTGACCCCGCTGAATTGGTATTGGGGGCATCACACAGACCCAGCTGATTGGCTATTGAGGTGAATCACACAGACCCTGCTGATTGGCTATTGGGGGAATCACACAGACCCAGCTGATCGGCTATTCGGGTTAACACACTGACCCAGCTATCGGCTATTGGCGGAATCACACAGACCAAGCTGATCGGCTAATGGCGAAATCACTCAGACCCAGCTGATTGGCTATTGGGGGGAACCACACAGACCCAGCTGATCGGATGTTGGGGGGGAATCACACAGACCAAGCTGCTCGGCTCCTGGCAGAATCACACAGACCCAGCTGATTGGCTATTGGGGGGAACCACACAGACCCATCTGATCGGATATTGGAGGGAATCACACAGACCCGTCTGATCGGTTATTGGGGGAATCACACACTCCCATCTGATCGGCAACTAGGGAGAAATCACACAGAACCAGCTTATCGGCTATTCGGGGAATCACACAAACCAGCTGATCGGCTATTGGGGGAATCACACAGACCCAACTGATCGGCTATTGGAGAATCACACACACACACAGCTCAACGGCTATTGAGGGAATCACACAGACCCCGCTGATCGGCTACTGGCGGAATCACACAGACCCAGCTGATTGGCTATTGGGGGAATCACACAGACCCAGCTGATTGGTTATTGGGGGGAACCACACAGACCCAGCTGATCGGATATTGGAGGGAATCACACAGACCCGTCTGATCGGTTATTGGGGGAATCACACACACCCATCTGATCGGCAACTAGGGGGAAATCACACAGACCCAGCTGATAGGCTATTCGGGGAACCACACAAACTAGCTGATCGACAATTGGGGGAATCACACAGACACAACTGATCGGCTATTGGGGAATCACACACACACACACAGCTCAACGGCTATTGAGGGACTCACACAGACCCCGCTGATCGGCTATTGGGGGAATCACACAGACCCTGCTGATCGGCTATTGAGGGAATCACACAGACCCAGCTGATCAGCTACCGGGGGAATCACACAGTCCCAGCTGTTTGGCTATTTTGGGGAATCACACAGACCCAGCTGATCGGCTATTGGGGGGAATCACACAGACTCAGCTGATCGGCAACTGGATGAAATCACACAGTCCCAGCTGATCGGCTATTCGTGAATCACACAGAACCAGCTGATCGACTATTGGGTGAATGACACAGACCCATCAGATCGGCTATTGGGGGAATCACACACACACACACAGCTCATCGGATATTGAGGGAATCACACAGTCCCAGCTGATCAGCTACAGGGGGAATCACACAGTCCTGCTGATCGGCTATTTTGGGGAACCACACAGACCCAGCTGATCGGCTATTGGGGGTAATCACAGATACCCAGCTGATCACGATTGGGGGGAATCACACAGACCCCGCTGATCGGCTATTGCAGGGAAACACACAGACCCCACTGATCGGCTATTGCAGGGGGTCACACAGACACAGCTGTTCGGCTATTGGGTGGAAGCTCACGGGACACAGCTGATCGGCTATGGGGGGGCATTACACAGTCACAGCTAATCGGCTATTGGGGGTTATCTCACAGACCCCTATGATCCGCGATGTCAGAGTCACACAGACACAGATGATCGGCAATTCGGGGAATCACACAGACCCCTCTGATCGACTCTTGGGGGGAATCACACAGACCGAGCTGATGGATTATTGGGGGGAATCACAAAGACGCAGCTGATCGGCTATTCGGGGAATCACACAGAACCAACTGATCGGCTATTGGGGGAATCACACAGACCCAGCTGATTGGCTATTGAGGTGAATCACACAGACCCTGCTGATTGGCTATTGGGGGAATCACACAGACCCAGCTGATCGGCTATTCGGGTTAACACACTGACCCAGCTATCGGCTATTGGCGGAATCACACAGACCAAGCTGATCGGCTAATGGCGGAATCACTCAGACCCAGCTGATTGGCTATTGGGGGGAACCACACAGACCCAGCTGATCGGATGTTGGGGGGGAATCACACAGACCAAGCTGCTCGGCTCCTGGCGGAATCACACAGACCCAGCTGATTGGCTATTGGGGGGAACCACACAGACCCATCTGATCGGATATTGGAGGGAATCACACAGACCCGTCTGATCGGTTATTGGGGGAATCACACACTCCCATCTGATCGGCAACTAGGGAGAAATCACACAGAACCAGCTGATCGGCTATTCGGGGAATCACACAAACCAGCTGATCGGCTATTGGGGGAATCACACAGACCCAACTGATCAGCTATTGGAGAATCACACACACACACAGCTCAACGGCTATTGAGGGACTCACACAGACCCCGCTGATCGGCTACTGGCTGAATCACACAGACCCAGCTGATTGGCTATTGGGGGGAACCACACAGACCCAGCTGATCGGCGATTGGGGGAATCACACAGACACAGCTGATCGCCTAATAATGGAATCTCCCTGACCCAACTGATCGGCTATTCGGGGAATCACACAGATTCAGTTAATCTGCTATTGGGGGGAATCCAACAGACCCCGCTGATCAGCTATTGGATTGAATCTCACAGAGCCAGCTGAGCGGCTATTTAGGGAATCACACAGACAGAGCTGATCGGCTATTGGGGCAATCACACACACCCAGCTGATCGGCTCTTGGGGGAATCCACACAGACACAGCTGATAGGCGATTGGGGGAACCAGACACACCCAGCTGATCGGCTATTGTGGGATTCACACTGATACACCTGTTCGGCTATTGGGAAATCACACTGACCCTTCTCATTTCCTATTGGGAGAATCACACAGATACAGTTGATCGGCTATTGGCGGAATCACACTGACCCCGCTTCTCGGCTATTGGGGGAATCACACACGTACAGCTGATCGGCTATTGGGGGGAGTCACAAAGACCCCGCTGATTGGCTATTGGGGGGAATCACACAGGCGCAGCTGGTCGGCTAATTCGGGAATCTCCATGACCGAACTGATCGGCTATTCGGTGAATCACACAGACCCAGCTGATTGGCTATTGGGGGGGAATCACACAGACACAGCTGATCGGCTATGGGGGTAAATTACACATACGCAGCTGTTCGGAAATTGGGGGAATCACACAGACACAGCTGATCGGCTATTGGCGGAATCACACATACCGAGCGGATTGGCTATTGGGGGAATCACACAGACCCTGCTGATCGATTATTGGGGGGAATCACACTGACCCCGCTGATCTGCTATTGGGGGGAATCTCACTGACCCCGCTGATCTGCTATTGGGGGATCACACTGACCCCGCTGATCTGTCATTGGGGGAATCACACAGACCCAGCTGATCTGCAATTCGGGGGAATCACACTGGCCCTGCTGAATTGGTATTGGGGGCATCACACAGACCCAGCTGATTGGCTATTGGGGGGAATAACACTGACGCTGCTGATCACCTATTCGGGGGAATCACACAGACCCAGCTTATCGGCTATTGGGTGAAATCACAAACATCCAGCTGATCAGCTACGTGGGAGGCACACACACACAGCTGACCGGCTACTGGGGAGAATTACACACACACACATCTGACTGGCAACAGGCAGAATCACACAGAACCAGTTGATCGGCTATTGGGGGGGGGGAGTCACAAAGACCCCGCTGATTGGCTATTGGGGGGAATCACACAGGCGCAGCTGGTCGGCTAATTCTGGAATCTGATTGGCTATTGGGGGTAATCACACGGACCCAGCTGATTGGCTATTGGGGTGAATCACACAGATGCTGCTGATCGGCTATTGGGGGAATCACACGCACCCAGCTGATCGGCAATTGGGAGGAATCATACAGACGTCACTGATTGGCTATTGGAGGGAATCACACAGGCGCAGCTGGTCGGCTAATAAGGGAATCTCCCTGACCTAACTGATCAGCTATTCGGGGAATCACACAGACTCAGCTGATCTGCTACTGGGGGGAATGCAACAGACCCCGCTGATCAGCTATTGGATTGAATCTCACAGAGCCAGCTGAGCGGCTATTTGGGGAATCACACAGACACAGCTCATCGGCTATTGGGGGAATCACACACACCCAGCTGATCGGCTAATAAGGGAATCTCCCTGACCCAACTGATCGGCTATTCGGGGAATCACACAGACTCAGCTGATCGGCTATTGGGGGGAATGCAACAGACCCCGCTGATCAGCTATTGGATTGAATCTCACAGAGCCAGCTGAGCGGCTATTTGGGGAATCACACAGACACAGCTGATCGGCTATTGGGGGAATCTCACACACCCAGCTGATCGGCTCTTGGGGGAATCCACACAGACACAGCTGATAGGCGATTGGGGGAATCACACACACCCAGCTGATCGGCTATTGCGGGGAATCAAACAGACAAAGTAAATCGGCTGTGGGGGTGAATTACACATACCAAGCTGATCGGCAATTGTGGGATTCACAGTGATACATCTGTTTGGCTATTGGGGAATCACACTGGCCCTTCTCATTTAGAACATAGAACATAGAACAATACAGCGCAGTACAGGCCCTTCGGCCCACGATGTTGCACCGAAACAAAAGCCATCTAACCTACACTATGCCATTATCATCCATATGTTTATCCAATAAACTTTTAAATGCCCTCAATGTTGGCGAGTTCACTACTGTAGCAGGTAGGGCATTCCACGGCCTCACTACTCTTTGCGTAAAGAACCTACCTCTGACCTCTGTCCTATATCTATTACCCCTCAGTTTAAAGTTATGTCCCCTCGTGCCAGCCATATCCATCCGCGGGAGAAGGCTCTCACTGTCCACCCTATCCAACCCCCTGATCATTTTGTATGCCTCTATTAAGTCTCCTCTTAACCTTCTTCTCTCCAACGAAAACAACCTCAAGTCCGTCAGCCTTTCCTCATAAGATTTTCCCTCCATACCAGGCAACATCCTGGTAAATCTCCTCTGCACCCGCTCCAAAGCCTCCACGTCCTTCCTATAATGCGGTGACCAGAACTGTACGCAATACTCCAAATGCGGCCGTACCAGAGTTCTGTACAGCTGCAACATGACCTCCCGACTCCGGAACTCAATCCCTCTACCAATAAAGGCCAACACTCCATAGGCCTTCTTCACAACCCTATCAACCTGGGTGGCAACTTTCAGGGATCTATGTACATGGACACCTAGATCCCTCTGCTCATCCACACTTTCAAGAACTTTACCATTAGCCAAATATTCCGCATTCCTGTTATTCCTTCCAAAGTGAATCACCTCACACTTCTCTACATTAAACTCCATTTGCCACCTCTCAGCCCAGCTCTGCAGCTTATCTATATCCCTCTGTAACCTGCTACATCCTTCCACACTATCGACAACACCACCGACTTTAGTATCGTCTGCAAATTTACTCACCCACCCTTCTGCGCCTTCCTCTAGGTCATTGATAAAAATGACAAACAGCAACGGCCCCAGAACAGATCCTTGTGGTACTCCACTTGTGACTGTACTCCATTCTGAACATTTCCCATCAACCACCACCCTCTGTCTTCTTTCAGCGAGCCAATTTCTGATCCACATCTCTAAATCACCCTCAATCCCCAGCCTCCGTATTTTTTGCAATAACCTACCGTGGGGAACCTTATCAAACGCTTTGCTGAAATCCATATACACCACATCAACTGCTCTACCCTCGTCTACCTGTTCAGTCACCTTCTCAAAGAACTCAATAAGGTTTGTGAGGCATGACCTACCCTTCACAAAGCCATGCTGACTATCCCTGATCATATTATTCCTATCTAGATGATTATAAATCTTGTCCCTTATAATCCCCTCCAAGACTTTACCCACTACAGACGTGAGGCTCACCGGTCTATAGTTGCCGGGGTTGTCTCTGCTCCCCTTTTTGAACAAAGGGACCACATTTGCTGTCCTCCAGTCCTCTGGCACTATTCCTGTAGCCAATGATGACATAAAAATCAAAGCCAAAGGTCCAGCAATCTCTTCCCTGGCCTCCCATAGAATCCTAGGATAAATCCCATCAGGTCCCGGGGACTTATCTATTTTCAGCCTGTCCAGAATTGCCAACACCTCTTCCCTACGTACCTCAATGCCATCTATTCTATTAGCCTGGGGCTCAGCATTCTCCTCCACAACATTATCTTTTTCCTGAGTGAATACTGACGAAAAATATTCATTTAGTATCTCGCCTATCTCTTCAGACTCCACACACAATTTCCCATCCCTGTCCTTGACTGGTCCTACTCTTTCCCTAGTCATTCGCTTATTCCTGACATACCTATAGAAAGCTTTTGGGTTTTCCTTGATCCTTCCTGCCAAATACTTCTCATGTCCCCTCCTTGCTCGTCTTAGCTCTCTCTTTAGATCCTTCCTCGCTACCTTGTAACTATCCATCGCCCCAACCGAAACTTCACACTTCATCTTCACATAGGCCTTCTTCTTCCTCTTAACAAGAGATTCCACTTCCTTGGTAAACCACGGTTCCCTCGCTCGACGCCTTCCTCCCTGTCTGACCGGTACATACTTATCAAGAACACGCAGTAGCTGATCCTTGAACAAGCCCCACTTATCCAGTGTGCCCAACACTTGCAGCCTACTTCTCCACCTTATCCCCCCAAGTCACGTCTAATGGCATCATAATTGCCCTTCCCCCAGCTATAACTCTTGCCCTGCGGTGTATACTTATCCCTTTCCATCATTAACGTAAACGTCACCGAATTGTGGTCACTGTCCCTAAAGTGCTCTCCTACCTCCAAATCCAACACCTGGCCTGGTTCATTACCCAAAACCAAATCCAACGTGGCCTCGCCTCTTGTTGGCCTGTCAACATATTGTTTCAGGAAACCCTCCTGCACACACTGTACAAAAAACGACCCATCTATTGTACTCGAACTATATCTTTTCCAGTCAATATTTGGAAAGTTAAAGTCTCCCATTATAACTACCCTGTTACTTTCGCTCTTATCCAGAATCATCTTCGCCATCCTTTCCTCTACATCCCTAGAACTATTAGGAGGCCTATAAAAAACTCCCAACAGGGTGACCTCTCCTTTCCTGTTTCTAACTTCAGCCAATACTACCTCGGAAGAGTCCCCATCTAGCATCCTCTCCGCCACCGTAATACTGCTCTTGACTAGCAGCGCCACACCTCCCCCTCTTTTGCCTCCTTCTCTGAGCTTACTAAAACACCTAAACCCCGGAACCTGCAACATCCATTCCTGTCCCTGCTCTATCCATGTCTCCGAAATGGCCACAACATCGAAGTCCCAGGTACCAACCCACGCTGCCAGTTCCCCTACCTTGTTTCGTATACTCCTGGCATTGAAGTAGACACACTTCAAACCACCTACCTGAACGCTGGCCCCCTCCTGCGACGTCAAATCTGTGCTCCTGACCTCTATACTCTCATTCTCCCTTACCCTAAAACTACAATCCAGGTTCCCATGCCCCTGCTGCATTATTTTAAACCCCCCCAAAGAGCACTAACAAATCTCCCCCCCAGGATATTTGTGCCCCTCAGGTTCAGATGTAGACCATCCTGTCTGTAGAGGTCCCACCTTCCCCAGAAAGAGCCCCAGTTATCCAAAAATCTGAAACCCTCCCGCCTGCACCATCCCTGTAGCCACGTGTTTAAATGCTCTCTCTCCCTATTCCTCATCTCACTATCACGTGGCACGGGCAACAACCCAGAGATAACAACTCTGTTTGTTCTAGTTCTGAGCTTCCATCCTAGCTCCCTGAAAGCCTGCCTGACATCCTTGTCCCCTTTCCTACCTATGTCGTTGGTGCCAATGTGGACCACGACTTGGGGCTGCTCCCCCTCCCCCTAAGGACCCGGAAAACACGATCCGAGACATCACGTACCCTTGCACCTGGGAGGCAACATACCAAACGTGAGTCTCTCACGCTCCCACAAAATCTCCTATCTGTGCCCCTGACTATAGAGTCCCCAATTACTAATGCTCTGCTCCTCTCCCCCCTTCCCTTCTGAGCAACAGGGACAGACTCCGTGCCAGAGGCCCGTACCCCATGGCTTACCCCTGGTAAGTCGTCCCCCCCCACAAGTATCCAAAGCGGTATACTTGTTTCTCAGGGGAACGACCGCAGGGGATCCCTGCACTGACTGTTTTTTCCCAGTCCCTCTTACAGTTACCCACCTATCTCCAATCTTTGGTGTAACTAATTCCCTGAAGCTGCTATCTATGACCCCTTCTGCCTCCCGAATGATCCGAAGTTCTTCCAACTCCAGCTCCAGTTCCCTAACTCGGTCTTGGAGGAGCTGGAGATGGCAGCACTTCCTGCAGGTGAAATCAGCAGGGACACTAACTGCATCCCTCACCTCAAACATCCTGCAGGAGGAACATTGCACTCCCTTCCCTGCCATTCCTCTAACTTTCTACCAAGATCTGGCTAACAACTAAATTAAATTTTTTATAAAAAATAATAATATAATAAAAATATGGTACTTACCTCAGACCAAAGGGTTTTATTATTAGGTTAGAGGAGGAGGGCGGGTGGGAGACACTACACGTGTAGTGTCTCGGGTTTCCTCTCCACCAGAATTTATTGGTGAGGGTCTTCCCAGACGTCCGCGGGTCGACTTCCTGTTCCCGCCTAAAAAACTAATTTAAAAAAAAAGAAAAATTCTCAGCTCCTGCTGAAATTGACTAACCAGCCAGCTCCACTCCCGCCGAAATCGACTATCCTGCCCCTGCAAAGAGAAGTGCTTTTAAAGGTTGACTTACCTCCCAGCAACCTCCTTCCGCAATGCTCCCGCTGAAACTGACTAACCAGCTGCTCTCACGCCGCCGAAATCGACTCAGTGATTTGCTATTGGGAGAATCACACAGATACAGTTGATCGGTTATTGGCGGAATCACACTGACCCAGCTGATCGGCTATTGGGGAGAATCACACTGACCCCGCTGATCTTCTATAGCGGGAATCACACTGACCCCGCTGATCTGCAATTCGGGGGAATCACACTGGCCCCGCTGAATTGGTATTGGGGGCATCACACAGACCCAGCTGATCGGTTATTGGGGGGAATAACACTGACGCTGCTGATCACCTATTCGGGGGAATCACACAGATCCAGCTTATCGGCTATTGGGTGAAATCACAAACATCCAGCTGATCAGCTACGTGGGAGGCACACACACACAGCTGATCGGCTACTGGGGAGAATTACACACACACACATCTGACTGGCAACAGGCAGAATCATACAGAACCAGTTGATCGGCTATCGGGGGGGAGTCACAAAGACCCCGCTGATTGGCTATTGGGGGGAATCACACAGGTGCAGCTGGTCGGCTAATTCGGGAATCTGATTGGCTATTGGGGGTAATCACACAGACCCAGCTGATTGGCTATTGGGGTGAATCACACAGACCCTGCTGATCGGCTATTGGGGGAATCACACAGACCCTGCTGATCGGATATCGGAGGGAATCACGCAGACCCAGCTGATCAGCTGTTGGGGGGAATCACACTGACCCAGCTGATCTGCCATTGGGGGGAATCACACTGACCCCGCTGATCTGCTATTCGGGGAATCACACTGACCCCGCTGATCTGCTATTGGGGGGAATCACACTTACCCCGCTGATCGGCTATTCGGGGAATCACACTGACCCCGCTAATCTGCCATTGAAGGGAATCACACTGACCCCGCTGATCGGCTATTGGGTTGAGTCACACAGGCCCAGCTGATCGGCTATTTGGGGGAATCACACTGACCGAGCTGATCGGCTATTGGCGGAATCACACTGAGCCAGCTGAACGGCTATTTGGGGAATCACACAGACACAGCTGATTGGCTATTGGGGGAATCCACACAGACACAGCTGATCGGCTATTGGGGGAATCACGCACAGCCAGCTGTTCGGCTAGTGGGGGGGAATCACACAGACCCAGCTAATCAGCTGTTGGGGGGAATTACATAGACCCAGCTGATCGGCTATTGCGGGCAATCACACAGACACAGCTGATCGGCTATGCGGGTATCACACAGACACAGCTGTTCGGCTATTGGGTGGAAGCTCACAGACCCAGCTGACTGGCCATTAGACAGAATCACACAGACCAAGCTGCTCGGCTACGGGGGAATCAGACAGACCCCGCTGATCGGCTGTTGGCGGAATCACACATACCTAGCTGATCAGCTATTGGGGGGAATCACACAGACCCAAATGATCGGCGAGTGAAGGGGATCACACAGACCCAGCTGATCGGCTATTCAGGGAATCACACAGACCCAGCTGATCGACTACTGGCTGAATCACACTGACCCCGCTGATCTGCTATTGGGGGAATCACACTGACCCCGCTGATCTGCTATTGGGGGAATCACACTGACCCCCCTGATCTGCTATTGGGGGAATCACACTGACCCCGCTGATCGGCTATTGGGGGGGAATCACACTGACCCCGCAGATCTGCTATTGGGGGAATCACACTGACCCCGCTGAATTGGTATTGGGGGCATCACACAGACCCAGCTGATTGGCTATTGAGGTGAATCACACAGACCCTGCTGATTGGCTATTGGGGGAATCACACAGACCCAGCTGATCGGCTATTCGGGTTAACACACTGACCCAGCTATCGGCTATTGGCGGATTCACACAAACCAAGCTGATCGGCTAATGGCGGAATCACTCAGACCCAGCTGATTGGCTATTGGGGGGAACCACACAGACCCAGCTGATCGGATGTTGGGGGGGAATCACACAGACCAAGCTGCTCGGCTCCTGGCGGAATCACACAGACCCAGCTGATTGGCTATTGGGAGGAACCACACAGACCCATCTGATCGGATATTGGAGGGAATCACACAGACCCGTCTGATCGGTTATTGGGGGAATCACACACTCCCATCTGATCGGCAACCAGGGAGAAATCACACAGAACCAGCTGATCGGCTATTCGGGGAATCACACAAACCAGCTGATCGGCTATTGAGGGAATCACACAGACCCAACTGATCGTCTATTGGAGAATCACACACACACACAGCTCAACGGCTATTGAGGGACTCACACAGAGCCCGCTGATCGGCTACTGGCGGAATCACACAGACCCAGCTGATTGGCTATTGGGGGGAACCACACAGACCCAGCTGATCGGATATTGGAGGGAATCACACAGACCCGTCTGATCGGTTATTGGGGGAATCACACACTCCCATCTGATCGGCAACTAGGGAGGAATCACACAGAACCAGCTGATCGGCTATTCGGGGAATCACACAAACCAGCTGATCGGCTACTGGGGGAATCACACAGACCCAACTGATCGGCTATTGGAGAATCACACACACACACAGCTCAACGGCTATTCAGGGAATCACACAGACCCAGCTGATCGACTACTGGCTGAATCACACTGACCCCGCTGATCTGCTATTGGGGGAATCACACTGACCCCGCTGATCTGCCATTGGGGGGAATCACACTGACCCCGCTGATCTGCTATTGGGGGAATCACACTGACCCCGCTGATCTGCTATTGGGGGAATCACACTGACCCCGCTGATCGGCTATTGGGGGGGAATCACACTGACCCCGCAGATCTGCTATTGGGGGAATCACACTGACCCCGCTGAATTGGTATTGGGGGCATCACACAGACCCAGCTGATTGGCTATTGAGGTGAATCACACAGACCCTGCTGATTGGCTATTGGGGGAATCACACAGACCCAGCTGATCGGCTATTCGGGTTAACACACTGACCCAGCTATCGGCTATTGGCGGAATCACACAGACCAAGCTGATCGGCTAATGGCGGAATCACTCAGACCCAGCTGATTGGCTATTGGGGGGAACCACACAGACCCAGCTGATCGGATGTTGGGGGGGAATCACACAGACCAAGCTGCTCGGCTCCTTGCGGAATCACACAGACCCAGCTGATTGGCTATTGGGAGGAACCACACAGACCCATCTGATCGGATATTGGAGGGAATCACACAGACCCGTCTGATCGGTTATTGGGGGAATCACACACTCCCATCTGATCGGCAACCAGGGAGAAATCACACAGAACCAGCTGATCGGCTATTCGGGGAATCACACAAACCAGCTGATCGGCTATTGAGGGAATCACACAGACCCAACTGATCGGCTATTGGAGAATCACACACACACACAGCTCAACGGCTATTGAGGGACTCACACAGAGCCCGCTGATCGGCTACTGGCGGAATCACACAGACCCAGCTGATTGGCTATTGGGGGGAACCACACAGACCCAGCTGATCGGATATTGGAGGGAATCACACAGACCCGTCTGATCGGTTATTGGGGGAATCACACACTCCCATCTGATCGGCAACTAGGGAGAAATCACACAGAACCAGCTGATCGGCTATTCGGGGAATCACACAAACCAGCTGATCGGCTACTGGGGGAATCACACAGACCCAACTGATCGGCTATTGGAGAATCACACACACACACAGCTCAACGGCTATTGAGGGACTCACACAGACCCCGCTGATCGGCTACTGGCGGAATCACACAGACCCAGCTGATTGGTTATTGGGGGGAACCACACAGACCCAGCTGATCGGATATTGGAGGGAATAACACAGACCCGTCTGATCGGTTATTGGGGGAATCACACACACCCATCTGATCGGCAATTGGGGGAATCACACAGACACAACTGATCGGCTTTTGGGGAATCACACACACACACACAGCTCAACGGCTATTGAGGGACTCACACAGACCCCGCTGATCGGCTATTGGGGGAATCACACAGACCCCGCTGATCGGCTATTGAGGGAATCACACAGACCCAGCTGATCAGCTACCGGGGGAATCACACAGTCCCAGCTGTTTGGCTATTTTGGGGAATCACACAGACCCAGCTGATCGGCTATTGGGGGGAATCACACAGACTCAGCTGATCGGCAACTGGATGAAATCACACAGACCCCGCTGATTTGCAACTGGGGGGAATCTCACAGAGCCAGCTGAGCGGCTATTTGGGGAATCACACAGCCACAGCTGATCGGCTATTGGGGGAATCCACACAGACACAGCTGATCGGCTATTGGGGAAATCACATACACCCAGCTGATCGGCTAGTGAGGGGAATTACACAGTCCCAGCTGATCAGCTGTTGGGGGGAAGCTCACAGACCCAGCTGATCGGCTACTGGGGGAAACACACAGACCCTGCTGACTGGCTATTGGGGGAATCACACAGACCCAGCTGATCGGCTAGTGGGGGAAACACACAGACCCTGCTGACTGGCTATTGGGGGAAATCATACAGACCCAGCTAATTGGCTATTGGGGGAACCACACAGACTCCGCTGATCGGCTGCTGGCGAAATCACACATACCTAGCTGATCAGCTAATGGGGGGAATTAAACAGACCCAGCTGATCGGCTAGTGAGTGGAATCACGCAGACCCAGCTGATCAGCTATTCGGGGAATCACACAGACCCAGCTGATCGGCTACTGGCTGAATCACACTGACCCCGCTGATCTGCCATTGGGGGGAATCACACTGACACCGCTGATTGGCTACTGGGGGTAATCACACAGAGCCAGCTGATTGTCTATTGGGGGGAATCACACAGACCCTGCTGATCGGCTATTGCGGGAATCACACAGACCCAGCTGATCGGCTATTCGGGGGAACACACTGACCCCGCTGATCGGCTATCGGGTGGAATCACACAGGCCCAGCTGATCGGCTATTCAGGAAATCACACAGACCCAGCTGATCGGCTATTGGGGGGAATCACACAGACCGAGCTGATAGGCTATTGGGGGAATCACACAGACACAGCTGATCGGCTATTGGGGGAATCATACACACACACAGCTGATCGGCGATTGAGGGAATCATACAGACCCCGCTGATCGGCTATTGGATGAATCACACAGAAACAGCTGATCGGAAATTCAGGGAATCACACTGACCCCTCTGATCGACTATTGGGGGGAACCACACAGACCGAGCTGATCGATTATTGGGGCGGGGGCATCACACAGACTCAGCTGATCGGCTATTGGGGGGAATCACAGGCTCAGCTGATCGGCTATTCGGGGGATTCACACAGACCCAGCTCATCGGCTATTCGGGGAATCACACAGTCCCAGCTAATCGATATTGGGGGGAAAAACACAGACCCAGCTGATCGGCTATTTGAGGGAAACACACAGACCCCGCTGATCGGCTATTAGGGGAAATCACACAGGCACAGCTGGTCGACTTTGGTGGAATCACATATACCCAGCGGATTGGCTATTGGGGGAATTCACACAGAACCAGCTGGTCGGCTATTGGGGGAATCACAAAGACCCAGCTGATTGGCTCTTGGGGGGGGGAATCACACAGGCGCAGCTGGTTGGCTAATCCGGGAATCTCCCTGACCCAACTGATCGGCTATTCGGGGAAATCACACAGACCCAACTGATCGGCTATTGGGGTAATCACACAGACCCAGCTAATTGGCTATTGGGGTAATCACACAGGCCCAGCTGATCGGCAATTGGGGTAATCACACAGACACAGCTGACTGGCTATTGAGGGAATCACACAGACCCAGCTAATTGGCTATTGGGGTAATCACACAGACCCAGCTGATCGGCTATTGGGATAATCACACAGACCCAGCTGCTCGGATAGTGAGGGTGATCACACAGACCCCGCTGATCTGCCATTGGGCGGAATAACACTGACTCCGCTGTTTGGCTACTTGTGGTAATCACACAGACCCAGCTGATTTGCTAATGGGGGAATCACACAGTTCCTGCTGATCGGCTATTGGGGGAATCACACAGACCCAGTTCACCGGCTATTCGGGGTAACACACTGACCCCGCTGATCGGCTATTGGGTGGAATCACACAGGCCCAGCTGATCGGCGATGTCGGAGTCACACAGACATAGCTGATCGGGTATTGGGGGAATCACATGTACCCCGCTGATTGGCTATTCGGGGGATTCACACAGACCCAGCTGATTGTCTATTGGGAGGCATCGCACAGACCGAGCTGATCGGCTTTTGGGAGGAATCACATAGACACAGCTTATCGGCTATTGGGGGGGGTATCTCACAGAGCCAGCTGATCGGCTATTTAGGAATCAGACAGACCCAGCTGATCGGCTATTTGGGAATCACACAGGCCCAGCTGATCGGCTATTGGGGGGAAACTCACAGAGCCAGCTGATCGGCCATTTGGGAATCAGACAGACGCAGTTGATCGGGTATTGGGGGAATCACATGGACCCAGCTGATCAGCTATTGGGGGGAATCACACAGACCCAGCTGATTGGCTATTGGGAGGCATCTCACAGACCGAGCTGATCGGCTTTTGGGAGGAATCACATAGACACAGCTTATCGGCTATTGGGGGGTGTCTCACAGACCCAGCAGTTCGGCCTTGGGGTATTCGCACAGACATAGCTGATTGGCTATTGGGGAATCACACAGACCCAGCTGATCAGCTATTGGGCCGAATCACACAGGCCAAGCTGATCGGTTATTGGGGGATCACACAGATCCAGATGATCGCCCATTCGGGGAATCACACAGACACAGCTGATCGGCGATTGGGGGAATCACACACAGACACAGCTGATCAGCAATTGGGGAAATCACAAAGACCCAGCTGATCGGCTATTGGGGGAATCACACATACTCAGCTGATCGGCTATTGGGGGAATCACACACACCCACTCAGCTGGTCGGCTATTCGGGGAATCACACAGAACCAGCTGATCGGCAATTGGGGGAATCACACAGACCCAGCTGATCAGCTATTCGGGGGAATCACACCGACCCAGCTGATCGACTATTCGGGGGAATCAAACAGACCCAGCTGATCGGCTATTGGGCGAATCACACACACACATAGCTGATCGACTATTGAGGGAATCACACTGACCCCGCTGATCGGCTATTGGGGGAATCACACAGTCCCAGCGGATCAGCTATTTTGGGGAAACACACAGACCCAGCTGATCGGCTATTGCGGGGAATTACACAGACGCTGCTGATTGGCTGTTGGAGGGAATCACACAGAACCAGCTGATCGGCTATTCGAGGAATCACACAGACCCAGCTGATCGGCTACTGGCTGAATTACACTGACCCCGCTGATGTGCTATTGGGGGGAATCACACTGACCGGCTGATCGGCTATTAACATCAGAACATAAGAAATAGGAACAGGAGTAGGCCATCTGGCCCATCGAGCCTGCTCCGCCATTCAATGAGATCATGGCTGATCTTTTGTGGACTCAGCTCCACTTTCCGGCCCGAACACCATAACCCTTAATCCCTTTATTCTTCAAAGAACTATCTATCTTTATCTTAAAAACATTTAATGAAGGAGCCTCTACTGCTTCACTGGGCAAGGAATTCCATAGATTCACAACCCTTTGGGTGAAGAAGTTCCTCCTAAACTCAGTCCTAAATCTACTTCCCCTTATTTTGAGGCTATGTCCCCTAGTTCTGCTTTCACCCGCCAGTGGAAACAACCTGCCCGCATCTATCCTATCTATTCCCTTCATAATCTTATATGTTTCTATAAGATCCCCACTCATCCTTCTAAATTCCAACGAGGACAGTCCCAGTCTACTCAACCTCTCCTCGTAATCCAACCCCTTCAACTCTGGGATTAACCTAGTGAATCTCCTCTGCACCACTTCCAGTGCCAGTACGTCCTTTCTCAAGTAAGCAGCATGTTTTAATATTTTATCATTTAAATAATAATCCCTTTTGCTGTTATTCCTACCAAAATGGATAACGTCACATTTGTCAACATTGTATTCCATCTGCCAGACCCTAGCCCATTCACTTAGCCTATCCAAATCCCTCTGCAGACTTTCCAGTATCCTCTGCACTTTTGGCTTTACCACTTATCTTCGTGTCGTCTGCAAACTTGGACACATTGCCCTTGGTCCCCAACTCCAAATCATCTATGTAAATTGTGAACAGTTGTGGGCCCAACACTGATCCCTGTGGGACACCACTAACTACTGATTGCCAACCAGAGAAAAACCCATTAATCCCCACTCTTTGCTTTCTATTAATTAACCAATCCTCTAACCATGCTATTACTTTCCCCTTAATGCTTGCATCTTTATCTTATGCAACAACATTTTGTGTGGCACCTTGTCAAAGGCTTTCTGGAAATTCAGATATACCACATCCATTGGCTCCCCGTTATCTACCGCACTGTTAATGTCCTCAAAAAATTCCACTAAATTAGTTAGGCACGACCTGCCCTTTATGAACCCATGCTGCGTCTGTCCAATGGGACAATTTCCATCCAGATGCCTCGCTATTTCTTCCTTGATGATAGATTCCAGCATCTTCCCTATTACCGAAGTTAAGCTCACTGGCCTATAATTCCCCACTTTCTGCCTACCTCCTTTTTTAAACAGTGGTGTCACGTTTGCTAATTTCCAATCCGCCGGGACCACCCTAGAGTCAAGTGAATTTTGGTAAATTATCACGAGTGCATTTGCAATTTGCCTAGCCATCTCTTTTAGCACTCTGGGATGCATTCCATCAGGTCCAGGAGACTTGTCTACCTTTAGCCCCATTAGCTTGCCCTTCACTGCCTCCTTGGTGGTAACAATCCTCTCAAGGTCCTCACCTGTCATAGCCTCATTTCCATCAGTCACTAACATGTTATTTGTGTCTTCCACTGTGAAGACCGACCCAAAAAACCTGTTCAGTTCCTCAGCCATGTCCTCATCTCCCATTATTAAATCTCCCATCTCATCCTCCAAAGGACCAATATTTACCTTAGCCACTCTTTTTTGTTTGAGGTATTTGTAGAAACTTTAACTATCTGTTTTTATATTCTAAGCAAGTTTACTCTCATAATCTATCTTACTCTTCTTTGTAGATTTTTTATTAGCTTTCTGTTGCCCCCTAAAGATTTCCCAGTCCTCTAGTCTCCCACTGATCTTTGCTACTTTGTATGTTTTTTCCTTCAACGTGATACTCTCCCTTATTTCCTTAGATATCCACGGTCGATTTTCACGCTTTTTACCGTCCTTCCTTTTTGTTGGTATAAACCTTTGCTGAGCACTGTGAAAAATTACTTGGAAAGTTTTCCACTGTTCCTCAAATGTTTCACTATAATGTCTTTGCTCCCAGCCTACCTTAGCTAGTTCTTCTCTCATCCCATTGTAATCTCCTTTGTTTAAGCACAAAGCACTAGAGCTTGATTTTACCTTCTCACCCTCGATCTGTATTTTAAATTCCACCATATTGTGATCGCTCCTTCCGAGAGGATCCCTAACTATGAGATCCTGAATCAATCCTGTCTCATTACACAGGACCAGATCTAGGACCGCTTGTTCCTTTGTAGGTTCCATTACATACTGTTCTAGGAAACTATCGCGGAAACATTCTATAAACTCCTCCTCAAGGCTGCCTTGACCGACCTGGTTAAACCAATCAACATTTAGATTAAAATCCCCCATGATAACTGCTGCATGCATCTGTTATTTCTTTGTTTATTGCCTGCCCCACCATAATGTTACTATTTGGTGGCCTATAGATTGCGCCTATCAGTGACGTTTTCGCCTTACTATTCCTGATTTCCACCCAAATGGATTCAACCTTATCCTCCATAGCACCGGTGTCATCCCTTACTGTTGCCCGGATGTCATCCTTAAATAACAGAGCTACACCATCTCCCTTACCATCCACTCTGTCCTTCCGAAAAGTTTGATAGCCTCGGATATTTAACTCCCAATCGTGACCATCCTTTAACCATGTTTCAGTAATGGCCACTAAATCATAGTCATTCACGATGATTTGCGCCATCAACTCATTTACCTTATTCCGAATACTACGAGCATTCAGGTAAAGTACACTTATGTTGGCTTTTTTGCCTCTGTTCTGAATCTTAACACCTCGATCAGTAACCTCTCCTAAGTTATATTTCCTCTTAACCTTTCTCCTAATTTTCCTTGTCGTCGAACCCATATCTTCATGTAACAACCTGCGTCACTTACCATTAATGTTTTCACTTCCCGTTTTATTTCTTTTAGTATTATTGGTCCTATTCACTGAGCTCCCCTCAGTCACTGTACCTTGTACTGTGACCCTTTTTGATTTTTGACTATGGCTTCTCTGCCTTACACTTTCCCCCTTACTGTCTTTTATTTCTGTCCCTGTTTTCCTACCTTCCAACTTCCTGCATCGGTTCCCATCCCTCTGCCACATTAGTTTAAACTCTCCCCAACAGCTCTAGCAAACATGTCCCCCTAGGACATCGGTTCCAGTCCTGCCCAGGTGCAGACCGTCCGGTTTGTGCTGGTCCCACCTCCCCCAGAACCGGTTCCAATGTCCCAGGAATTTGATCCCTCCCTCTTGCACTATCTCTCGAGCCACGTATTCATCCTCTCTATCCTGACATTCCTACTCTGACTAGCTCGTGGCACTGGTAGCAATCCTGAGATTACTACCTTTGAGGTCCTACTTTTTAGTTTAACTCCTAGCTCCCTAAATTCAGCTTGTAGGACCTCCTCCCGTTTTTTACCTATGCCGTTGGTGCCTATGTGCACCACGACAGATGGCTGTTCACCCCCCCCCCCAACCCCCCCCCCCCCAGAATGTCCTGCAGCCGCTCCGAGACATCCTTGACCCTTGCACCAGGGAGGCAACATACCATCCTGGAGTTTCGATTGCGTCCGCAGAACCGCCTGTCTATTCCCCTTACAATTGATCGGCTACTGGGGGAATCACACATACCCAGTGAATTGGCTATTGGGGGAATCCACACAGAGACAGCTGATCAGCTATTGGGGGAATCACACCCACCCAGCTGAGCGGCTATTGGGGGGAACCACAAAGACCCCGCTGATTGGCTATTGGGGGGAAATACACAGGCGCAGCTGGTCGTCTAATCCGGGAATCTCCCTAACCCCGCTGATCAGCTATTGGGGGGAATCTCACAGAGCCAGCTGATCGGCTATTGGGGGGAATCACACAGACCCCGCTGATCAGCTATTGGGGGGAATCTCACAGAGCCAGCTGAGCGGCAATTTGGGGAATCACACAGACACAGCTGATCGGCTATTGGGGGAATCACACACACACAGTTGATCGGCTATTGGGGGAATCCACACAGACACAGCTGATCGGCTATTGAGGGAATCACACACACACAGCTGATCAGCTATTGGGAGGAATCACACAGACGCCGCTGATTGGCTATTGGAGGGAATCACATAGACCCAGCTGATCGGCTATTGCGGGGAATCACACAGACACAGCTGATCGGCTAGAGGGTGAATTACACATAACCAGCTGATAGGCAATTGGGGGAAGCACACAGACACAGCTGTTCGGCTATTTGGTGGAAGCTCACAGACCCAGCTGATCGGCTATTGGGGGAAACACACAGACCCAGCTGACTGGCTATTGGGGGAATCACACAGACCCCGCTGCTCGGCTATTGGGGGAATCACACAGACCCCGCTGATCGGCTGTTGTCGGAATCACACATAGCTAGCTGATCGGCTATTCGGGGGAATCACACAGACCCAGCTGATTGGCTAGTGAGGGGGATCACACTGACCCAGCTGATCGGCTATTCGGGGAATCACACAGACCCAGCTGATTGGCTATTGGGGTGAATCACACAGACCCTGCTGATCGGCAATTGGGGGAATCACACAGACCCAGCTGATTGGCTATTCAGGGTATCACTCTGACCCCGCTGATCGGCTATTGGGTGGAATCACACAGGTCCAGCTGATCGGCTATTGGGGGCAATCACACAGACCGAGCTGATCGGCTATTGGGGGAGAACACTCAGACCCAGCTGATCGGCTTTTCGGGGGAAACACACAGACCTAGCTGATCGGATATTGGGGGGAATCACACAGACACAGTTTATCGGCTATTGGCGGAATTACACATACCCAGCGGATTGGCTACTGGGGGAATCCACACAGACACAGCTGATCGGCTATTGGGGGATTCACACCAACCCAGCTGATCGGCTATTGGGGGGAACCACAGAGACCCCGCTGTTTGGCTATTGAGGGGAATCTCCCTGACCGAACTGATCGGCTATTCGGGAAATCACAAAGACCCAGCTGATTGGGGGGAATCACACAGACCTCGCTGACCAGCTATAGGGGGGAATCTCACAGACCCAGCTAATTGGCTATTGGGGGAACCACATAGACCCACCTGATCGGCTGTTGGGCTAATCACACAGACCCAGTTGACTGACCATTGGACGGAATCACTTAGACCTAGCTGCTCGGCTATTGGGTGAACAATCCCTCTCTCAAACCCTCTCTGTCTGTTTCAATCCCTCTCTGTCTCTAACCCTCTCTCTTTGTCTGAAACTCTCTTTCTCACAAACCCACTGTGTCTCAAAGAACAAACAAAGAACAAAGAAATGTACAGCACAGGAACAGGCCCTTCGGCCCTCCAAGCCCGTGCCGACCATACTGCCCGACTAAACTACAATCTTCTACACTTCCTGGGTCCGTATCCTTCTATTCCCATCCTATTCATATATTTGTCAAGAAGCCCCTTAAATGTCCCTATCGTCCCTGCCTCCACTACCTCCTCCGGTAGTGCGTTCCAGGCACCCACTACCCTCTGCGTAAAAAACTTGCCTCGTACATCTACTCTAAACTTTGCCCCTCTCACCTTAAACCTATGCCCCCTAGTAATTGACCCCTCTACCCTGGGGAAAAGCCTCTGACTATCCACTCTGTCTATGCCCCTCATAATTTTGTATACCTCTATCAGGTCGCCCCTCAACCTCCTTCGTTCCAGTGAGAACAAACCGAGTTTATTCAATCGCTCCTCATAGCTTATGCCCTCCATACCAGGCAACATTCTGGTAAATCTCTTCTGCACCCTCTCTAAAGCCTCCACATCCTTCTGGTAGTGTGGCGACCAGAATTGAACACTATACTCCAAGTGTGGCCTAACTAAGGTTCTATACAGCTGCAACATGACTTGCCAATTCTTATACTCAATGCCCCGGCCAATGAAGGCAAGCATGCCGTATGCCTTCTTGACTACCTTCTCCACCTGTGTAGCCCCTTTCAGTGACCTGTGGACCTGTACTCCTAGATCTCTTTGACTTTCAATACTCTTGAGGGTTCTACCTCTCAACTCACTCTTTCTGTTTCAAACCCTCTATGTCTGCCCCAAACCCTCTCTCTCTGTCTGAAACCCTCTCTGTCTCAAACCCTCTCTGTCTCAAACCCTCTCTGACTCAAACCCTCTATGTCTCAAATCCTCTCTATCTCAAACCCTCTCTGTCTGTCTCAAACCTTCTCTGTCTCTCTCAAACCCTCTCTGTCTGTCTCAAACCCTCTCTGTCTCGAACGCGCTCTGTCTCGAACCCTCTCTGTCTCAAACCCCCTCTGCCTCAAACCCTCTGTGTCACAACGTCTCTCTGTCTTAAACACTCTCTGTCACTCAAAACCTCTCTGTCCGTCTCAATCACTCTCTGTCTGTCTCAAATCCTCTCTGTCTCAAACCCTCTCTATCTTAAACCCTCTCTGTCTCAAACACTCTCTGTCTCTCAAGCCCTATCTGTCCGTCTCAAGCACTCTCTGTCTGCCTCAAACCCGATGTCTCTGTTTCAAACGTTCCCTGTCTTAAACCCGCTCTGTCTCAAACCCTCTCTGTCTCAGACCCTCTTTGTCTCTCAAACCCTCTCTGTCCGTCTCAATCCCTCTCCTTCTGTCTCAAAACCTCGGTCTCAATCCCCCCCTGTCCAAAACCCTCTCCTCTGTCTGTCTCAAAACGCTGTCAGTCTCAAATCATCTCTGTCTCAACCCTTTCTGTCTGTCTCAAAACCTCTTTGTCTGTCTCAAACCCTCTCTGTCCTAAACCCTCTCTGTCTGCCTCAATCCCTCTCCCTCTGTCTCAAACCCACTCTGGCTCAAACCATCTCTGTCTCAAACCCTCTCCGTCTCAAACCCTCTATGTTTCAAACCATCTCTGTCTCAAATCCTTTCTATCTCAAAGTCTCTCTCTGGGTCTTAACCCCTCTCTGTCTGTGTCAAACCCTCTCTGTCTATCTCAATCCGTCTCTGTCTGTCTCAAAACCTCTTTGTCTCAAACCCTAAATGTCACAAACGCTCTCTGTCTCAAACCCTGTCTATCTTAAACCCTCTCTGTCTCAAACACTCTCTGTCTGTTTGAAACCCTCTCTGTCTCTCTCATCTCTACCTGGCTGTCTCTAATCCCCTCTATCGGTCTCTAATTCTCTGCCTGTCTCAACCCCCCCCCCCTGTCTGCCTCAAACCCTCTCTCTCTGTCTCGAACACTCTTTGTCTCAAACTTTCTCTGTCTCAAACATTCTCTGTCTCAAACCCTCTCTGCCCCAAATCCTCTCTATCTCAACCCCTCTCTGCCTCAAAATCTCTCTGTCTCAAACCCTCTCTGTCCGTGTCAATCACACTCTATCTGTCTCAAGCTCTCTCTGTCTCAAACCCTATCTGTCTCAAACTCTATCTGTCACAAACCCTCTCTGTTTGTCTCAAACCCTCTCTGTCTGTCTCAAACCCTCTCTCTCTCAAGCCCTCTATCTGTGTCTCAAACACTCTATCTGTCTCCACCCCTCTGTGTGTCAAATCCTCTCTGTCTGTCTCAAACACTCTCTGTCTCAAACCATCTCTCTCTCAACCCCTCTCTCTGTCTCAACCCCCCTCTGTTTGTCACAATCCCTCTCTCAAGCCATCTCTGTCTGTCTCAATCCCTCTCTCTCTCAAACCTCTCTCTCTGTCTCAAAACCTCTTTCCCACAAAGCCAATGTGTCTCAAGTCTCTCTGTCTGTTTCAAACTCTCTATGTCTGCCCCGTGCCCTCTCTCTGTGTCTGAAACCCTCTCTGTATCAAACACTCTCTGACTCAAACCCTCTCTGTCTCAAACCCTATCTGTCTCAAACCCTCTCTGTCTGTCTCAACCCCTCTCTGCCTCATACCCTCTCTGTCTCAAACCCTCTTTGACTCTCTCAAACGCCCTCTCTCGATCTCAAGCACTCTCTGTCTATCTAAACCCCTCTCTGTCTCAAACCATCTCAGTCTCAAACCCTCTCTCTGTGTCTCAAACCCTCTCTGTTTGTCTCAATCCCTCTCTCAAACCCTCTCTGTCTGTTTCAATCCCTCTCTGTCTCTAACCCTCTCTCTTTGTCTGAAACTCTTTCTCACAAACCCACTGTGTCTCAACTCACTCTTTCTGTTTCAAACCCTCTATGTCTGCCCCAAACCCTCTCTCTCTGTCTGAAACCCTCTCTGTCTGAAACCCTCTCTGTCTGAAATCCTCTCTATCTCAAACCCTCTCTGTCTGTCTCAAACCTTCTCTGTCTCTCTCAAACCCTCTCTGTCTGTCTTAAACCCTCTCTGTCTCGAACGCGCTCTGTCTCAAACACTCTCTGTCTCAAACCTCTCTGCCACAAACCCTCTGTGTCACAAAGTCTCTCTGTCTTAAACACTCTTTGTCTTCAAAACCTCTCTGTCCGTCTCAATCACTCTCTGTCTGTCTCAAACCATCTCTGTCTCAAACCCTCTCTGTCTCAATTCCGATCTGTCTGTCTCAAATACCCTCTATCGGTCTCAAACCGTCACGGTCTCAAACCCTCTCTGTCTCAAACACTCTCTATCTTAAAAACTCCCTGTCACAAACCCTCTCTGTCATTCTCTGAAACCCTTTCTGTCTGCCTCAATCCCTCTCTCTCTGTCTCAAACCCACTCTGGCTCAAACCCTCTGTGTCTCAAATCCTGTATGTCTCAAATCCTCTGTTTCTCAAACCCTCCAAGTCTCAAACCCTCTCTGTCTCAAATCGTTTCTATCTCAAATCCTCCCTTTCTGTCTCAAACCCTCACTGTCTGTCTCAAACCCTCTCTGACACAAACGCTCTCTGTCACAAACCGCTCTGTCTGTGTCAAACCCTCTCTGTCTCTCTCAAACCCTCTCTGTCTGTCTCAGCCCTCCTCTGTCTGTCTCAAGCTCTCTCTGTCTCAAACCCTATCTGTCTCAAACCCTATCTGTCTCAAACTCTATCTGTCCAAACCCTCTCTGTTTGTTTCAAACCCTCTCTGTCTGTCTCAGACCCTCTCTCTCTCAAGCCCTCTCTCTCTGTCGCAAACACTCTATCTGTCTCAAACCCTCTGTGTGTCAAATCCTCTCTG
Source organism: Scyliorhinus torazame (assembly GCF_047496885.1). NCBI lineage: Eukaryota > Metazoa > Chordata > Chondrichthyes > Carcharhiniformes > Scyliorhinidae > Scyliorhinus > Scyliorhinus torazame. Next base: position 39,639,849 of record NC_092726.1, on the reverse strand, counting down.
TCTGTCTCAAACCATCTCTGTCTCAAACCATCTCTCTCTCAACCCCTCTCTCTGTCTCAAACCCCCTCTGTTTGTCACAATCCCTCTCTCAAACCATCTCTGTCTGTCTCAATCCCTCTCTCTCTCAAACCCTCTCTCTCTGTCTCAAAACCTGTTTCCCACAAAGCCAATGTGTCTCAAGTCTATCTGTCTGTTTCAAACTCTCTATGTCTGCCCCATGCCCTCTCTCTCTGTCTGAAACCCTCTCTGTCTCAAACACTTTCTGACTCAAACCCTCTCTGTCTCAATCCCTCTCTCTCTCAAACCCTCTCTCTCTGTCTCAAAACCTCTTTCCCACAAAGCCAATGTGTCTCAAGTCTCTTTGTCTGTTTCAAACTCTCTATGTCTGCCCCATGCCCTCTCTCTCTGTCTGAAACCCTCTCTGTCTCAAACACTTTCTGACTCAAACCCTCTCTGTCTCAAACCCTATCTGTCTCAAACCCTCTCTGTCTGTCTCAACCTCTCTCTGCCTCATACCCTCTCTGTCTCAAACCCTCTCTGACTCTCTCAAACGCTCTCTCTTGATCTCAAGCACGCTCTGTCTATCTAAACCCCTCTCTGTCTCAAACCATCTCAGTCTCAAACCCTCTCTCTGTGTCTCAAACCCTCTCTGTTTGTCTCAATCCCTCTCTCAAACCCTCTCTGTCGGTCTCAATCCCTCTCTGTCTCTAACTCTCTCTCTTTGTCTGAAACTCTCTTTCTCACAAACCCACTGTGTCTCAACTCACTCTTTCTGTTTCAAACCCTCTATTCCTGCCCCAAACCCTCTCTCTCTGTCTGAAACCCTCTCTGTCTCAAACCCTCTCTGTCTCAAACCCTCTCTGACTCAAACCCTCTATGTCTCAAATCCTCTCTATCTCAAACCCTCTCTGTCTGTCTCAAACCTTCTCTGTCTCAAACCCTCTCTGTCTCAAACCCTCTCTGCCTCAAACCCTCTGTGTCATAAAGTCTCTCTGTCTTAAACACTCTTTGTCTCTCAAAACCTCTCTGTCCGTCTCAATCACTCTCTGTCTGTCTCAAACCATCTCTGTCTCAAACCCTCTCTGTCTCAATTCCGATCTGTCTGTCTCAAATCCCCTCTATCGGTCTCATACCCTCTCGGGCTGAAACCCTCAATGTTTCTAATCCTCTCTATCTCCAACCAATTCTGTATGTCTCAAATACCCTATGTCTGTCTCAAACCCTCTCTATCTTTCTCAAACCCTCTCTGTCTCGAACGTGCTCTGTCTCAAACCCTCTCTGTCTCAAAATCTCTCTGTTTCAAACACTCACTGTCTCTTAATCCTTCTCTGTCTTTCTCAAAACCTCTGTCTCAAACCCTCTCTGTCTCAAACCCTCTCTGTCTCAAACACTCTCTGTCTGTTTGAAACCCTCTCTGTCTCTCTCATCTCTATCTGTCTGTCTCTAATCCCCTCTATCGGTCTCTAACCCTCTGTCTGTCTCAAACTCTCCCTGTCTGCCTCGAACCCTCTCTCTCTGTCTCGAACCCTCTTTGACTCAAACCTTCTCTGTCTCAAACCCTCTCTGTCTCAAACCTTCTCTGTCTCAAACAATCTCTGTCTCTCAAACCCTCTCTGTCAGTCTCAATCACTCTCTGTCTGTCTCAAACCCTCTCTGTCTCAAACGCTCTCTTTCACAAACCCCCTCTCTCTGTGTGAAACCCTCTCTGTCTCTCTCATCCCGATCTGTCTGTCTCAAAGCGCCTCTATCGGTCTCAAACCCTCTCGGTCTCAAACACTTTCTGTCTCAAACCCTCTCTATCTTAAACCCTCTCTGTCACAAAACCTCTCTGTCTCTCTCTCAAACCCTCTCTGAGTGCCTCAATCCCGCTCTCTCTGACTCAAACCCACGCTGGCTCAAACCATCTCTGTCTCAAACCCTCTCTGTCTCAAACCCGCTCTTTCTCAAGCCCTCTATGTCTCAAACTCTCTCTGTCTCAAATCATTTCTATCTCAAATCCTGCCTTTCTGACTCAAACCCTCTCTGTCACTAACCGCTCTGCCTGTGTCAGACCCTCTCTGTCTCTCTCAAGGACGCCAAGAAGGCATACGGCATGCTTGCCTTCATTGGCCGCGGCATTTAGTATAAGAATTGGCAAGTCATGTTGCAGCTGGACAGAACCTTAGTTAGGCCACACTTGGAGTATAGTGTTCAATTCTGGTCGCCAGACTACCAGAAGGATGTGGGGTGTTTAGAGAGGATGCAGAGAGAATTACCAGAATGTTGCCTGGTATGGAGGGCATTAGCTATGAGGAGCGGTTGAATACATTCGGTTTGTTCTCTCTGGAACGTCGGAGGTTGAGGGGCGACCTGATAGAGGTCTACAAAATTATGAGGGGCATAGACAGAGTGGATAGTCAGAGGCTTTTCGCCAGGATAGAGGGGTCGATTACTAGGGGGCATAGGTTTAAGGTGAGAGGGGCATGGTTTAGAGTAGATGTACGAGGCATGTTTTTTACACAGAGGGTAGTAGGTGCCTGGAACTCGCTACCGGAGGGAGTGGTGGAAGCAGGGACGATGATGACATTTAAGGGGCATCTTGACAAATACATGAATAGGATGGGAATAGAGGGATACGGACCCAGGAAGTGTAGAAGATTGTAGTTTAGTCGGGCAGCATGGTCGGCACGGGCTTGGAGGGCCGAAGGGCCTGTTCCTGTGCTGTACATCTCTTTGTTCTTTTGTTCTTTGTTCAAACCCTCTCTGTCTCAAACGCTATCTGTCTCAAAACATCTCTCTCTGTCTCAACCTCTCTTTCTCTCAAACCCACCGTGTCTCAAGTCTCTCTGTCTGTTTCAAACCCCCTATGTCTGCCCGAAACCCTCTCTCTGTGTCTGAAACACTCTCAGTCTGACACACTTTCTGTCTCAAACCCTCGCTGACTCTAACCCTCTCTGTCTCAAGTCCTCTCTGCCTCAAACCCTCTCTGTCTGACTCAAACCCTTTCTGTCTGTCTCAAACCCTCTCTGTCTCGAACGCGCCCTGTCACAAAATCTCTCTGTCTCAAACACTCTCTGTCTCAAACCCTCTCTATCCGTCTCAATCACTCTATGTCTGTCTCAAACCATCTCTGTCTCAAAACCTCTCAGTCACAAACCCTCTCTGTTTGTGTGAAACCATCTCTGTCTCTCTCATCCCTATCTGGCTGTCTCAAATCCCCTCTATCGGTCTCAAACCATCACGGTCTCAAACCCTCTCTGTCTCAAACACTCTCTATCTTAAAAACTCGCTGTCACAAACCCTCTCTGTCATTCTCTGAAACCCTTTCTGTCTGCCTCAATCCCTCTCTCTCTGTCTCAAACCCACTCTGGCTCAAACCCTCTGTGTCTCAAATCCTGTATGTCTCAAATCCTCTCTTTCTCAAACCCTCCAAGTCTCAAACCCTCTCTGTCTCAAATCGTTTCTATCTCAAATCCTCCCTTTCTGTCTCAAACCCTCACTGTCTGTCTCAAACCCTCTCTGACACAAACGCTCTCTGTCACAAACCGCTCTGTCTGTGTCAAACCCTCTCTGTCTCTCTCAAACCCTCTCTGTCTGTCTCATCCCTCCTCTGTCTGTCTCAAGCTCTCTCTGTCTCAAACCCTATCTGTCTCAAACTCTATCTGTCCAAACCCTCTCTGTTTGTTTCAAACCCTCTCTGTCTGTCTCAGACCCTCTCTCTCTCAAGCCCTCTCTCTCTGTCTCAAACACTCTATCTGTCTCAAACCCTCTGTGTGTCAAATCCTCTCTGTCTGTCTCAAACCATCTCTGTCTCAAACCATCTCTCTCTCAACCCCTCTCTCTGTCTCAAACCCCCTCTGTTTGTCACAATCCCTCTCTCAAACCATCTCTGTCTGTCTCAATCCCTCTCTCTCTCAAACCCTCTCTCTCTGTCTCAAAACCTGTTTCCCACAAAGCCAATGTGTCTCAAGTCTCTCTGTCTGTTTCAAACTCTCTATGTCTGCCCCATGCCCTCTCTCTCTGTCTGAAACCCTCTCTGTCTCAAACACTTTCTGACTCAAACCCTCTCTGTCTCAATCCCTCTCTCTCTCAAACCCTCTCTCTGTCTCAAAACCTCTTTCCCACAAAGCCAATGTGTCTCAAGTCTCTCTGTCTGTTTCAAACTCTCTATGTCTACCCCATGCCCTCTCTCTCTGTCTGAAACCCTCTCTGTCTCAAACACTTTCTGACTCAAACCCTCTCTGTCTCAAACCCTATCTGTCTCAAACCCTCTCTGTCTGTCTCAACCTCTCTCTGCCTCATACCCTCTCTGTCTCAAACCCTCTCTGACTCTCTCAAACGCTCTCTCTTGATCTCAAGCACTCTCTGTCTATCTAAACCCCTCTCTGTCTCAAACCATCTCAGTCTCAAACCCTCTCTCTGTGTCTCAAACCCTCTCTGTTTGTCTCAATCCCTCTCTCAAACCCGCTCTGTCTGTCTCAATCCCTCTCTGTCTCTAACTCTCTCTCTTTGTCTGAAACTCTCTTTCTCACAAACCCACTGTGTCTCAACTCACTCTTTCTGTTTCAAACCCTCTATTCCTGCCCCAAACCCTCTCTCTCTGTCTGAAACCGTCTCTGTCTCAAACCCTCTCTGTCTCAAACCCTCTCTGACTCAAACCCTCTATGTCTCAAATCCTCTCTATCTCAAACCCTCTCTGTCTGTCTCAAACCTTCTCTGTCTCAACCCCTCTCTGTCTCAAACCCTCTCTGCCTCAAACCCTCTGTGTCATAAAGTCTCTCTGTCTTAAACACTCTTTGTCTCTCAAAACCTCTCTGTCCGTCTCAATCACTCTCTGTCTGTCTCAAACCATCTCTGTCTCAAACCCTCTCTGTCTCAATTCCGATCTGTCTGTCTCAAATCCCCTCTATCGGTCTCAAACCCTCTCGGGCTGAAACCCTCAATGTTTCTAATCCTCTCTATCTCCAACCAATTCTGTATGTCTCAAATACCCTATGTCTGTCTCAAACCCTCTCTGTCTCGAACGCGCCCTGTCACAAAATCTCTCTGTCTCAAACACTCTCTGTCTCTCAAACCCTCTCTATCCGTCTCAATCACTCTATGTCTGTCTCAAACCATCTCTGTCTCATGAGCTCTCAGTCACAAACCCTCTCTGTCTGTGTGAAACCATCTCTGTCTCTCTCATCCCTATCTGGCTGTCTCAAATCCCCTCTATCGGTCTCAAACCGTCACGGTCTCAAACCCTCTCTGTCTCAAACACTCTCTATCTTAAAAACTCCCTGTCACAAACCCTCTCTGTCATTCTCTGAAACCCTTTCTGTCTGCCTCAATCCCTCTCTCTCTGTCTCAAATCCACTCTGGCTCAAACCCTCTGTGTCTCAAATCCTGTATGTCTCAAATCCTCTGTTTCTCAAACCCTCCAAGTCTCAAACCCTCTCTGTCTCAAATCGTTTCTATCTCAAATCCTCCCTTTCTGTCTCAAACCCTCACTGTCTGTCTCAAACCCTCTCTGACACAAACGCTCTCTGTCACAAACCGCTCTGTCTGTGTCAAACCCTCTCTGTCTCTCTCAAACCCTCTCTGTCTGTCTCAGCCCTCCTCTGTCTGTCTCAAGCTCTCTCTGTCTCAAACCCTATCTGTCTCAAACCCTATCTGTCTCAAACTCTATCTGTCCAAACCCTCTCTGTTTGTTTCAAACCCTCTCTGTCTGTCTCAGACCCTCTCTCTCTCAAGCCCTCTCTCTCTGTCGCAAACACTCTATCTGTCTCAAACCCTCTGTGTGTCAAATCCTCTCTGTCTGTCTCAAACCATCTCTGTCTCAAACCATCTCTCTCTCAACCCCTCTCTCTGTCTCAAACCCCCTCTGTTTGTCACAATCCCTCTCTCAAACCATCTCTGTCTGTCTCAATCCCTCTCTCTCTCAAACCCTCTCTCTCTGTCTCAAAACCTGTTTCCCACAAAGCCAATGTGTCTCAAGTCTATCTGTCTGTTTAAAACTCTCTATGTCTGCCCCATGCCCTCTCTCTCTGTCTGAAACCCTCTCTGTCTCAAACACTTTCTGACTCAAACCCTCTCTGTCTCAATCCCTCTCTCTCTCAAACCCTCTCTCTCTGTCTCAAAGCCTCTTTCCCACAAAGCCAATGTGTCTCAAGTCTCTTTGTCTGTTTCAAACTCTCTATGTCTGCCCCATGCCCTCTCTCTGTGTCTGAAACCCTCTCTGTCTCAAACACTTTCTGACTCAAACCCTCTCTGTCTCAAACCCTATCTGTCTCAAACCCTCTCTGTCTGTCTCAACCTCTCTCTGCCTCATACCCTCTCTGTCTCAAACCCTCTCTGACTCTCTCAAACGCTCTCTCTTGATCTCAAGCACTCTCTGTCTATCTAAACCCCTCTCTGTCTCAAACCATCTCAGTCTCAAACCCTCTCTCTGTGTCTCAAACCCTCTCTGTTTGTCTCAATCCCTCTCTCAAACCCTCTCTGTCTGTCTCAATCCCTCTCTGTCTCTAACTCTCTCTCTTTGTCTGAAACTCTCTTTCTCACAAACCCACTGTGTCTCAACTCACTCTTTCTGTTTCAAACCCTCTATTCCTGCCCCAAACCCTCTCTCTCTGTCTGAAACCCTCTCTGTCTCAAACCCTCTCTGTCTCAAACCCTCTCTGACTCAAACCCTCTATGTCTCAAATCCTCTCTATCTCAAACCCTCTCTGTCTGTCTCAAACCTTCTCTGTCTCAACCCCTCTCTGTCTCAAACCCTCTCTGCCTCAAACACTCTGTGTCATAAAGTCTCTCTGTCTTAAACACTCTTTGTCTCTCAAAACCTCTCTGTCCGTCTCAATCACTCTCTGTCTGTCTCAAACCATCTCTGTCTCAAACCCTCTCTGTCTCAATTCCGATCTGTCTGTCTCAAATCCCCTCTATCGGTCTCATACCCTCTCGGGCTGAAACCCTCAATGTTTCTAATCCTCTCTATCTCCAACCAATTCTGTATGTCTCAAATACCCTATGTCTGTCTCAACCCCTCTCTATCTTTCTCAAACCCTCTCTGTCTCGAACGTGCTCTGTCTCAAACCCTCTCTGTCTCAAAATCTCTCTGTTTCAAACACTCACTGTCTCTCAATCATTCTCTGTCTTTCTCAAAACCTCTGTCTCAAACCCTCTCTGTCTCAAACCCTCTCTGTCTCTAACGCTCTCTGTCACAAACCCCCTCTGTCTGTTTGAAACCCTCTCTGTCCTTCTCCTCTCTATCTGTCTGTCTCTAATCCCCTCTATCGGTCTCTAACCCTCTGTCTGTCTCAAACTCTCCCTGTCTGCCTCGAACCCTCTCTCTGTGTCTCAAACCCTCTTTGACTCAAACCTTCTCTGTATCAAACCCTCTCTGTCTCAAACCTTCTCTCTCTCAAACACTCTCTGTCTCTCAAACCCTGTCTGTCCGTCTCAATCACTCTCTGTCTGTCTCAAACCCTCTCTGTCTCAAACGCTCTCTGTCACAAACCCCCTCTCTCTGTGTGAAACCCTCTCTGTCTCTCTCATCCCGATCTGTCTGTCTCAAAGCGCCTCTATCGGTCTCAAACCCTCTCGGTCTCAAACCCTTTCTGTCTCAAACCCTCTCTATCTTAAACCCTCTCTGTCACAAAACCTCTCTGTCTCTCTCTCAAACCCTCTCTGAGTGCCTCAGTCCCGCTCTCTCTGACTCAAACCCACGCTGGCTCAAACCATCTCTGTCTCAAACCCTCTCTGTCTCAAACCCGCTCTTTCTCAAGCCCTCTATGTCTCAATCTCTCTCTGTCTCAAATCATTTCTATCTCAAATCCTGCCGTTCTGACTCAAACCCTCTCTGTCACTAACCGCTCTGCCTGTGTCAGACCCTCTCTGTCTCTCTCAAGGACGTCAAGAAGGCATACAGCATGCTTGCCTTCATTAGCCGCTGCATTTAGTATAAGAATTGCAAGTCATGTTGCAGCTGTATAGAACCTTAGTTAGGCCACACTTGGAGTATAGTGTTCAATTCTGGTCGCCAGACTACCAGAAGGATGTGGGGTGTTTAGAGAGGGTGCAGAGAGACTTACCAGAATGTTGCCTGGTATGGAGGGCATTAGCTATGAGGAGCGGTTGAATACATTCGGTTTGTTCTCTCTGGAACGTCGGAGGTTGAGGGGCGACCTGATAGAGGTCTACAAAATTATGAGGGGCATAGACAGAGTGGATAGTCAGAGGCTTTTCGCCAGGATAGAGGGGTCTATTACTAGGGGGTAGGTTCAAGGTGAGAGGGGCAAGGATTAGAGTAGATGTACGAGGCACGTGTTTTACACAGAGTGTAGTAGGTGCCTGGAACTCGCTACCAGAGGGAGTGGTGGAAGCAGGGACGATGGTGACATTTAAGGGGCATCTTGACAAATACATGAATAGGATGGGAATAGAGGGATACGGACCCAGGAAGTGTAGAAGATTGTAGTTTAGTCGGGCAGCATGGTCGGCACGGGCTTGGTGTGCCGAAGGTCCTGTTTCTGTGCTGTACATCTCTTTGTTCTTTTGTTCTTTGTACAAACCCTCTCTGTCTCAAACCCTCTCTGTCTCAAACCATTTCTCTCTCAACCCCTCTCTCTGTCTCAAACCCCCTCTGTTTGTCACAATCCCTCTCTCAAACCATCTCTGTCTGTCTCAATCCCTCTCTCTGTCAAACCCCCTCTCTCTGTCTCAATACCTCTTTCCCACAAAGCCAATGTGTCTCAAGTCTCTCTGTCTGTTTCAAACTCTCTATGTCTGCCCCATGCCCTCTCTCTCTGTCTGAAACCCTCTCTGTCTCAAACACTCTCTGACTCAAACCCTCTCTGTCTCAAACCCTATCTGTCTCAAACCCTGTCTGTCTGTCTCAACCCCTCTCTGCCTCATACCCTCTCTGTCTCAAACCCTCTTTGACTCTCTCAAACGCTCTCTCTCGATCTCAAGCACTCTCTGTCTATCTAAACCCCTCTCTGTCTCAAACCATCTCAGTCTCAAACCCTCTCTCTGTGTCTCAAACCCTCTCTGTTTGTCTCAATCCCTCTCTCAAACCCTCTCTGTCTGTTTCAATCCCTCTCTGTCTCTAACCCTCTCTCTTTGTCTGAAACTCTCTTTCTCACAAACCCACTGTGTCTCAACTCACTCTTTCTGTTTCAAACCCTCTATGTCTGCCCCAAACCCTCTCTCTCTGTCTGAAACCCTCTCTGTCTCAAACCCTCTCTGTCTCAAACCCTCTCTGACTCAAACCCTCTATGTCTCAAATCCTCTCTATCTCAAACCCTCTCTGTCTGTCTCAAACCTTCTCTGTCTCTCTCAAACCCTCTCTTGTCTGTCTCAAACCCTCTCTGTCTCGAACGCGCTCTGTCTCAAACCCTCTCTGTCTCAAACCTCTCTGCCACAAACCCTCTGTGTCACAAAGTCTCTCTGTCTTAAACACTCTTTGTCTCTCAAAACCTCTCTGTCCGTCTCAATCACTCACTGTCTGTCTCAAACCATCTCTGTCTCAAACCCTCTCTGTCTCAATTCCGATCTGTCTGTCTCAAATCCCCTCTATCGGTCTCAAACCCTCTCGGGCTGAAACCCTCAATGTCTCTAATCCTCTCTATCTCAAACCAATTCTGAATGTCTCAAATACCCTATGTCTGTTTCAAACCCTCACTATCTTTCTCAAACCCTCTCTGTCTCGAACGTGCTCTGTCTCAAACCCTCTCTGTCTCAAAATCTCTCTGTTTCAAACACTCACTGTCTCTCAATCCTTCTCTGTCTTTCTCAAAACCTCTGTCTCAAACCCTCTCTGTCTCAAACCCTCTCTGTCTCTAACGCTCTCTGTCACAAACCCCCTCTGTCTGTTTGAAACCCTCTCTGTCTCTCTCATCTCTATCTGTCTGTCTCTAATCCCCTCTATCGGTCTCTAACCCTCTGCCTGTCTCAAACTCTCCCTGTCTGCCTCGAACCCTCTCTCTCTGTCTCGAACCCCCTTTGACTCAAACCTTCTCTGTCTCAAACCCTCTCTGTCTCAAAGCTTCTCTGTCTCAAACACTCTCTGTCTCTCAAACCCTCTCTGTCCGTCTCAATCACTCTCTGTCTGTCTCAAACCCTCTCGGTCTCAAACGCTCTCTGTCTCAAACCCTCTCTATTTTAAACCCTCTCTGTCACAAAACCTCTCTGTCTCTCTCTCAAACCCTCTCTGAGTGCCTCAATCCCGCTCTCTCTGACTCAAACCCACGCTGGCTCAAACCATCTCTGTCTCAATCCCTCTCTGTCTCAAACCCGCTCTTTCTCAAGCCCTCTATGTCTCAAACTCTCTCTGTCTCAAATCATTTCTATCTCAAATCCTGCCTTTCTGACTCAAACCCTCTCTGTCACTAACCGCTCTGCCTGTGTCAGACCCTCTCTGTCTCTCTCAATGACGTCAAGAAGGCATACGGCATGCTTGCCTACATTGGCCGCGGCATTTAGTATAAGAATTGGCAAGTCATGTTGCAGCTGTACAGAACCTTAGTTAGGCCACACTTGGAGTATAGTGTTCAATTCTGGTCGCCAGACTACCAGAAGGATGTGGGGTGTTTAGAGAGGGTGCAGAGAGACTTACCAGAATGTTGCCTGGTATGGAGGGCATTAGCTATGAGGAGCGGTTGAATACATTCGGTTTGTTCTCTCTGGAACGTCGGAGGTTGAGGGGCGACCTGATAGAGGTCTACAAAATTATGAGGGGCATAGACAGAGTGGATAGTCAGAGGCTTTTCGCCAGGATAGAGGGGTCGATTACTAGGGGGAACAGGTTTAAGGTGAGAGGGGCAAGGTTTAGAGTAGATGTACGAGGCACGTTTTTTACACAGAGGGTAGTAGGTGCCTGGAACTCGCTACCGGAGGGAGTGGTGGAAGCAGGGACGATGGTGACATTTAAGGGGCATCTTGACAAATACATGAATAGGATGGGAATAGAGGGATACGGACCCAGGAAGTGTAGAAGATTGTAGTTTAGTCGGGCAGCATGGTCGGCACGTGCTTGGAGGGCCGAAGGGCCTGTTCCTGTGCTGTACATCTCTTTGTTCTTTTGGTCTTTGTTCAAACCCTCTCTGTCTCAAAACATCTCTCTCTGTCTCAACCTCTCTTTCTCTCAAACCCACTGTGTCTCAAGTCTCTCTGTCTGTTTCAAACCCCCTACGACTGCCCCAAACCCTCTCTCTGTGTCTGAAACACTCTCAGTCTGAAACACTTTCTGTCTCAAACCCTCGCTGACTCAAACCCTCTCTGTCTCAAATCCTCTCTATCTCAAACCCTCTCTGTCTGACTCAAACCCTTTCTGTCTGTCTCAAACCCTCTCTGTCTCGAACGCGCCCTGTCACAAAATCTCTCTGTCTCAATCACTCTATGTCTGTCTCAAACCATCTCTGTCTCAAACGCTCTCGGTCACAAACCCTCTCTGTCTGTGTGAAACCCTCTCTGTCTCTCTCATCCCTATCTGGCTGTCTCAAATCCTCTCTATCGGTCTCAAACCGTCACGGTCTCAAACCCTCTCTGTCTCAAACACTCTCTATCTTAAAAACTCCCTGTCACAAACCCTCTCTGTCTCTCTCTCAAACTCTCTCTGCCTGCCTCAATACCTCTCTTTGTCTCAAACCCACTCTGGCACAAACCCTCTCTGTCTCAAATCCCCTCTGTCTCAAACCATGTCTTTCTCAAACCCTCTGTCTTGTGCCCTCTCTCTCTCAAATCCGTTCTATCTCAAATCCTCCCTCTCTGTCTCAAACCCTCTCTATCTGTCTCAAACCCTATCTGTCTCAAACCCTCTCTGTCTGTCTCAAACCCTCTCTGCCTCAAACCCTCTCTGTCTTAAACCCTCTCTGTCTCTCTCAAACGCTCTCTCACTATCTCAGGCACTCTCTGTCTATCTCAAACGCTCTCTGTCTCAAACCATCTCTGTCTCAAACCCTCTCTCTCTGTCTCAAACCCTCTCTGTTTGTCTCAATACCGCTCTCAAACCCTGTCTGTCTGTCTCAATCCCTCTGTCTTAAACCATATCTCTTTGTCTCAAACCCTCTTTCTCACAAACCCACTGTGTCTCAAGTCTTTCTGTCTGTCTCAAACCCTCTATGGACTTTATTGGTAGAGGGATTGAGTTCCGGAGTCGGGAGGTCATGTTGCAGCTGTACAGAACTCTGGTACGGCCGCATTTGGAGTATTGCGTACAGTTCTGGTCACCGCATTATAGGAAGGACGTGGAGGCTTTGGAGCGGGTGCAGAGGAGATTTACCAGGATGTTGCCTGGTATGGAGGGAAAATCTTATGAGGAAAGGCTGATGGACTTGAGGTTGTTTTCGTGGAGAGAAGAAGGTTAAGAGGAGACTTAATAGAGGCATACAAAATGATCAGGGGGTTGGATAGGGTGGACAGTGAGAGCCTTCTCCCGCGGATGGATATGGCTGGCACGAGGGGACATAACTTTAAACTGAGGGGTAATAGATATAGGACAGAGGTCAGAGGTAGGTTCTTTACGCAAAGAGTAGTGAGGCCGTGGAATGCCCTGCCTGCTACAGTAGTGAACTCGCCAACATTGAGGGCATTTAAAAGTTTATTGGATAAACATATGGATGATAATGGCATAGTGTAGGTTAGATGGCTTTTGTTTCGGTGCAACATCGTGGGCCGAAGGGCCTGTACTGCGCTGTATTGTTCTATGTTCTATGTTCTATGTTCTATGTCGGCCCCAAACCGTCTCTCTCTGTCTGAAACCCCCTCTGTCTCAAACCCTCCCTGTCTCAAAACCTCTCTGACTCAAACGCTCTCTGTCTCAAGTCCTCTCTATCTCAAACACTCTCTGTCTCTCTCAAACCATCTCTGTCTTTCTCAAACCCTCTCTGTCTCGAACGCGCTCTGTCTCAAACCCTCTCTGTCTCAAACCCTCTCTGTCTCAAAGCCTGTGTGTCACAAAATCTCTCTGGCTAAAACACTCCCTGTCTCTCAAACCCTCTGTGTCTCTCTCATCCCGATCTGTCTGTCTCAAATCCCCTCTATCGGTCTCAAACACGCTCTGTCTGTCTCAAACCCTCAGTATCTGCCTCAAACCCTCTCTCTCTGTCTCGAGCCCTCTTTGTCTCAAACCCTCTCTATCTCAAACCCTCTCTGTCTGTCTCAAGCCCTCTCTGTCGGTCTCAAACCCCCTCTTTCTCGAACGAGTTCTGTCTCCAACCCTCTCTGTCTCAAACCCTCTCTGCCTCAAACCGTCTCTGTCTCAAACCCTCTCTGTCTCAAAACCGCTCTGTCTCAAACACTCTCTGTCTCTCAAACCCTCTCTGTCCGTCTCAATACTTCTCTGTCTTTCTCAAAACCTCTGGCTCCAACCCGCTGGGTCCAAACACACTCTATTTGTCTCAAACACTTTCTGTCTGTCTGAAACCTTCTCTGACAGTCTCAAACCCTCTATGTCTGTCTCAAACCCTCTCTGTCTCGAACGCTCTATGTCTCAAACCCTGTCTGTCTCAAATACTCTCTGTCTCAAACCCTTTCTTTCTATCTCTAATGCTCCCTGTCTTAAACCCTCTGTCTCAAACCCTCTCTGTCTGTCTCAACCCCTCTCAGTCTGTCTCAATCCCTCTCTGTCTATCTCAAACCCTCTCTGTCTCTCTCAAACTCTCTCTGTCTCAAACTCTCTCTGTCTCAACCCCTCGTTGTCTCTCTCAAGTCCTCTCTGTCTGTATCAAAAACACTCTGTCTGTCTCAAACCCTCTCTGCCTGTCTTGAACCCACTCTGTCTGAACCTCTCTCTGTCTCAAACTCACTCTCTCTGTCTCAAACTTTCCCTGCCTATCTCGCAGCCTCTCTGTCTGTCTCAAACGCTCTCTTTCTCACACCCTCTCTGTCTCAAACCCTCTCTCTCTGTCTCCAACCCTCTCTGCCTATCTCAGAACCTCTCTGTCTGTCTCAAACACTCTCTGTCCAAAACCCTCCCTGGGTCAAAACATCTCTCTCTGTCTCTGAACCTCTCTGTCTGTCTCAAACCCTCCCTGCTTGTCGCAAACCCTCTATGTCTCAAACCATCTCTGTCTCCAACCCTATCGGACTGTCGCAAACCCTATCTGTCTGTCTGAAACCATCTGTCTCAAATAATCTCGGTCTCAAACCGTATCCGTCTCAAACCCGCTCTGTCTCATAGATCATAGAATTTACAGTGCAGAAGGAGGCCATTCGGCCCATCGAGTGTGCACCGGCTCTTGGAAAGAGCACCCTACACAAAGTCAACACCTCCACCATATCCCCATAACCCAGTAACCCCACCCAACACTAAGGGCAATTTTGGACACTAAGGGAAATTTATCATGGCCAATCCACCTAACCTGCACATCTTTGGACTGTGGGAGGAAACCGGAGCACCCGGAGGAAACCCACGCACACACGGGGAGGACGTGCAGACTCCGCACAGACATGGACCCAAGCCGGAATCGAACCTGGGACCCTGGAGCTGTGAAGCAATTGTGCTATCCACAAGGCTACCGTGCTGTCCCTGTCTCAATCCTTCTCAGTCTCTCAAACCCTCTCTGTCCGTCGAAATGCTTCTCTGTCTGTCTCAAAACCTCTGTCTGAAACCTTCCCTGTCCCATCCCTCTCTGTCTGTCTCAAAACCTCTATGTCTGTCTCAAACCCTATCTGTCTGTCTCAATCCCTCTCCCTCTGTCTAAAACATACTCTGGCTCAAACCCTCTCTGTCTCAAAACCTCTCTGTCTCAAATCCTCACTGTCTCAAACCCTCTCTGTCTCAAATCCTTTCGATCTCAAACACTCTCTCTTGGTCTCAAACCCTCTCTGTCTGTGTCAAACTGTGTTAGTCTGTCACTAACCCTCACTGTCTATGTCGATACCTCTTTGTCTCAAACCCACTCTGTCTCAAACCCTCTCTGTCACCAACCCACTCTATCTTAAACCCTCTCTGTGTCAAACCCTCTCTGTCTGTCGCAAACCCATTCTATCTCAAACCGTCTCTGTCTCAAACATTCTCTGTCTCAACCGCTCTCTGTCACGAACCCCCTCTGTCTGTGTGAAACCCTCTCTGTCTCTCTCATCTCTATCTATCTGTCTCCAATCCCCTCTATCGGTCTCTAACCCTCTGTCTGTCTCAAACCCTCTCTGTCTCTCTCAAACGCTCTCTCACTATCTCAGGCACTCTCTGTCTATCTCAAACGCTCTCTGTCTCAAACCATCTCTGTCTCAAACCCTCTCTCTCTGTCTCAAACCCTCTCTGTTTGTCTCAATACCGCTCTCAAACCCTGTCTGTCTGTCTCAATCCCTCTGTCTTAAACCATATCTCTTTGTCTCAAACCCTCTTTCTCACAAACCCACTGTGTCTCAAGTCTTTCTGTCTGTCTCAAACCCTCTATGGACTTTATTGGTAGAGGGATTGAGTTCCGGAGTCGGGAGGTCATGTTGCAGCTGTACAGAACTCTGGTACGGCCGCATTTGGAGTATTGCGTACAGTTCTGGTCACCGCATTATAGGAAGGACGTGGAGGCTTTGGAGCGGGTGCAGAGGAGATTTACCAGGATGTTGCCTGGTATGGAGGGAAAATCTTATGAGGAAAGGCTGATGGACTTGAGGTTGTTTTCGTGGAGAGAAGAAGGTTAAGAGGAGACTTAATAGAGGCATACAAAATGATCAGGGGGTTGGATAGGGTGGACAGTGAGAGCCTTCTCCCGCGGATGGATATGGCTGGCACGAGGGGACATAACTTTAAACTGAGGGGTAATAGATATAGGACAGAGGTCAGAGGTAGGTTCTTTACGCAAAGAGTAGTGAGGCCGTGGAATGCCCTGCCTGCTACAGTAGTGAACTCGCCAACATTGAGGGCATTTAAAAGTTTATTGGATAAACATATGGATGATAATGGCATAGTGTAGGTTAGATGGCTTTTGTTTCGGTGCAACATCGTGGGCCGAAGGGCCTGTACTGCGCTGTATTGTTCTATGTTCTATGTTCTATGTTCTATGTCGGCCCCAAACCGTCTCTCTCTGTCTGAAACCCCCTCTGTCTCAAACCCTCCCTGTCTCAAAACCTCTCTGACTCAAACGCTCTCTGTCTCAAGTCCTCTCTATCTCAAACACTCTCTGTCTCTCTCAAACCATCTCTGTCTTTCTCAAACCCTCTCTGTCTCGAACGCGCTCTGTCTCAAACCCTCTCTGTCTCAAACCCTCTCTGTCTCAAAGCCTGTGTGTCACAAAATCTCTCTGGCTAAAACACTCCCTGTCTCTCAAACCCTCTGTGTCTCTCTCATCCCGATCTGTCTGTCTCAAATCCCCTCTATCGGTCTCAAACACGCTCTGTCTGTCTCAAACCCTCAGTATCTGCCTCAAACCCTCTCTCTCTGTCTCGAGCCCTCTTTGTCTCAAACCCTCTCTATCTCAAACCCTCTCTGTCTGTCTCAAGCCCTCTCTGTCGGTCTCAAACCCCCTCTTTCTCGAACGAGTTCTGTCTCCAACCCTCTCTGTCTCAAACCCTCTCTGCCTCAAACCGTCTCTGTCTCAAACCCTCTCTGTCTCAAAACCGCTCTGTCTCAAACACTCTCTGTCTCTCAAACCCTCTCTGTCCGTCTCAATACTTCTCTGTCTTTCTCAAAACCTCTGGCTCCAACCCGCTGGGTCCAAACACACTCTATTTGTCTCAAACACTTTCTGTCTGTCTGAAACCTTCTCTGACAGTCTCAAACCCTCTAAGTCTGTCTCAAACCCTCTCTGTCTCGAACGCTCTATGTCTCAAACCCTGTCTGTCTCAAATACTCTCTGTCTCAAACCCTTTCTTTCTATCTCTAATGCTCCCTGTCTTAAACCCTCTGTCTCAAACCCTCTCTGTCTGTCTCAACCCCTCTCAGTCTGTCTCAATCCCTCTCTGTCTATCTCAAACCCTCTCTGTCTCTCTCAAACTCTCTCTGTCTCAAACTCTCTCTGTCTCAACCCCTCGTTGTCTCTCTCAAGTCCTCTCTGTCTGTATCAAAAACACTCTGTCTGTCTCAAACCCTCTCTGCCTGTCTTGAACCCACTCTGTCTGAACCTCTCTCTGTCTCAAACTCACTCTCTCTGTCTCAAACTTTCCCTGCCTATCTCGCAGCCTCTCTGTCTGTCTCAAACGCTCTCTTTCTCACACCCTCTCTGTCTCAAACCCTCTCTCTCTGTCTCCAACCCTCTCTGCCTATCTCAGAACCTCTCTGTCTGTCTCAAACACTCTCTGTCCAAAACCCTCCCTGGGTCAAAACATCTCTCTCTGTCTCTGAACCTCTCTGTCTGTCTCAAACCCTCCCTGCTTGTCGCAAACCCTCTATGTCTCAAACCATCTCTGTCTCCAACCCTATCGGACTGTCGCAAACCCTATCTGTCTGTCTGAAACCATCTGTCTCAAATAATCTCGGTCTCAAACCGTATCCGTCTCAAACCCGCTCTGTCTCATAGATCATAGAATTTACAGTGCAGAAGGAGGCCATTCGGCCCATCGAGTGTGCACCGGCTCTTGGAAAGAGCACCCTACACAAAGTCAACACCTCCACCATATCCCCATAACCCAGTAACCCCACCCAACACTAAGGGCAATTTTGGACACTAAGGGAAATTTATCATGGCCAATCCACCTAACCTGCACATCTTTGGACTGTGGGAGGAAACCGGAGCACCCGGAGGAAACCCACGCACACACGGGGAGGACGTGCAGACTCCGCACAGACATGGACCCAAGCCGGAATCGAACCTGGGACCCTGGAGCTGTGAAGCAATTGTGCTATCCACAAGGCTACCGTGCTGTCCCTGTCTCAATCCTTCTCAGTCTCTCAAACCCTCTCTGTCCGTCGAAATGCTTCTCTGTCTGTCTCAAAACCTCTGTCTGAAACCTTCCCTGTCCCATCCCTCTCTGTCTGTCTCAAAACCTCTATGTCTGTCTCAAACCCTATCTGTCTGTCTCAATCCCTCTCCTTCTGTCTAAAACATACTCTGGCTCAAACCCTCTCTGTCTCAAAACCTCTCTGTCTCAAATCCTCACTGTCTCAAACCCTCTCTGTCTCAAATCCTTTCGATCTCAAACACTCTCTCTTGGTCTCAAACCCTCTCTGTCTGTGTCAAACTGTGTTAGTCTGTCACTAACCCTCACTGTCTATCTCGATACCTCTTTGTCTCAAACCCACTCTGTCTCAAACCCTCTCTGTCACCAACCCACTCTATCTTAAACCCTCTCTGTGTCAAACCCTCTCTGTCTGTCGCAAACCCATTCTATCTCAAACCGTCTCTGTCTCAAACATTCTCTGTCTCAACCGCTCTCTGTCACGAACCCCCTCTGTCTGTGTGAAACCCTCTCTGTCTCTCTCATCTCTATCTATCTGTCTCCAATCCCCTCTATCGGTCTCTAACCCTCTGTCTGTCTCAAACCCTCTCTGTCTGCCTCAAACGCTCTCTCTCTGTCTCGAGCCCTCTTTGTCTCAAACCTTCTCTGTCTCAAACCTTCTCTGTCTCAAACCCTCTCTGTCTCAAATCCTCTCTACGTCAAACCCTCTCTGCCTCAAAATCTATCTGTCTCAAACGCTCTCCATCTCTCAAACCCACTCTGTCCGTCTCAAGGACTCTCTGTCTGTCTCAAACATTCTCTGTTTCATACCCTCTCTGTCTCAAACGCTCTCTGTCACAAACCCCCTCTGTCTGTGTGAAACCATCTCTGTCTCAATCATACCTATCTGTCTGTCTCAAATCCCCTCTTTCGGTCTCAAACACTCTGTCTGTCTAAAACTGTCTCTCTCTCTGTCTCGAACCCTCTTTGTCTCAAACCTTCTCTATCACAAACCCTCTCTGTCTCAAACCCTCTCTGTCTCAAATCCTCTCTGACTCAAACGCTCTCTGTCACAAACAGCTCTGTCTGTGTCAAACCCTCTCTGTCTCTCTCAAACCATCTCTGTCTGTCTCAACCATCCTCTGTCTGTCTCAAAACCTCTCTGTCACAAACCCTATCTGTCTCAAACCCTATCTGTCTCAAACCCTCTCTGTCTGTCTCAAACCCTCTCTGTCTCTCTCAAAAGCTCTCTCTATTTCAAGCCCTCTCTTTCTATCTCAAACCCTCTCTGTCTCAAACCATCTCTGTCTCAACCCCTCTCTCTCTGTCTCAAAACCTCTCTGTTTGTCTCAATCCCTCTCTCAAACCCTCTCTCTCAGTCTCAATCCCTCTCTGTCTGAAACCGTCTCTGTTTGTCTCAAACCCTCTTTGTCTCAAACCCACTGTGTCGCAAGTCTCTCTGACTGTTTCAAACCCTCTATGTCTGTCTCAAACTCTCTCTGTCTGTCTCAAACGCTCTCTCTGAAAATCACTCGGTCTGTGTCAAACCCTCTCTGTCTGACGCAAACCTACTCTATCTCAAACCCTCTCTGTCTCAAACCCTCTCTGTATCAAGACCTCTCTGGCTGCAACACCCTCTGTTTCAAAACCACTCTGTCTGTCTCAAACCCACTCTATCTCAAACACTCCTTGTCTCAAATCCTCTTTGTCTTAAACCCTCTCTGTCTCAAACCCTCTCTGTCACAAACCCGCTCTGTCTGTGACAAGCCCTCTCTGTCTCTCTCAAACCTATCTGTCTGTCTCAAATGCCTTTGATCGGTATCAAACCCTCTCTGTCTGTCTCAAACCCTCTCTGTCGGCCCCAATCTCTCTCTCTCTGTCTGAATCCCTCCTTGTCTCAAACGCTATCTGTCACAAACCCTGTCTGACTCTAACCCGCTCTGTCACAAATCCTCTCTATCTCAAACCCTCTCTGTCTGTCTCAAAACCTCTCTGTCTGTCTCAAACCCTCTCTGTCTCGAACGCGCTCTGTCTCAAATCCTCTCAGTCTCAAACCTTCTCCATCTCAAACCCGCTCTGTCTCTAACGCTCTCTGTCACAAACCCCCTCTGGCTATGTGGAACCCTCTCTGTCTCTCTCATCTCTATCTGTCTGTCTCAAATCCCCTCTATCGGTCTCTAACCCTCTGTCTGTCTCAAACCCTCTCTGTCTGGCTCAAACCCTCTCTCTGTCTCGAACCCTCTTTGTCTCAAACCTTCTCTGTCTCAAACCCTCTCTGTCTCAAACCTTCTCTGTCTCAAATCCTCTCTATCTCAAACTCTCTCTGCCTAAAAATCTATCTGTCTCAAAGGCTCTGTCTCTCAAACCCTCTCTGTCCGTCTCAAGCACTCTCTGTCTGTCTCAAACACTCTTGTCTCAAACCCTCTCTCTCTCTCAAACGCTCTCTGTCACAAACCCCCTCTGTCTGTGTGAAACCATCTCTGTCTCTCTCATCCCTATCTGTCTGTCTCAAATCCCCTCTATCGTTCTCAAACCCTCTCTGTCTGTCGCAAACCCACTGTGTCGCAAGTCTCTCTGACTGTTTCAAACACTCTATGTCTGTCTCAAACCCTCTCTGTCTGTCTCAAACGCTATCTCTCTCAAAACCTCTCTATCTGTGTCATACCCTCTCTGTCTGTCGCAAACCCACTCTATCTCAAACCCTCTCTGTCTCAAACCCTCTCTGTCACAAACCCCCTCTGTCTGTGTGAAACCATCTCTGTCTCATTCATACATATCTGTCTGTCTCAAATCCCCTCTTTCGGTCTCAAACACTCTGTCTGTCTCAAACTGTCTCTCTCTCTGTCTCGAACCCTCGTTGTCCCAAACCTCCTCTGTCACAAACCCTCTCTGTCTCAAATCCTCTCTGTCTCAAATCCTCTCTGATTCAAACGCTCTCTGTCACAAACAGCTCCGTCTGTGTCAAACCCTCTCTGTCTCTCTCAAACCATCTCTGTCTGTCTCAACCATCCTCTGTCTGTCTCAAAACCTCTCTGTCACAAACCCTATCTGTCTCAAACCCTATCTGTCTCAAACCCTCTCTGTCTGTCTCAAAACCTCTCTGTCACAAACCCTATCTGTCTCAGACCCTATCTGTCTCAAACCCTCTCTGTCTGTCTCAAACCTTCTCTGTCTCTCTCAAAAGCTCTCTCTATCTCAAGCCCTCTCTCTCTATCTCAAACCCTCTCTGTCTCAAACCATCTCTGTCTCAACCCCTCTCTCTCTGTCTCAAAACCTCTCTGTTTGTCTCAATCCCTCTCTCAAACCCTCTCTCTCAGTCTCAATCCCTCTCTGTCTGAAACCGTCTCTGTTTGTCTCAAACCCTCTTTGTCTCAAACCCACTGTGTCGCAAGTCTCTCTGACTGTTTCAAACCCTCTATGTCTGTCTCAAACCCTCTCTGTCTGTCTCAAATGCTCTCTCTGAAAATCACTCGGTCTGTGTCAAACCCTCTCTGTCTGACGCAAACCCACTCTGTCTCAAACCCTCTCTGTCTCAAACCCTCTCTGTATCAAGACCTCTCTGGTTGCAACACCCTCTGTTTCAAAACCTCTCTGTCTGTCTCATACCCACTGTGTCGCAAGTCTCTCTGACTGTCTCAAACCCTCTCTGTCTGTCTCAAACGCTATCTCTCTCAAAACCTCTCTGTCTGTGTCAAACCCCCTCTGTCTGTCGCAAACCCACTCTATCTCAAACCCTCTCTGTCTCAAACCCTCTCTGTCTCAAACCCTCTCTGTATCAAACATAGAACATAGAACATAGAACAATACAGCGCAGTACAGGCCCTTCGGCCCACGATGTTGCACCGAAACAAAAGCCATCTAACCTACACTATGCCATTATCATCCATATGTTTATCCAATAAACTTTTAAATGCCCTCAATGTTGGCGAGTTCACTACTGTAGCAGGTAGGGCATTCCACGGCCTCACTACTCTTTGCGTAAAGAACCTACCTCTGACCTCTGTCCTATATCTATTACCCCTCAGTTTAAAGTTATGTCCCCTCGTGCCAGCCATATCCATCCGCGGGAGAAGGCTCTCACTGTCCACCCTATCCAACCCCCTGATCATTTTGTATGCCTCTATTAAGTCTCCTCTTAACCTTCTTCTCTCCAACGAAAACAACCTCAAGTCCGTCAGCCTTTCCTCATAAGATTTTCCCTCCATACCAGGCAACATCCTGGTAAATCTCCTCTGCACCCGCTCCAAAGCCTCCACGTCCTTCCTATAATGCGGTGACCAGAACTGTACGCAATACTCCAAATGCGGCCGCACCAGAGTTCTGTACAGCTGCAACATGACCTCCCGACTCCGGAACTCAATCCCTCTACCAATAAAGGCCAACACTCCATAGGCCTTCTTCACAACCCTATCAACCTGGGTGGCAACTTTCAGGGATCTATGTACATGGACACCTAGATCCCTCTGCTCAGCCACACTTTCAAGAACTTTACCATTAGCCAAATATTCCGCATTCCTGTTATTCCTTCCAAAGTGAATCACCTCACACTTCTCTACATTAAACTCCATTTGCCACCTCTCAGCCCAGCTCTGCAGCTTATCTATATCCCTCTGTAACCTGCTACATCCTTCCACACTATCGACAACACCACCGACTTTAGTATCGTCTGCAAATTTACTCACCCACCCTTCTGCGCCTTCCTCTAGGTCATTGATAAAAATGACAAACAGCAACGGCCCCAGAACAGATCCTTGTGGTACTCCACTTGTGACTGTACTCCATTCTGAACATTTCCCATCAACCACCACCCTCTGTCTTCTTTCAGCTAGCCAATTTCTGATCCACATCTCTAAATCACCCTCAATCCCCAGCCTCCGTATTTTTTGCAATAGCCTACCGTGGGGAACCTTATCAAACGCTTTGCTGAAATCCATATACACCACATCAACTGCTCTACCCTCGTCTACCTGTTCAGTCACCTTCTCAAAGAACTCAATAAGGTTTGTGAGGCATGACCTACCCTTCACAAAGCCATGCTGACTATCCCTGATCATATTATTCCTATCTAGGTGATTATAAATCTTGTCCCTTCTAATCCCCTCCAAGACTTTACCCACTACAGACGTGAGGCTCACCGGTCTATAGTTGCCGGGGTTGTCTCTGCTCCCCTTTTTGAACAAAGGGACCACATTTGCTGTCCTCCAGTCCTCTGACACTATTCCTGTAGCCAATGATGACATAAAAATCAAAGCCAAAGGTCCAGCAATCTCTTCCCTGGCCTCCCATAGAATCCTAGGATAAATCCCATCAGGTCCCGGGGACTTATCTATTTTCAGCCTGTCCAGAATTGCCAACACCTCTTCCCTACGTACCTCAATGCCATCTATTCTATTAGCCTGGGGCTCAGCATTCTCCTCCACAACATTATCTTTTTCCTGAGTGAATACTGACGAAAAATATTCATTTAGTATCTCGCCTATCTCTTCAGACTCCACACACAATTTCCCATCCCTGTCCTTGACTGGTCCTACTCTTTCCCTAGTCATTCGCTTATTCCTGACATACCTATAGAAAGCTTTTGGGTTTTCCTTGATCCTTCCTGCCAAATACTTCTCATGTCCCCTCCTTGCTCGTCTTAGCTCTCTCTTTAGATCCTTCCTCGCTACCTTGTAACTATCCATCGCCCCAACCGAAACTTCACACTTCATCTTCACATAGGCCTTCTTCTTCCTCTTAACAAGAGATTCCACTTCCTTGGTAAACCACGGTTCCCTCGCTCGACGCCTTCCTCCCTGTCTGACCGGTACATACTTATCAAGAACACGCAGTAGCTGATCCTTGAACAAGCCCCACTTATCCAGTGTGCCCAACACTTGCAGCCTACTTCTCCACCTTATCCCCCCAAGTCACGTCTAATGGCATCATAATTGCCCTTCCCCCAGCTATAACTCTTGCCCTGCGGTGTATACTTATCCCTTTCCATCATTAACGTAAACGTCACCGAATTGTGGTCACTGTCCCCAAAGTGCTCTCCTACCTCCAAATCCAACACCTGGCCTGGTTCATTACCCAAAACCAAATCCAACGTGGCCTCGCCTCTTGTTGGCCTGTCAACATATTGTTTCAGGAAACCCTCCTGCACACACTGTACAAAAAACGACCCATCTATTGTACTCGAACTATATATTTTCCAGTCAATATTTGGAAAGTTAAAGTCTCCCATAATAACTACCCTGTTACTTTCGCTCATATCCAGAATCATCTTCGCCATCCTTTCCTCTACATCCCTAGAACTATTAGGAGGCCTATAAAAAACTCCCAACCGGGTGACCTCTCCTTTCCTGTTTCTAACTTCAGCCAATACTACCTCGGAAGAAGAGTCCCCATCTAGCATCCTCTCCGCCACCGTAATACTGCTCTTGACTAGCAGCGCCACACCTCCCCCTCTTTTGCCTCCTTCTCTGAGCTTACTAAAACACCTAAACCCCGGAACCTGCAACATCCATTCCTGTCCCTGCTCTATCCATGTCTCCGAAATGGCCACAACATCGAAGTCCCAGGTACCAACCCACGCTGCCAGTTCCCCTACCTTGTTTCGTATACTCCTGGCATTGAAGTAGACACACTTCAAACCACCTACCTGAACGCTGGCCCCCTCCTGCGACGTCAAACCCTCTCTGTATCAAGACATCTCTGGTTGCAACACCCTCTGTTTCAAAACCTCTCTGTCTGTCTCATACCCACTGTCTCGCAAGTCTCTCTGACTGTCTCAACCCCTCTCTGTCTGTCTCAAACGCTATCTCTCTCAAAACCTCTCTGTCTGTGCCAAACCCCCTCTGTCTGTCGCAAACCCACTCTATCTCAAACCCTCTCTGTCTCAAACCCTCTCTGTCTCAAACCCTCTCTGTCTCAAACCCTCTCTGTCACAAACCCGCTCTGTCTGTGACAAGCCCTCTCTGTCTCTCTCAAACCTATCTGTCTGTCTCAAATGCCTTCGATCGGTATCAAACCCTCTCGGTCTGTCTCAAACCCTCTCTGTCGGCCCCAATCTCTCTCTCTCTGCCTGAAACCCTCTCTGTCTCAAACGCTATCTGTCACAAACCCTGTCTGACTCAAACCCGCTCTGTCACAAATCCTCTCTATCTCAAACTCTCTCTGTCTGTCTCAAAACCTCTCTGTCTGTCTCAAACCCTCTCTGTCTCGAAGGCGCTCTGTCTCAAATCCTCTCAGTCTCAAACCTTCTCCATCTCAAACCCGCTCTGTCTCTAACGCTCTCTGTCACAAACCCCCTCTGGCTGTGTGGAACCCTCTCTGTCTCTCTCATCTCTATCTGTCTGTCTCAAATCCCCTCTATCGGTCTCTAACCCTCTGTCTGTCTCAAACCCTCTCTGTCTGCCTCAAACCCTCTCTCTGTCTCGAACCCTCTTTGTCTCAAAACGTCTCTGTCTCAAACCCTCTCTGCCTCAAATCCTCTCCGTCTCAAACCCTCTCTGTCTCAAACCCTTTCTGTCTGTCTCAAAAACTCTCTGTCTGGCTCAAACCCTCTCTGAACTCAAACCATCTCTGTCTGTCTCAAACCCTCTCTGTCACAAACCCGCTCTGTCTGTGACAAGCCCTCTCTGTCTCTCTCAAACCTATCTGTCTGTCTCAAATGCCTTTGATCGGTATCAAACCCTCTCTGTCTCAAACCCTCTCTGTATCAAGACCTCTCTGGCTGCAACACCCT
This sequence comes from Scyliorhinus torazame, assembly GCF_047496885.1. Lineage (NCBI taxonomy): Eukaryota > Metazoa > Chordata > Chondrichthyes > Carcharhiniformes > Scyliorhinidae > Scyliorhinus > Scyliorhinus torazame. The sequence goes on along the minus strand of NC_092726.1, from coordinate 39,614,354 downwards.
CTGTTTCAAAACCACTCTGTCTGTCTCAAACCCACTCTATCTCAAACACTCCTTGTCTCAAATCCTCTTTGTCTTAAACCCTCTCTGTCTCAAACCCTCTCTGTCACAAACCCGCTCTGTCTGTGACAAGCCCTCTCTGTCTCTCTCAAACCTATCTGTCTGTCTCAAATGCCTTTGATCGGTATCAAACCCTCTCTGTCTGTCTCAAACCCTCTCTGTCGGCCCCAATCTCTCTCTCTCTGTCTGAATCCCTCCTTGTCTCAAACGCTATCTGTCACAAACCCTGTCTGACTCTAACCCGCTCTGTCACAAATCCTCTCTATCTCAAACCCTCTCTGTCTGTCTCAAAACCTCTCTGTCTGTCTCAAACCCTCTCTGTCTCGAACGCGCTCTGTCTCAAATCCTCTCAGTCTCAAACCTTCTCCATCTCAAACCCGCTCTGTCTCTAACGCTCTCTGTCACAAACCCCCTCTGGCTATGTGGAACCCTCTCTGTCTCTCTCATCTCTATCTGTCTGTCTCAAATCCCCTCTATCGGTCTCTAACCCTCTGTCTGTCTCAAACCCTCTCTGTCTGGCTCAAACCCTCTCTCTGTCTCGAACCCTCTTTGTCTCAAACCTTCTCTGTCTCAAACCCTCTCTGTCTCAAACCTTCTCTGTCTCAAATCCTCTCTATCTCAAACTCTCTCTGCCTAAAAATCTATCTGTCTCAAAGGCTCTGTCTCTCAAACCCTCTCTGTCCGTCTCAAGCACTCTCTGTCTGTCTCAAACACTCTTGTCTCAAACCCTCTCTCTCTCTCAAACGCTCTCTGTCACAAACCCCCTCTGTCTGTGTGAAACCATCTCTGTCTCTCTCATCCCTATCTGTCTGTCTCAAATCCCCTCTATCGTTCTCAAACCCTCTCTGTCTGTCGCAAACCCACTGTGTCGCAAGTCTCTCTGACTGTTTCAAACACTCTATGTCTGTCTCAAACCCTCTCTGTCTGTCTCAAACGCTATCTCTCTCAAAACCTCTCTATCTGTGTCATACCCTCTCTGTCTGTCGCAAACCCACTCTATCTCAAACCCTCTCTGTCTCAAACCCTCTCTGTCACAAACCCCCTCTGTCTGTGTGAAACCATCTCTGTCTCATTCATACATATCTGTCTGTCTCAAATCCCCTCTTTCGGTCTCAAACACTCTGTCTGTCTCAAACTGTCTCTCTCTCTGTCTCGAACCCTCGTTGTCCCAAACCTCCTCTGTCACAAACCCTCTCTGTCTCAAATCCTCTCTGTCTCAAATCCTCTCTGATTCAAACGCTCTCTGTCACAAACAGCTCCGTCTGTGTCAAACCCTCTCTGTCTCTCTCAAACCATCTCTGTCTGTCTCAACCATCCTCTGTCTGTCTCAAAACCTCTCTGTCACAAACCCTATCTGTCTCAAACCCTATCTGTCTCAAACCCTCTCTGTCTGTCTCAAAACCTCTCTGTCACAAACCCTATCTGTCTCAGACCCTATCTGTCTCAAACCCTCTCTGTCTGTCTCAAACCTTCTCTGTCTCTCTCAAAAGCTCTCTCTATCTCAAGCCCTCTCTCTCTATCTCAAACCCTCTCTGTCTCAAACCATCTCTGTCTCAACCCCTCTCTCTCTGTCTCAAAACCTCTCTGTTTGTCTCAATCCCTCTCTCAAACCCTCTCTCTCAGTCTCAATCCCTCTCTGTCTGAAACCGTCTCTGTTTGTCTCAAACCCTCTTTGTCTCAAACCCACTGTGTCGCAAGTCTCTCTGACTGTTTCAAACCCTCTATGTCTGTCTCAAACCCTCTCTGTCTGTCTCAAATGCTCTCTCTGAAAATCACTCGGTCTGTGTCAAACCCTCTCTGTCTGACGCAAACCCACTCTGTCTCAAACCCTCTCTGTCTCAAACCCTCTCTGTATCAAGACCTCTCTGGTTGCAACACCCTCTGTTTCAAAACCTCTCTGTCTGTCTCATACCCACTGTGTCGCAAGTCTCTCTGACTGTCTCAAACCCTCTCTGTCTGTCTCAAACGCTATCTCTCTCAAAACCTCTCTGTCTGTGTCAAACCCCCTCTGTCTGTCGCAAACCCACTCTATCTCAAACCCTCTCTGTCTCAAACCCTCTCTGTCTCAAACCCTCTCTGTATCAAACATAGAACATAGAACATAGAACAATACAGCGCAGTACAGGCCCTTCGGCCCACGATGTTGCACCGAAACAAAAGCCATCTAACCTACACTATGCCATTATCATCCATATGTTTATCCAATAAACTTTTAAATGCCCTCAATGTTGGCGAGTTCACTACTGTAGCAGGTAGGGCATTCCACGGCCTCACTACTCTTTGCGTAAAGAACCTACCTCTGACCTCTGTCCTATATCTATTACCCCTCAGTTTAAAGTTATGTCCCCTCGTGCCAGCCATATCCATCCGCGGGAGAAGGCTCTCACTGTCCACCCTATCCAACCCCCTGATCATTTTGTATGCCTCTATTAAGTCTCCTCTTAACCTTCTTCTCTCCAACGAAAACAACCTCAAGTCCGTCAGCCTTTCCTCATAAGATTTTCCCTCCATACCAGGCAACATCCTGGTAAATCTCCTCTGCACCCGCTCCAAAGCCTCCACGTCCTTCCTATAATGCGGTGACCAGAACTGTACGCAATACTCCAAATGCGGCCGCACCAGAGTTCTGTACAGCTGCAACATGACCTCCCGACTCCGGAACTCAATCCCTCTACCAATAAAGGCCAACACTCCATAGGCCTTCTTCACAACCCTATCAACCTGGGTGGCAACTTTCAGGGATCTATGTACATGGACACCTAGATCCCTCTGCTCAGCCACACTTTCAAGAACTTTACCATTAGCCAAATATTCCGCATTCCTGTTATTCCTTCCAAAGTGAATCACCTCACACTTCTCTACATTAAACTCCATTTGCCACCTCTCAGCCCAGCTCTGCAGCTTATCTATATCCCTCTGTAACCTGCTACATCCTTCCACACTATCGACAACACCACCGACTTTAGTATCGTCTGCAAATTTACTCACCCACCCTTCTGCGCCTTCCTCTAGGTCATTGATAAAAATGACAAACAGCAACGGCCCCAGAACAGATCCTTGTGGTACTCCACTTGTGACTGTACTCCATTCTGAACATTTCCCATCAACCACCACCCTCTGTCTTCTTTCAGCTAGCCAATTTCTGATCCACATCTCTAAATCACCCTCAATCCCCAGCCTCCGTATTTTTTGCAATAGCCTACCGTGGGGAACCTTATCAAACGCTTTGCTGAAATCCATATACACCACATCAACTGCTCTACCCTCGTCTACCTGTTCAGTCACCTTCTCAAAGAACTCAATAAGGTTTGTGAGGCATGACCTACCCTTCACAAAGCCATGCTGACTATCCCTGATCATATTATTCCTATCTAGGTGATTATAAATCTTGTCCCTTCTAATCCCCTCCAAGACTTTACCCACTACAGACGTGAGGCTCACCGGTCTATAGTTGCCGGGGTTGTCTCTGCTCCCCTTTTTGAACAAAGGGACCACATTTGCTGTCCTCCAGTCCTCTGACACTATTCCTGTAGCCAATGATGACATAAAAATCAAAGCCAAAGGTCCAGCAATCTCTTCCCTGGCCTCCCATAGAATCCTAGGATAAATCCCATCAGGTCCCGGGGACTTATCTATTTTCAGCCTGTCCAGAATTGCCAACACCTCTTCCCTACGTACCTCAATGCCATCTATTCTATTAGCCTGGGGCTCAGCATTCTCCTCCACAACATTATCTTTTTCCTGAGTGAATACTGACGAAAAATATTCATTTAGTATCTCGCCTATCTCTTCAGACTCCACACACAATTTCCCATCCCTGTCCTTGACTGGTCCTACTCTTTCCCTAGTCATTCGCTTATTCCTGACATACCTATAGAAAGCTTTTGGGTTTTCCTTGATCCTTCCTGCCAAATACTTCTCATGTCCCCTCCTTGCTCGTCTTAGCTCTCTCTTTAGATCCTTCCTCGCTACCTTGTAACTATCCATCGCCCCAACCGAAACTTCACACTTCATCTTCACATAGGCCTTCTTCTTCCTCTTAACAAGAGATTCCACTTCCTTGGTAAACCACGGTTCCCTCGCTCGACGCCTTCCTCCCTGTCTGACCGGTACATACTTATCAAGAACACGCAGTAGCTGATCCTTGAACAAGCCCCACTTATCCAGTGTGCCCAACACTTGCAGCCTACTTCTCCACCTTATCCCCCCAAGTCACGTCTAATGGCATCATAATTGCCCTTCCCCCAGCTATAACTCTTGCCCTGCGGTGTATACTTATCCCTTTCCATCATTAACGTAAACGTCACCGAATTGTGGTCACTGTCCCCAAAGTGCTCTCCTACCTCCAAATCCAACACCTGGCCTGGTTCATTACCCAAAACCAAATCCAACGTGGCCTCGCCTCTTGTTGGCCTGTCAACATATTGTTTCAGGAAACCCTCCTGCACACACTGTACAAAAAACGACCCATCTATTGTACTCGAACTATATATTTTCCAGTCAATATTTGGAAAGTTAAAGTCTCCCATAATAACTACCCTGTTACTTTCGCTCATATCCAGAATCATCTTCGCCATCCTTTCCTCTACATCCCTAGAACTATTAGGAGGCCTATAAAAAACTCCCAACCGGGTGACCTCTCCTTTCCTGTTTCTAACTTCAGCCAATACTACCTCGGAAGAAGAGTCCCCATCTAGCATCCTCTCCGCCACCGTAATACTGCTCTTGACTAGCAGCGCCACACCTCCCCCTCTTTTGCCTCCTTCTCTGAGCTTACTAAAACACCTAAACCCCGGAACCTGCAACATCCATTCCTGTCCCTGCTCTATCCATGTCTCCGAAATGGCCACAACATCGAAGTCCCAGGTACCAACCCACGCTGCCAGTTCCCCTACCTTGTTTCGTATACTCCTGGCATTGAAGTAGACACACTTCAAACCACCTACCTGAACGCTGGCCCCCTCCTGCGACGTCAAACCCTCTCTGTATCAAGACATCTCTGGTTGCAACACCCTCTGTTTCAAAACCTCTCTGTCTGTCTCATACCCACTGTCTCGCAAGTCTCTCTGACTGTCTCAACCCCTCTCTGTCTGTCTCAAACGCTATCTCTCTCAAAACCTCTCTGTCTGTGCCAAACCCCCTCTGTCTGTCGCAAACCCACTCTATCTCAAACCCTCTCTGTCTCAAACCCTCTCTGTCTCAAACCCTCTCTGTCTCAAACCCTCTCTGTCACAAACCCGCTCTGTCTGTGACAAGCCCTCTCTGTCTCTCTCAAACCTATCTGTCTGTCTCAAATGCCTTCGATCGGTATCAAACCCTCTCGGTCTGTCTCAAACCCTCTCTGTCGGCCCCAATCTCTCTCTCTCTGCCTGAAACCCTCTCTGTCTCAAACGCTATCTGTCACAAACCCTGTCTGACTCAAACCCGCTCTGTCACAAATCCTCTCTATCTCAAACTCTCTCTGTCTGTCTCAAAACCTCTCTGTCTGTCTCAAACCCTCTCTGTCTCGAAGGCGCTCTGTCTCAAATCCTCTCAGTCTCAAACCTTCTCCATCTCAAACCCGCTCTGTCTCTAACGCTCTCTGTCACAAACCCCCTCTGGCTGTGTGGAACCCTCTCTGTCTCTCTCATCTCTATCTGTCTGTCTCAAATCCCCTCTATCGGTCTCTAACCCTCTGTCTGTCTCAAACCCTCTCTGTCTGCCTCAAACCCTCTCTCTGTCTCGAACCCTCTTTGTCTCAAAACGTCTCTGTCTCAAACCCTCTCTGCCTCAAATCCTCTCCGTCTCAAACCCTCTCTGTCTCAAACCCTTTCTGTCTGTCTCAAAAACTCTCTGTCTGGCTCAAACCCTCTCTGAACTCAAACCATCTCTGTCTGTCTCAAACCCTCTCTGTCACAAACCCGCTCTGTCTGTGACAAGCCCTCTCTGTCTCTCTCAAACCTATCTGTCTGTCTCAAATGCCTTTGATCGGTATCAAACCCTCTCTGTCTGTCTCAAACCCTCTCTGTCGGCCCCAATCTCTCTCTCTCTGTCTGAATCCCTCCTTGTCTCAAACGCTATCTGTCACAAACCCTGTCTGACTCTAACCCGCTCTGTCACAAATCCTCTCTATCTCAAACCCTCTCTGTCTGTCTCAAAACCTCTCTGTCTGTCTCAAACCCTCTCTGTCTCGAACGCGCTCTGTCTCAAATCCTCTCAGTCTCAAACCTTCTCCATCTCAAACCCGCTCTGTCTCTAACGCTCTCTGTCACAAACCCCCTCTGGCTATGTGGAACCCTCTCTGTCTCTCTCAGCTCTATCTGTCTGTCTCAAATCCCCTCTATCGGTCTCTAACCCTCTGTCTGTCTCAAACCCTCTCTGTCTGGCTCAAACCCTCTCTCTGTCTCGAACCCTCTTTGTCTCAAACCTTCTCTGTCTCAAACCCTCTCTGTCTCAAACCTTCTCTGTCTCAAATCCTCTCTATCTCAAACTCTCTCTGCCTAAAAATCTATCTGTCTCAAAGGCTCTGTCTCTCAAACCCTCTCTGTCCGTCTCAAGCACTCTCTGTCTGTCTCAAACACTCTTGTCTCAAACCCTCTCTCTCTCTCAAACGCTCTCTGTCACAAACCCCCTCTGTCTGTGTGAAACCATCTCTGTCTCTCTCATCCCTATCTGTCTGTCTCAAATCCCCTCTATCGTTCTCAAACCCTCTCTGTCTGTCGCAAACCCACTGTGTCGCAAGTCTCTCTGACTGTTTCAAACACTCTATGTCTGTCTCAAACCCTCTCTGTCTGTCTCAAACGCTATCTCTCTCAAAACCTCTCTATCTGTGTCATACCCTCTCTGTCTGTCGCAAACCCACTCTATCTCAAACCCTCTCTGTCTCAAACCCTCTCTGTCACAAACCCCCTCTGTCTGTGTGAAACCATCTCTGTCTCATTCATACATATCTGTCTGTCTCAAATCCCCTCTTTCGGTCTCAAACACTCTGTCTGTCTCAAACTGTCTCTCTCTCTGTCTCGAACCCTCGTTGTCCCAAACCTCCTCTGTCACAAACCCTCTCTGTCTCAAATCCTCTCTGTCTCAAATCCTCTCTGATTCAAACGCTCTCTGTCACAAACAGCTCCGTCTGTGTCAAACCCTCTCTGTCTCTCTCAAACCATCTCTGTCTGTCTCAACCATCCTCTGTCTGTCTCAAAACCTCTCTGTCACAAACCCTATCTGTCTCAAACCCTATCTGTCTCAAACCCTCTCTGTCTGTCTCAAAACCTCTCTGTCACAAACCCTATCTGTCTCAGACCCTATCTGTCTCAAACCCTCTCTGTCTGTCTCAAACCTTCTCTGTCTCTCTCAAAAGCTCTCTCTATCTCAAGCCCTCTCTCTCTATCTCAAACCCTCTCTGTCTCAAACCATCTCTGTCTCAACCCCTCTCTCTCTGTCTCAAAACCTCTCTGTTTGTCTCAATCCCTCTCTCAAACCCTCTCTCTCAGTCTCAATCCCTCTCTGTCTGAAACCGTCTCTGTTTGTCTCAAACCCTCTTTGTCTCAAACCCACTGTGTCGCAAGTCTCTCTGACTGTTTCAAACCCTCTATGTCTGTCTCAAACCCTCTCTGTCTGTCTCAAATGCTCTCTCTGAAAATCACTCGGTCTGTGTCAAACCCTCTCTGTCTGACGCAAACCCACTCTGTCTCAAACCCTCTCTGTCTCAAACCCTCTCTGTATCAAGACCTCTCTGGTTGCAACACCCTCTGTTTCAAAACCTCTCTGTCTGTCTCATACCCACTGTGTCGCAAGTCTCTCTGACTGTCTCAAACCCTCTCTGTCTGTCTCAAACGCTATCTCTCTCAAAACCTCTCTGTCTGTGTCAAACCCCCTCTGTCTGTCGCAAACCCACTCTATCTCAAACCCTCTCTGTCTCAAACCCTCTCTGTCTCAAACCCTCTCTGTATCAAACATAGAACATAGAACATAGAACAATACAGCGCAGTACAGGCCCTTCGGCCCACGATGTTGCACCGAAACAAAAGCCATCTAACCTACACTATGCCATTATCATCCATATGTTTATCCAATAAACTTTTAAATGCCCTCAATGTTGGCGAGTTCACTACTGTAGCAGGTAGGGCATTCCACGGCCTCACTACTCTTTGCGTAAAGAACCTACCTCTGACCTCTGTCCTATATCTATTACCCCTCAGTTTAAAGTTATGTCCCCTCGTGCCAGCCATATCCATCCGCGGGAGAAGGCTCTCACTGTCCACCCTATCCAACCCCCTGATCATTTTGTATGCCTCTATTAAGTCTCCTCTTAACCTTCTTCTCTCCAACGAAAACAACCTCAAGTCCGTCAGCCTTTCCTCATAAGATTTTCCCTCCATACCAGGCAACATCCTGGTAAATCTCCTCTGCACCCGCTCCAAAGCCTCCACGTCCTTCCTATAATGCGGTGACCAGAACTGTACGCAATACTCCAAATGCGGCCGCACCAGAGTTCTGTACAGCTGCAACATGACCTCCCGACTCCGGAACTCAATCCCTCTACCAATAAAGGCCAACACTCCATAGGCCTTCTTCACAACCCTATCAACCTGGGTGGCAACTTTCAGGGATCTATGTACATGGACACCTAGATCCCTCTGCTCATCCACACTTTCAAGAACTTTACCATTAGCCAAATATTCCGCATTCCTGTTATTCCTTCCAAAGTGAATCACCTCACACTTCTCTACATTAAACTCCATTTGCCACCTCTCAGCCCAGCTCTGCAGCTTATCTATATCCCTCTGTAACCTGCTACATCCTTCCACACTATCGACAACACCACCGACTTTAGTATCGTCTGCAAATTTACTCACCCACCCTTCTGCGCCTTCCTCTAGGTCATTGATAAAAATGACAAACAGCAACGGCCCCAGAACAGATCCTTGTGGTACTCCACTTGTGACTGTACTCCATTCTGAACATTTCCCATCAACCACCACCCTCTGTCTTCTTTCAGCTAGCCAATTTCTGATCCACATCTCTAAATCACCCTCAATCCCCAGCCTCCGTATTTTTTGCAATAGCCTACCGTGGGGAACCTTATCAAACGCTTTGCTGAAATCCATATACACCACATCAACTGCTCTACCCTCGTCTACCTGTTCAGTCACCTTCTCAAAGAACTCAATAAGGTTTGTGAGGCATGACCTACCCTTCACAAAGCCATGCTGACTATCCCTGATCATATTATTCCTATCTAGATGATTATAAATCTTGTCCCTTCTAATCCCCTCCAAGACTTTACCCACTACAGACGTGAGGCTCACCGGTCTATAGTTGCCGGGGTTGTCTCTGCTCCCCTTTTTGAACAAAGGGACCACATTTGCTGTCCTCCAGTCCTCTGACACTATTCCTGTAGCCAGTGATGACATAAAAATCAAAGCCAAAGGTCCAGCAATCTCTTCCCTGGCCTCCCATAGAATCCTAGGATAAATCCCATCAGGTCCCGGGGACTTATCTATTTTCAGCCTGTCCAGAATTGCCAACACCTCTTCCCTACGTACCTCAATGCCATCTATTCTATTAGCCTGGGGCTCAGCATTCTCCTCCACAACATTATCTTTTTCCTGAGTGAATACTGACGAAAAATATTCATTTAGTATCTCGCCTATCTCTTCAGACTCCACACACAATTTCCCATCCCTGTCCTTGACTGGTCCTACTCTTTCCCTAGTCATTCGCTTATTCCTGACATACCTATAGAAAGCTTTTGGGTTTTCCTTGATCCTTCCTGCCAAATACTTCTCATGTCCCCTCCTTGCTCGTCTTAGCTCTCTCTTTAGATCCTTCCTCGCTACCTTGTAACTATCCATCGCCCCAACCGAAACTTCACACTTCATCTTCACATAGGCCTTCTTCTTCCTCTTAACAAGAGATTCCACTTCCTTGGTAAACCACGGTTCCCTCGCTCGACGCCTTCCTCCCTGTCTGACCGGTACATACTTATCAAGAACACGCAGTAGCTGATCCTTGAACAAGCCCCACTTATCCAGTGTGCCCAACACTTGCAGCCTACTTCTCCACCTTATCCCCCCAAGTCACGTCTAATGGCATCATAATTGCCCTTCCCCCAGCTATAACTCTTGCCCTGCGGTGTATACTTATACCTTTCCATCATTAACGTAAACGTCACCGAATTGTGGTCACTGTCCCCAAAGTGCTCTCCTACCTCCAAATCCAACACCTGGCCTGGTTCATTACCCAAAACCAAATCCAACGTGGCCTCGCCTCTTGTTGGCCTGTCAACATATTGTTTCAGGAAACCCTCCTGCACACACTGTACAAAAAACGACCCATCTATTGTACTCGAACTATATATTTTCCAGTCAATATTTGGAAAGTTAAAGTCTCCCATAATAACTACCCTGTTACTTTCGCTCATATCCAGAATCATCTTCGCCATCCTTTCCTCTACATCCCTAGAACTATTAGGAGGCCTATAAAAAACTCCCAACCGGGTGACCTCTCCTTTCCTGTTTCTAACTTCAGCCAATACTACCTCGGAAGAAGAGTCCCCATCTAGCATCCTCTCCGCCACCGTAATACTGCTCTTGACTAGCAGCGCCACACCTCCCCCTCTTTTGCCTCCTTCTCTGAGCTTACTAAAACACCTAAACCCCGGAACCTGCAACATCCATTCCTGTCCCTGCTCTATCCATGTCTCCGAAATGGCCACAACATCGAAGTCCCAGGTACCAACCCACGCTGCCAGTTCCCCTACCTTGTTTCGTATACTCCTGGCATTGAAGTAGACACACTTCAAACCACCTACCTGAACGCTGGCCCCCTCCTGCGACGTCAAACCCTCTCTGTATCAAGACATCTCTGGTTGCAACACCCTCTGTTTCAAAACCTCTCTGTCTGTCTCATACCCACTGTCTCGCAAGTCTCTCTGACTGTCTCAACCCCTCTCTGTCTGTCTCAAACGCTATCTCTCTCAAAACCTCTCTGTCTGTGCCAAACCCCCTCTGTCTGTCGCAAACCCACTCTATCTCAAACCCTCTCTGTCTCAAACCCTCTCTGTCTCAAACCCTCTCTGTCTCAAACCCTCTCTGTCACAAACCCGCTCTGTCTGTGACAAGCCCTCTCTGTCTCTCTCAAACCTATCTGTCTGTCTCAAATGCCTTCGATCGGTATCAAACCCTCTCGGTCTGTCTCAAACCCTCTCTGTCGGCCCCAATCTCTCTCTCTCTGCCTGAAACCCTCTCTGTCTCAAACGCTATCTGTCACAAACCCTGTCTGACTCAAACCCGCTCTGTCACAAATCCTCTATCTCAAACTCTCTCTGTCTGTCTCAAAACCTCTCTGTCTGTCTCAAACCCTCTCTGTCTCGAAGGCGCTCTGTCTCAAATCCTCTCAGTCTCAAACCTTCTCCATCTCAAACCCGCTCTGTCTCTAACGCTCTCTGTCACAAACCCCCTCTGGCTGTGTGGAACCCTCTCTGTCTCTCTCATCTCTATCTGTCTGTCTCAAATCCCCTCTATCGGTCTCTAACCCTCTGTCTGTCTCAAACCCTCTCTGTCTGCCTAAAACCCTCTCTCTGTCTCGAACCCTCTTTGTCTCAAAACGTCTCTGTCTCAAACCCTCTCTGCCTCAAATCCTCTCCGTCTCAAACCCTCTCTGTCTCAAACCCTTTCTGTCTGTCTCAAAAACTCTCTGTCTGGCTCAAACCCTCTCTGAACTCAAACCATCTCTGTCTGTCTCAAACCCTCTATGTCTCTCTCAAATACTCTCTATCTGCCACAATCCCTATCCCTGTGTCTCAAACCCACTCTGGCTCAAACCCTCTCTGTCTCAAACACTCGCTGTCTCAAACCCTCCATGTCTCAAACCCTCTATGTCTCAAACCCTCTCAATCTTACACCCACTCTGTCACAAACCCTCTCTGTCCCTCTGTCTCAAACTCTCTCTGTCTTCCTCAATCCCTCTCTCTCTGTCTCAAGCCCATTCTGGCTCTAACCCTCTCTGTCTCAAACCATCTCTGTCTCAAACCCTCTCTTTCTCAAACCCTCTATGTCTCAAACCCTCTATGTCTGTCTCAAACCCTCTCTGACTCAAACACTCTCTGTCACAAACAGCTCTGTCTGTGTCAAACCCTCTCTGTCTCTCTCAAATCCTCTCTGTCTGTCTCAACCCCCCTCTGTCTGTCTCAAACCCTCTCTGTCACAAACCCCATCTGTCTCAAACCCTATCTTTCTCAAACCCTCTCTGTCTCAAACCCTTTCTGTCTGTCTCAATCCCTCTCTGAACCCAAACCCTCCCTCTCTGTCACAAACCCTCTATATCTATCTCAAATACTCTCTATCTGCCTCAATCCCTCTCCCTGTGTCTCAAACCCACTCTGGCTCAAACTCTCTCTGTCTCAAACACTCCCTGTCTCAAACCCTCTCTGTCACAAACCCTCTCTGTCTCAAACCCTATCTGTCTCAAACCCTCTCTGTCTGTCTCAAACCCTCTCTGTCTCAAACCCTCTCTGTCTGTCTCAAACCCTCTCTGTCTCAAACCCTATCTGTCTCAAACCCTCTCTGTCTCAAATCCTCGCTGTCTGTCTCAAACCCTCTCTGTCTCAAACCCTATCTGTCTCAAACCCTCTCTGTCTCAAATCCTCTCTGTCTGTCTCAAACCCTCTCTGTCTCAAACCCTCTCTTTCTCAAACCCTCTCTCTCTCAAAACCCCTCTGTTTCTCAATCCCTCTCTGTCTCTCTCAAACCCTCTCTGTTTGTCTCAATCCCTCTCTCAAACCCTCTCTGTCTGTCTCAATCCCTCTCTGTCTAAAACCGTCTCTGTTTGTCTCAAACCCTCTTTGTCTCAAACCCACTGTGTCGCAAACCCTCTCTGTCTGTCTCAAACCCTCTCTCTGTGTCTCAAACCCTCACTGGCTCAAACCCTCTCTGTTTCAAACCCTCTCTGTCTCAAACGCTCTCTCTCTCAAAATCTCTCGGTCTGTGTCACCCCTCTCTGTCTGTCGCAAAGCCACTCTATCTCAAACCGTCGCTGTCTCAAACCCTCTCTGTCTCAAACCCTCTCTGTCTCAAACCCTCTCTGTATCAAGACCTCTCTGGCTCAAACACCCTCTGTTTCAAACCCTCTCTGTCTCAAACGCTATCTCTCTCAAAACCTCTCTGTCTGTCTCAAACCCTCTCTGTCTGCCCCAAACTCTCTCTCTCTGTCTCAAACCCTCTCTGTCTCAAACCCTCTCTGTCACAAACCCTGTCTGACTCAAACCCTCTCTGTCACAAAACCTCTCTATCTCAAACCCTCTCAGAATCTTCACTACTGCAGAAGTTAAGCTCACTGGCCTTTAATTACCCGCTTTCCGCCTACCTCCTTTTTAAAACAGTGGTGTTACGTTTGTTAATTTCCAATCCGCCGGGACCACACCAGAGTCTAGTGAATTTTTGTAAATTATCACTAGTGCATTTGCAATTTCCCTCGCCATCTCTTTTAGCACTCTGCGATGCATTCCATCAGGTCCAGGAGACTAGTCTACCTTTAGTCCCATTAGCTTGCCCATCACTACCTCCTTGGTGATAACAATCCTCTCAAGGTCCGAACCTGTCATAGCCTCATTTCCATCAGTCACTGGAATGTTATTTGTGTCTTCCATAGTTTTTATCATAGAATTTATCATAGAATTTACAGTGCAGAAGGAGGCCATTCAGCCCATCGAGTCTTCACCGGCTCTTGGAAAGAGCACCCTACCCAAAGACAACACCTCCACCCTATCCCCATAACCCAGTAACCCCGCCCAACACTAAGGGCAATTCTGGACACTAAGGGCAATTTATCATGGCCAATCCACCTAACAACAAAGAACAAAGAACAAAGAAATGTACAGCACAGGAACAGGTCCTTCGGCCCTCCAAGCCCGTGCCGACCATGCTGCCCGACTAAACTACAATCGTCTACACTTCCTGGGTCCGTATCCCTCTATTCCCATCCTATTCATGTATTTGTCAAGATGCCCCTTAAATGTCACTATCGTCCCTGCTTCCACCACCTCCTCCGGTAGCGAGTTCCAGGCATCCGCTACCCTCTGCGTAAAGAACTTGCCTCGTACATCTACTCTAAACCTTGCCCCTCTCACCTTAAACCTATGCCCCCTAGTAATTGACCCCTCTACCCTGGGGAAAAGCCTCTGACTATCCACTCTGTCTATGCCCCTCATAATTTTGTATACCTCTATCAGGTCTCCCCTCAACCTCCTTCGTTCCAGTGAGAACAAACCGAGTTTATTCAACCGCTCCTCATAGCTAATGCCCTCCATACCAGGCAACATTCTGGTAAATCTCTTCCAAACCTGCACATCTTTGGACTGTGGGAGGAAACCGGAGCACCCGGAGGAAACCCACGCACACAGGGGGAGGATGCGCAGACTCCGGACAGACAGTGACCCAAGCCGGAATCGAACCTGGGACCCTAGAGCTGTGAAGCAATTGTGCTATCCACAATGCTACCGTGCTTCCACTGTGAAGACCTACCCAAAAAAACTGCTCAGTTCCTCAGCCATTTCCTCATCTCCCATTATTAAATCTCCCTTCTCATCCTCTAAAGGACCAATATTTACCTTAGCCACTCTTTTTTGTGTTATACATTTGTAGAAACTTTAACTCTCTGTTTTTATATTCTGAGCAAGTTTACTCTCAAAATCTATCTTACTCTTCTTTATAGCTTTTTTAGTAGCTTTCTGTTGCCCCCTAAAGATTTCCCAGTCTTCTAGTCTCCCACTGATCTTTGCTACTTTGTATGTTTTTTCCTTCAAATTGATACTCTCCCTTATTTCCTTAGATATCCACGGTCGCATTTACCTCTTTTTACCGTCCTTCCTTTTTGTTAGTATAAACCTTTGCTGAGCACTGTGAAAAATCACTTGGAAGGTTCTCCACTGCTCCTCAACTGTTTGACCATAAAGTCTTTGCCCCCAGTCTACCTTCTGGCTCAAACACCATCTGTTTCAAACCCTCTCTGTCTCAAACCCTCTCTGCCTCAAAACCTCTCCGTCTCAAACCCTCTCTGTTTCAAACCCTCTCTGTCTCAAACGCTCTCTCTCTCAAAATCTCTCGGTCTGTGTCACCCCTCTCTGTCTGTCGCAAAGCCACTCTATCTCAAACCGTCGCTGTCTCAAACCCTCTCTGTCTCAGACCCTCTCTGTCTCAAATCCTCTCTGTATCAAGACCTCTCTGGCTCAAACACCCTCTGTTTCAAACCCTCTCTGTCTCAAACGCTATCCCTCTCAAAACCTCTCTGTCTGTCTCAAACCCTCTCTGTCTGCCCCAAACTCTCTCTCTCTGTCTCAAACCCTCTCTGTCTCAAACCCTCTCTGTCACAAACCCTGTCTGACTCAAACCCTCTCTGTCACAAAACCTCTCTATCTCAAACCCTCTCTGTCCGTCTCAAACACTCTCTGTCTGTCACAAAACCCTCTCTGTCTCGAATGCGCTCTGTCTCAAATCCTCTCAGTCTCAAACACTCTCAGTCTCAAACCCTCTCTGCCTCTAACACTCTCTGAACACCCTCTGTCTGTGTGAAACCATCTCTGTCTCTCTCATCTCTCTCTGTCTGTCTCAAATCCACTCTATCGGTCACTAACTCTCTGTCTGTCACAAACCCTCTCTGTCTGCCTCCAACCCTCTCTCTCTGTCTCGAACACTCTTTGTCTCAAACCTTCTCTGACTCAAACCCTCTCTGTCCAAACCCTCTCTGTCTGTCTCAAACCCTCTCTGTCTCAAACCCTCTCTTTCTCAAACCCTCTCTCTCTCAAAACCCCTTTGTTTCTCAATTCCTCTCTGTCTCTCTCAAACCCTCTCTGTCTCTCTCAAACGCTCCCTCTCTATCTCAAGCGCTCTCTCTCTATCTCAAACCCTCTCTGTCTCAAACCAACTCTGTCTCAACCCCTCTCTGTCTGTCTCAATCCCTCTCTGCCTGAAGCCGTCTCTGTTTGTCTCAAACCCTCTTTGTCTCAAACCCACGGTGTCGCAAGTCCCTCTGTCTGTTTCAAACCCTCTATGTCTGTCTCAAACCCTCTCTGTCTGTCTCAAACCCTCTCTGTCTCAAACCGTCTCTGTTTCAAACCCTCTCTCTGTGTCTCAAACCCTCTCTGGCTCAAAAGGTCTCTGTTTCAAACCCCTCTGTCTCAAACGCGCTCTCTCTCAAAATCTCTCGGTTTGTGTCAAACCCTCTCTGTCTGTCGCAAACCAACTCTGTCTCAAACCCTCTCTGTCTCAAACCCTCTCTGTATCAAGACCTCTCTGGCTCAAACTCCCTCTGTTTCAAACCCTCTCTGTCTCAACCGCTCTCTCTCTCAAAATCTCTCGGTTTGTGTCAAACCCTCTCCGTCTGTCGCAAACCAACTCTGTCTCAAACCCTCTCTGTCTCAAACCCTCTCTGTATCAATACCTCTCTGGCTCAAACTCCCTCTGTTTCAAACCCTCTCTGTCTCAAACGCTATCTCTCTCACAACCTCTCTGTCTGTTTCAAACCCCCTCTGTCCGTCGCAAACCACCTCTATCTCAAACCGTCTCTGTCTCAAACCATCTCTGTCTCAAACCTTCTCTGTCTCAAACCCTCTCTATCTCAAACCCTCTCTGTCTCAAATCCTCTCTATCTCAAACCCTCTCTGCCTCAAAATCTCTCTGTCTCAACACTCTCTGTCTCTCAAACCCTCTCTGTCCGTCCCAAGCACTCTCTGTCTGTCTCAAACCCTCTATGTCTCAAACCCTCTCTGTCTCAAACGCTCTCTGTCACAAACCCCCTCTGTCTGTGTGAAACCATCTCTGTTTCTCTGATCCCTATCTGTCTGTCTCAAACCCCCTCTATCGGTCTCAAACCCTCTCTGTCTGTCTCAACCCCTCTCTGTCTGTCTCAAACCCTCTCTGTCTCAAAACCTCTATGTCTCAAACACTCTCTGTCTCTCAAACCCTCTCTGTCCGTCTCAATCCTTAGAACATAGAACGATACAGCGAGACAAAGAGAGAGGGTTTGAGACAGAGATAGTTCGAGACAGAGATGGTTTGAGATAGACAGAGGGGGCTTGAACATAGAACATAGAACGATACTGCGCAGTACAGGCCCTTCGGCCCACGATGTGGCAACGAAACAAAAGCCATCTAACCTACATTATGCCATTATTATCCATATGTTTATCCAATAAACTTTTAAATGCCCTCAATGTTGGCGAGTTCACTACTGTCGCAGGTAGGGCATTCCACGGCCTCACTACTCTTTGCGTAAAGAACCTACCTCTGACCTCTGTCCTATACCTATTACCCCTCAGTTTAAAGCTATGTCCCCTCGTGCCAGCCATTTCCATCTGCGGGAGAAGGCTCTCACTGTCCACCCTATCTAACCCCCTGATCATTTTGTATGCCTCTATTAAGTCTCCTCTTAACCTTCTTCTCTCCAACGAAAACAACCTCAAGCCCATCAGCCTTTCCTCATAAGATTTTCCCTCCATACCAGGCAACATCCTGGTAAATCTCCTCTGCACCCTCTCCAAAGCCTCCACGTCCTTCCTATAATGCGGTGACCAGAACTGTATGCAATACTCCAAATGCGGCCGTACCAGAGTTCTGTACAGCTGCAACATGACCTCCTGACTCCGGAACTCAATCCCTCGACCAATAAAGGCCAACACTCCATAGGCCTTCTTCACAACCCTATCAACCTGGGTGGCAACTTTCAGGGATCTATGTACATGGACACCAAGATCCCTCTGCTCATCCACACTTCCAAGAACTTTACCATTAGCCAAATATTCTGCATTCCTGTTATTCCTTCCAAAGTGAATCACCTCACACTTCTCTACATTAAACTCCATTTGCCACCTCTCAGCCCAGCTCTGCAGCTTATCTATGTCCCTCTGTAACCTGCTACATCCTTCCACACTGTCGACAACACCACCGACTTTAGTGTTGTCTGCAAATTTACTCACCCACCCTTCTGCGCCTTCCTCTAGGTCATTGATAAAAATGACAAACAGCAGCGGCCCCAGAACAGATCCTTGTGGTACGCCACTTGTAACTGAACTCCATTCTGAACATTTCCCATCAACCACCACCCTCTGTCTTCTTTCAGCTAGCCAATGTATGATCCACATCTCTAAATCACCCTCAATCCCTTCCCTCAGTATTTTCTGCAATAGCCTACCGTGGGGAACCTTATCAAACGCTTTCCTGAAATCCATATACACCACATCAGCTGCTCTACCCTCGTCTACCTGTTCAGTCACCTTCTCAAAGAACTCGATAAGGTTTGTGAGGCATGACCTACCCTTCACAAAGCCATGCTGACTATCCCTGATCATATTATTCCTATCTAGATGATTATAAATCTTGTCTCTTATAATCCCCTCCAAGTCTTTACCCACTACAGACGTGAGGCTCACCGGTCTATAATTGCCGGGGTTGTCTCTGCTCCCCTTTTTGAACAAAGGGACCACATTTGCTATCCTCCAGTCCTTATCTGTCTTTCTCAAAACCTCTGTCTCAAACCCTCTGGGTCTAAACACTCTCTGTCTGTCTCAAACCCTCTATGTAGTCTCAAACCCACTCTGTCTGCCTCAAACCCTCTCTCTCTGTTTCAAACGTTCCCTGACTTAAACCCTCTCTGTCTCAAACCCTCTCTGTCTCTCACCCTCTTTGTCTCTCAAACCCTCTCTGTCCGTCTTAATCCCTCTCCTTCTGTCTCAAAACCTCTGTCTCAATCCCGCCCTGTCCAAAACCCTCTCCTCTGTCTGTCACAAAACCCTCTCTGTCTCAAATCCTCTCTGTGTCAAACCCTCTCAGTCTCAAACCCTTTCTGTCTTTCTCAAAACCTCTCTGTCTGTCTCAAACCCTCTCTGTCCCTAACCCTCTCTGTCTGTCTCAAACCCTCTATGCCTGTGTCAAGCCATCTCTGTCTGCCTCAATCCATCTCCCTCTGTCTCAAACCCACTGTGGCTCAAGCCCTCTCTGTCTCAAACCCTTTCCGCCTCAAACCCTCTATGTCTCAAACCATCTCTGTCTCAAATCCTTTCTATCTCAAAGTCTCTCTCTGGGTCTCAACCACTTTCTGTCTGTGTCAAACCCTCTCTGTCTATCTCAAACCGTCACTATCTGTCTCAAAACCTCTTTGTCTCAAACCCGATATGTCTCACACCCTCTCTATCTTAAACCCACTCTGTCTCAAACACTCACTGTCTGTTTGAAACCCTCTCTGTCTCTCTCATCTCTATCTGTCTGTCTCTAATGCCCTCTATCGGTCTCTAACCCTCTGTCTGTCTCAAACCCTCCCTGTCTGCGTCAAGCCCTCTCTCTCTGTCTCGAACCCTCTTTGTCTCAAATTTTCTCTGTCTCAAACCCTTTCTGTCTCAAACCCTCTCTGTCTCAAATCCTCTCTATCTCAAACCCTCTCTGCCTCAAAATCTCTCTGTCTCAAACCCTCTCTGTCCGTGTCAATCATTCTCTGTCTGTCTCAAAACCTCTCTGTCTCAAACCCTCTCTGTCTCTAACGCTCTCTGTCACAGACCCCCTCTGTCTGTTTGAAAGCCTCTTTGTCACTCTCATCTTTTTCTGTCTGTCTCTAATCCCCTCTATCGGTCTCTAACCCTCTGTCTGTCTCAACCCCGCTCTGTCTGTCTCAAACCCTCGCTGTCTCAAACCCTCTCTGACTCAAACGCTCTCTGTCACAAACCGCTTTGTCTGTGTCAAACCCTCTGTGTCTCTCTCAAACCCTCTCTGTCTGTCGCAAACCCCCCTCTGTCTGTCTCAAACCTTCTCTGTCTCAAACGCTATCTGTCTCAAACCCTATCTGTCTCAAACCCTCTCTGTCTGTCTCAAACCCTCTCTGTTTCAAACCCTCTCTTTCTCAAACCCTCTCTCTCTCAAACCCCCTCTGTTTCTCAAACCCTCTCTGTCTCTGGCAAGCCCTCTATGCCTGTATCAAATACTCTCTGTCTGTCTCAAACCCTCTCTGTCTTTCTTGAACCCTCTCTGTCTCAAAACATCTCTGTCTCAAACCCTCTCTCTCTGTTTCAAACATTCCCTGCCGATCTCACTATCCCTCTCTGTCTGTCTCAAAAACTCTGTCTCAAACACTCTCTGTCTGAAACCATCTCTGTCTGTCTCAAACCCTCTCTGTCTCAAACCATCTCTGTCTCAAACCCTCTTTCTCTGTCTCAAACATTCCCTGCCGATCTCACAATCCCTCTCTGTCTGTCTCAAAAACTTGGTCTCAAACACTCTCTGTCTCAAACCCTCTCTGCCTCAAACCCTCTCTGTCTCAAACCTTCTCTGTCTCAAACCTTCTCTGTCTAAAACCCTCTCTGTCTCAAACCCTTTCTGTCTGTCTCAAACCCACTCTGTCTGTCTCAAACCCTCTCTGTCCCAAACCCTCTCTGTCTGTCCGAAACCGTCTATGTTTGTCTCAAATCCGCTCTGTCTGCCTCAATCCTTCTCTCTCTGTCTCAAACCCACTCTGTCTCAAACCCTGTCTGTCTCAAACCCTCTCTGTCTCAAACCCTCACTATCTCAAAACCTCTCGGTCCCATACCCTCTCTGTCTGTCTCAAACCCTTCGCTCTGTTTCAAACCCGCTCTTTCTGTCTCAAACCCTCTCTGTCTCAAACCCTCTCTGTCTCAAACCCTCTCTGTCTAACTCAAACTCTCTCTATCTCAAGCCCCCTCTGTCTCTCTCAAGCCCTCGCTGTCTGTCTCAAATACTCTCTGTCTGTCTCAAACCATCTCTGTCTGTCTTAAACCCTCTCTGTCTCAAATCCACTCTGTCTCAAAACCTCTCTCTCTGTAACAAAAAATCTTGGCCTATGTCAGAACCTCTCTGTCTGTCTCACATGCTCTCTGTCTCAAACCCTCTCTGTCTCGAACGCGGTCTGTCTCAAACCCTCTCTGTCTCAAACCCTCTCTGTCTAACTCAAACGCTCTCTGTCTCAAACCCTCTCTGTCTCTCTCAAGCCCTCGCTGTCTGTCTCAAATACTCTCTGTCTGTCTCAAACCATCTCTGTCTGTCTTAAACCCTCTGTCTCAAATCGTCACTGTCTCAAAACCTCTCTCTCTGTCTCAAAAAATCTTGGCCTATCTCAGAACCTCTCTGTCTGTCTCACATGCTCTCTGTCTCAAACCCTCTCTGTCTCAAACCCTCTCGGTCTGACTCAAACCTTCTGTGTCTCAAAAACTCTCTGTCTCAAACAATCTCTCTCTGTCTCAAACCCTCTCTGCTTGTCTCAAACCCTCTCTGTGTCAAACACGCTCCGTCTCAGACCTTCTCTGTTTCAAGGCCGCTCTGCCTCAAACCATCTCTGTCTCTGAAACCCTCTCTGTCCGTTTCAATCCCTCTCTGTCTGTTTCAAAACATCTGTCTCAAACTCTCCCTGTCACAAACCCTCTCTGCCGGTCGCAAAACCTCTATGACTGTCTCAAACCCTCTCAGTCTGTCTCAAACCCTCTCTCTCTGTCTCAAATATTCCCTGCCGATCTCACAATCCCTCTCTGTTTGTCTCAAAAACTCTGTCTCAAACAGTCTCTGTCTCAAACCCTCTATGTCTGTCTCAAACCCTCTTTGTCTCAAACCCACACTGTCACAAACCCTCTCTGTCTCAAACCCTCTCTGTCTCAAACCCTCTCTGTCTCAAACCCTCTCTGTCTCAAACCCTCTCTGTCTCAAACCCTTTCTGTCTGTCTCAAACCCACTCTGTCTGTCTCAATCCCTCTCTGTCCCAAACCCTCTCTGTCTGTCCGAAACCCTCTATGTTTGCCTCAAATCCTCTCTGTCTGCCTCAATCCATCTCTCTCTGTCTCAGAACCTCTCTGTCTGTCTCAAAGGCTGTCTCTCTCAAACCCTCTCTGCTTGTCTCAAACCCGCTCTGTGTCAAACCATCTCTTCTCAGACCCGCTCTGTGTCAAACCCCCTCTGTCTCAAACCCTCTCTGTCTTAAACACTCTCCGTCCCAGACCCTCTCTGTTTCAAGGCCGCTCTGTCTCAAACCATCCCTGTCTCTGAAACCCTCTCTGTCCGTCTCATTCCCTCTGTCTGTTTCAAAACATCTGTGTCAAACCCTCCCTGTCGCAAACCCTCACTGCCGGTCGCAAAACGTCTATGTCTGTCTCAAACCCTCTCAGTCTGTCTCAAACCCTATCTGTCTGTCTCAAACCTTCTCTGTCTGTCTCAAACCCTCTCTGACTCAAACGCTCTCTGTCAGAAACCTTCTCTGTCTGACTCAAACCCTCTCTGTCTCGAACACGGTCTGTCTCAAACCCTCTCTGTCACAAACCCTCTCTGTCTATCTCAAGCCCTCTCTGTCTGTCTCAAATACTCTCTGTCTGACTCAAACCATCTCTGTCTGTCTTAAACCCTCTCTGTCACAAATCCTCTCTGCCTGAAAACGTCTCTCTCTGGCTCAAACTATCTTGGTCTATCTCAGAACCTCTCTGTCTGTCTCAAACTCTCTGTGTCTCAAACCCTCTCAGTCTCAAACAATCTCTCTCTGTCTCAGAACCTCTCTGTCTGTCTCAAACGTTGTCTCTCTCAAACCCTCTCTGCTTGTCTCAAACTCTCTCTGTCTCAAACCCTATCAGTCTGTCTCAAACCTTCTCTGCCTGTTTCAAACCCTCTCTGACTCAAACGCTCTCTGGCTCTCTCAAACCCTCTCTGTCTGTCTCGAACCCTCTCTGCCAGTCTCAAACCCTCTCTGTCTGTCGGAAACCCTCACTGTCTCGAATGCGCTCTGTCTCGAACACTCTCTGTCTCAAACACGCTCTGTCTCAAACCCTTTCTGTCTGTCTCAAACGCTCTTTGTCTCAAAGCCTGTCTGTCTCATAACCTCTCTGTCTGTCTCAAACCATTTCTGTCTGTCTCGAACCGTCTTTGTCTGTCTCAAATCCTCTTTATCTGTCTCAAACCCTCTCTGTCTGTCTGACATCCTATATGTCGGTATCAAACCCTCTCTGTCTCAAGCCCCCTCTGTCTCAAACACTCTCTGTCTCTCAAACCCTCTCTGTCCGTCTCAATCCCTCTCTGTCTGTCTCAAAAACTCTGTCTCACACCCTCCTTGTCCCAAACCCTCCCTGCCTGTCTCAAAACCTTTATGTCTGTCTCGAAACCCTCTCTGTACGTCTCAAGCCCTCTCTCTCTGTCTCACACCCTCTCTGTCTCAAATCCTCTCTGTCTCAAACCTTCTCTGTCTCAAACCCTCTCTGTCTCAAACCATTTTTGTCTGTCTCAAACACCCTCTGCCTGTCTCAAACCTTTTTGTCTGTCTCAAAACCTCTATCTCAAACCTTCCCTGTCCCAAACCCTCTCTGCCTGTCTCAAACCGACTCTGTATGTCTCAGACCCTCTCTGCCTCAAACCATCTCTGTCACAAACCCTCTCTGTCTCGAACCCTCACAGTCGCTCTCAAACCTTCTCTGCCTCAAACCTTCTCTGCCTATCTCAGAACCTCTCTGTCTGTCTCAATCGCTCTCGGTCTCAAACCCTCTCTGTCTATCTCAAAACCTCTCTGCCTGTCCCAAATCTTCTCTGTCTCAAGCTATCTCTGTCTCAAATCCTCTCTATCTCAAACCCTCTCAGACTGTCTCAAACCCTCTTTGTCTGTGTCAAACCCTCTCTGTCTGTCTCAAACCCTCTCTGGCACGAACGCCCTCTGTCTGTTTAGCACAGGGCTAAATCGCTGGCTTTGAAAGCAGACCAAGGCAAGCCAGCAGCACATTTTGAAACAGGCTGGTAAGCTTTAGGAAATACTTGTTAGAAAGGAAGATGTGTTGGGCATTTTGAAAAACTTGAGGATAGACAAGTCCCCCGGGCCTGACGGGATATATCCAAGGATTCTATGGGAAGCAGGAGATGAAATTACAGAGCCGTTGGCAATTATCCTTTCCTCCTTATTGTCAACAGGGGTGGTACCAGGGGATTGGAGAGTGGCGAATGTCGTGCCCCTGTTCAAAAAAGGGATAACCCTGGGAATTACAGGCCAGTTAATCTTACTTCGGTGGTAGGCAAAGTAATGGAAAGGGTACTGAGGGATAGGATTTCTGAGCATCACGAAACTCACTGCTTGATTAGGGATAGTCAGCACGGATTTGAGAGGGGTAAGTCTTGCCTTACAAGTGTTATTTAATTCTTTGAGGAGGTGACCAAGCATGTGGATGAAGGTAAAACAATGGATGTAATGTACATGGATTTCAGTAAGGCATTTGATAAGGTTCCCCATGGTAGGCTGATGCAGAATGTAAGGAGGCATGGGATAGTGGGAAATTTGGCCTTTTGCATAACGAACTGGCTAACCGATAGACGTCAGAGAGTGGTGGTGGATGGTAAATATTCAGCCTGGATCCCAGTTACCAGTGGCGTACCGTAGGGATCAGTTCTGGGTCCTCTGCTGTTTGTGATTTTCATTAATGACTTGGATGAGGGAGTTGAAGGGTGGTTCAGTAAATTTCCAGACGATACGAAGATTGGTGGAGTTGTGGATAGTGAGGAGGGCTGTTGTCGGTTGCAAAGAGACATAGATAGGATGCAGAGCTGGGCAGAGAAGTGGCAGATGGAGTTTAACCCTGAAAAGTGTGAGGTTGTCCATTTTGGAAGGCCAAATATGAATGTGGAATACAGGGTTAACGGTAGAGTTCTTGGCAATGTGGAGGAGCAGAGAGATCTTAGGGTCTATGTTCATACATCTTTGAAAGTTGCCACTCAAGTGGATAGAGCTGTGAAGAAGGCCTATGGTGTGCTCGCGTTCATTAACAGAGGGATTGAATTTAAGAGCCGTGAGGTGATGATGCAGCTGTACAGAACTTTGGTAAGGCCACATTTGGAGTACTGTGTACAGTTCTGGTCGCCTCATTTTAGGAAGGATGTGGAAGCTTTGGAAAAGGTGCAAAGAAGATTTACCAGGATGTTGCCTGGAATGGAGAGTAGGTCTTACGAGGAAAGGTTGAGGGTGCTAGGCCTTTTCTCATTAGAACGGAGAAGGATGAGGGGCGACTTGATAGAGGTTTATAAGATGATCAGGGGAATAGATAGAGTAGACAGTCAGAGACTTTTTCCCCGGGTGGAACAAACCATTACAAGGGGACATAAATTTAAGGTGAAAGGTGGAAGATATATGAGGGATATCAGAGGTAGGTTCTTTACCCAGAGAGTAGTGGGGGCATGGAATGCACTGCCTGTGGAAGTAGTTGAGCCGGAAACATTAGGGACCTTCAAGCAGCTATTGGATAGGTACATGGATTATGGTAAAATGATATAGTGTAGATTTATTTGTTCTTAAGGGCAGCATGGTAGCATTGTGGATAGCACAATGCTTCATAGCTCCAGGGTCCCAGGATCGATTCCGGCTTGGGTCACTGTCTGTGCGGAGTCTGCACGTCCTCCCCGTGTCTGCGTGGGTTTCATCCGGGTGCTCCGGTTTCCACCCACAGTCCAAAGATGTGCAGGTTAGGTGAATTGGCCAATGATAAATTGCCCTTAATGTCCAAAATTGCCCTTGGTGTTGGGTGGAGGTGTTGAGTTTGGGTGGGGTGCTCTTTCTGGGAGCCGGTGCAGACTCGGGGGGCCGGGTGGCCTCCTTCTGCACTGTAAGTTCAATGATAATCTATGATTAATCTAGGACAAAGGTTCGGCACAACATCGTGGGCCGAAGGGCCTGTTCTGTGCTGTATTTTCTATGTTCTATGTTCTATGTAACCACACCCAAGATACAGGACAAGAATAGCTAGGTTACAGTCAGGTGGAAAAAAACAAACAGACAGACAGTGCAGGGATACCTCGCGGCCGTTCCCCTTCAAAACAAGTATACCGTTTTGGACGCTGTTGGGGGGATGACCTACCGGGGGAAGGTACTAGCGGCCAGGTCTCTGGCACTGAGTCTGGCTCTGGGGCACAGAAGGGAAGGGGGGAGAATAGAAAAGTAATAGTTGTCGGAGATTCAATGGTTAGGGAAATAGATAGGAGATTCTGTGGTCGCCAGCGAGACGCCCGGAAGGCATGTTGCCTCCCGGGTGCCAGGGCCAGGGATGTCTCGGATCGTCTCTTCTGGATCCTTAAGGGGGAGGGGGAGTAGCCAGAAGTCGTGGTGCACATTGGTACCAACGAAATAGGTAGGAAAAGGGGTGTGGAGGTAATAAACAAGTTTAGGGAGTTAGGCTGGAAGTTAAAAGCCAGGACAGACAGAGTTGTCATCTCTGGTTTGTTGCCGGTGCCACGTGATAGCCAGGCTAGGAATAGGGAGAGAGTGCAGTTGAACACGTGGCTGCAGGAATGGTGTAGGAGGGAGGGCTTCAGGTATTTGGATAATTGGAGCGCATTCTGGGGAAGGTGGGACCTGTAAAAGCAGGACGGGTTGCATCTGAACCAGAGGGGCACCAATATCCTGGGAGGGAGGTTTTCTAGTACTCTTCGGGAGGGTTTAAACTAATTTGGCAGGGGAATGGGAACCGGATTTGTAGTCCAGCAACTAAGGTAGCTGATATTCAGGACGCCAAAGCGTGTAATGAGGCAGTGGGGAAGGGAACACTGTGGAAGTAGTTGAGTCGGAATCATTAGGGACCTTCAAGCAGCTATTGGATAGGTACATGGATTACGGTAAAATGATATAATGTAGATTTATTTGTTCTTAAGGGCAGCACGGTAGCATTGTGGATAGCACAATTGCTTCACAGCTCCAGGGTCCCAGGTTCGATTCCGGCTTGGGTCACTGTCTGTGCTGAGTCTGCACGTCCTCCCCGCGTCTGCGTGGGTTTCCTCCGGGTGCTCCGGTTTCCTCCCACAGTCCAAAGATGTGCAGGTTCAGTGGATTGGCCATGGTAAATTGCCCTGAGTGTCCAAAATTGCCCTTGGTGTTGGGTGGAGTTGTTGAGTTTGGGTAGGGTGCTCTTTCCATGAGCCGGTGCAGACTCAATGGGCCGAATGGCCTCCTTCTGCACTGTAAATTCAATGATAATCTATGATTAAACTAGGACAAAGCGTCGGCACAACATCGTGGGCCGAAGGGCCTGTTCTGTGCTGTATTTTCTATGTTCTATGTTTTGTCCATTTTGGAAAGAGAAATATGAATGCAGAATACAGCGTTAACGGTAGGGTTCTTGGCAATGTGGAGGAGCAGAGAGATCGTGGTCTATGTTCATACATCTTTGAAAGTTGCCACTCAAGTGGATAGAGCTGTGAAAAGGCCTATTGTGTGCTCACGTTCATTAACAGAGGGATTGAATTTAAGAGCCGTGAGGTGATGATGGAGCTGTACAAAACCTTGGTACGTCTACATTTGGAGTAATGTGTCCAGTTCTGGTCGCCTAATTTTAGAAAGGATGTGGAAGCTTTGGAAAAGGTGCAAAGAAGATTTACCAGGATGCTGCCTGGAATGGAGAGTAGGTCTTGCGAGGAAAGGCTGAGGGTGCTACGCCTTTTCTCATTAGAACGGAGAAGGATGAAGGGCGACTTGATGGATGTTTATAAGATGATCAGGGGAATAGATAGAGTAGACAGTCAGAGACTTTTTCCGCGGGTGGAACAAACCATTACAAGGGGCCATAAATTTAAGGTGAATGGTGGAAGATATAGGGGGGATGTCAGAGGTAAGTTCTTTACCCAAAGAGTAATGGGGGCATGGAATGTACTGCCTGTGGAAGTAGTAGAGTCGGAAAGATTAGGGACATTCAAGCGGCTATTGGCTAGGTACATGGATTACGGTAGAATGATAGTGTAGATTAATTTGTTCTTAAGGGCAGCACGATAACATTGTGGATAGCACAATTGCTTCACAGCTCCAGGGTCCCAGGTTCGATTGGGTCACTGGCTGTGCGGAGTCTGCACATCCTCCCCGTGTGTGCGTGGGTTTCCTCCGGGTGCTCCGGTTTCCTCCCACAGTCCAAAGATGTGCACGTTAGGTGGATTGGCCATCTTAGTGTCCAAAATTGTCCTTAGTGTTGGGTGGGGTTACTGGGTTATGGGGATAGGGTGGAGGTGTTGACCTTGGGTAGGGTGTTCTTTCCAAGAGCCGGTGCAGACTCGATGTGCCGAATGGCCTACTTCTGCACTGTAAATTCTATGATATTCTATGATTAATCTAGGATAAAGATTTGGCACAACATCGTGGGCCGAAGGGTATTTTCTGTGCTGAATGTTTCTATGTTCTATGTTCTATGGCTTCTCTGCTTTACACTTTCCCCCGTACAGCTTTTTTTTCCTCCCCCATTTCACTTCTCTCCGCCTTCCTACATCGGATCCCATCACCCTGCCACATTAGTTTAAATCCCCTCCAACAGATCTAGCAAACACCCTCCCTAGGGTATCGGTTCCAGTCCTGCCCAGGTGCAGGCCGTCCGGTTTGTACAGGTCCCACCTCCCCCAGAACCGGTTCCAATGGCCCAGGAATTTGAATCCCTCCCCCTTGCACCACCTCTCGAGCAACGCATTCATCCCATCTTTCCTGACATTCCTATTCTGACTTGCTCGTGTCATTGGTAGCAATCGTGACATTACTACCTTTGAGGTCCAACTGTTTAGTTTAACTGATAACTCCCTGAATTCAGCTTGTAGGACCTCATCCTGTTTTTTACGTATGTCTTTGGTGTCGATGCACCACGACAGCTGGCTGTTCAACGCCCCCCCCCCCCACCCCCACCCCCAGGATGTCCTGCAACCGCTCCGAGACATCCTTGACCATTGGATGGAAAAATACCATCCTGGATCCTGGAGTCCCGATTGCGTCCGCAGAACCGCCTGTCTATTCCCCTTACGATTGAGTCCCCTCTCACTATAGCCCTGCCATTCTTCTTCCTGCCCAGCTGAGCAGCAGACCCAGCCATGGTGCCATGAACGGGGCTGCAGCTGCTTTCCATTGGCGAGCCATATCCCTCAACAGTATCCAACGTTTTGCAGGGAGATGATCGCAGGGGACACCTGTACTGCCTTCCTACTCTTTCTCTGTCTTTTAGTCACCCATTTACTATCTGCCTCAGTAACTTCCACCTGTGGTGTGACCAACTCGCTAAACGTGCAATCCACGCCATCCTCTGCATCGCGTATGATCCAAATTGAGTCCATCCGCAGCTCCAGAGGCATCACACGGTCTAGCAGGAGCTACAAGTGGACACACGTCTTGCACGTGAAGGAGCCAGGGACAGTGCATGTGACCCTGAGCTACCACATCGCACACTAGGAGCATGTTATGGGTCTGGGATCTCCTGCCATGTCTTAAACCGGAGTTTAACTGATACAACTACAATTCACAAAAAACGAAAGGCGAAATAAATACTTAAATAAATGTACAAATTAAAAGAAAAACTACTTACCAGTCATTTACCAGGGATAAAAAGCAACTCCTCCCAACCCAGCTCCGAATTCCCACCTCGCCTCAAATTCCCAAACTCACTCTTTACTGTGTCTCACTCTGGCTGTGTCTTCTCTGGCTCACTGGGAGAACTCACTGGGAGTGAATTAAAGTTGATCTTTTTAAATTGGCCTGGGTTGAATCCCCCCCCCCCACCGCCCCTCCCAACTGCTTTAAGATCAAAGTAGCTTAAGAGAATGACATGCCAAATTTCCTTAGTCATTGGTGGGCTTTCTTAACTATCGTGTCGGCATGGGGGGAACGGACAGGTTGTTGATGATCTGGAAACCTAAAAACTTGAAGCTCTCGACCATTTCTACTTCGCTCCCGTTCATGTAGACAGGGCTTGTCCTCCTCTACGCTTACTGTAGTCGATGTCAATCTCGTTCGTTTTGTTGAAATTGACGGAGAGATTATTGACGTCGCACCAGTTCACTGGATTCTCTATCTTATTCATGTACTCGGTCTTGTCATTGTTTGAAATCCGACCCACTCCTGTGGTGTCATCAGCCAGTCTGAAAATCGAGTTGGAGGGGAATTTGACCACACAGTCATAGGTGTATAAGGAGCATAGTAGGGGGCTGAGGACACAGCCTTGTAGGGCACCGATGATGAGGATGATCGTGGATGAGGTTTTGTTGCCTATCCTTACTGATTGTGGCCTGTGAGTTAGAAAGTTCAGGAACCAGTCGCAGAGAGAGTAGCCGAGGCCAAGGCCACGGAGTTTGGAGTTGAGTTTCGTAGTAATAATGGTGTTGAAGGCTGAGCTGTAGGCAATAAATAGGAGTCTGACGTAGGCGTCTTTGTTATCTAGGTGTTCCAGCGTAGAGTGCAAGGCCATGGAGGTGTTGACCTATTGCAGTGGGAGGTGAACTGTATTGGATCAAGGCAATCCGGGATGCTGGAGTTGTTTCGTGTCATAATTAACCTTTCGAAACAGTACATGATGCTGGACGTCTGGGCCACTGGACGATAGTCATTAAGGCACGCTGCTTGGCTTTTGTTGGATACGTGGATGATGGTCGTCTTCTTGAAGCAGATAGGGGCCTCAGATGGTTGTAAAGAGAGGTTGAAGATGTTTGTGAATACCCCCGCCATGTGATCCGCGCAAGTTGAGAAAGTAAAGGTGAGTTTTTTGGCTCAACGCTTATTTCAGGATTAGATATTGTGCCGGCATGGGGGGAACGGACAGGTTGTTGATGATCAACAAGTATTGTTAGATATTTTTATCACCAAAATCTCTTTGGAATCTTTCCCTAAATGTAAGGGCCAAAAATATTCTATATGGTGCAAGGATTTATTCCTCGACTCCTTAATGCAGACTTAAATAGGAGCTTTTCAGGGTCAAATTTATATTTCAAGTTATTCCTGGTATTATTTTAAGATTTTATTTACTTACCACTCAGTAGCTTCGATCCAGGGTGCTGCATTGCTGAGCTAATAGTAGAGTAGACTTTTCGATGTTTTGTAATAACTACTATTTCAGGTTGGAGTAAATTTTTAGTTTACTTCATTTGTTTAAAACGATAAAATTACTTTTTTTCAACAAGTAAAACAATCTTGCTTCTGGAGTCCCGTCGAGTTGATCACACCTTCGTGGCTCCCTTGACAATTGTTCTTCTTCTTAGTGTTCTCAGTCGTCGTAGTTCTCTGTTCGACTTCTGAGTCCGGCTGTTCATATGTACTGAATTAACTGCAGCGAGCTCAAACAGGCAACGAGCGATTCAGAGATTTTACACTTTTTAATTGCCCTTCTGATTATATAATTATGTGATATTTCCTAAGTTGATTCCTTCTGCTTATCCGTGTGTACATTTTGTCCATTCCTTAATATCATTAAGGCTTGATGTTTAATTTTGCTTTATTTTTAATGCATCATATAATTGCTTTTCAGTTATTTCTGTCACTTTAAGCTAAACGCGTCTAAACGCCTCTTGTTGATGTGGTTGTAACATAAGGGCTGTATGTCAGACTTTATACTAAAAGAGTAATACATTTTGTTGCTGTGGTGTTAACATGACGTTGGCTTGTCTGAACATCGGCAAGGAGGCTTGTCTGAACACTGGCAGTGCAACCTCCTGCTCATTATTGCGCTGTATTTCAGCCTTTTAATCTTTATCACGTGTAACCATTTTATTGCATTTGCGTTTATTGGATCGATATCTATTTTTCTGACTTCGCATTTTCTCATGTTCATTTGGGTTATCATCATATCCATGTTCCAAATGACCTTCTTTCCATTATGTTACAACGCTCATGCACACACACGTACACACACACACACACATGCACACACACACATTCACACACACATATTCACAGACACAAACACACACACATATACACACACACAAACACACAAACATACACACACATGCACACACATATACATACACACACATGCACACACATATACATACACACACATACATGCACAAACGCGCGCACACATACACAGACATAATTCACACACATACACATCACCCACGCAGCCACCACTCCCCGAAATTCCCACTGGAGAGGATTCTAGTCTGAGACCTTTAATTTCAAGAATTTTAAGAGTGATTTACAGTCAAGAATACATTTATATTTATCTTTGTGCGAGAACTTACAGTTATATTGCACAGAATTGCCGACTCAGGAAGATCGTACAAGAAGCAAACTCTCCCCCTTTATTTCCATCATTCTCTCTGACACGCCTGGAAACATCACCTCCACAACATTAATTAAAATAGCAGCTATCCCCCGGCCTCTCCATCACCCTGTGTCCTCTCCTCTCGGTCTGCACAATGTGTTTAATATTCTCTCAGCCTCGGAAGGGATTGAGGATTCTCACTCCTTGGGAAACGTTTTAAAATCCCTCCTCCTCGATTTCAGATCAACCGCTCGGAGAGGATTTGATTTGAACTGAGCCAGTGGCTACAGAGATCCTATTTATCTCTGGCTCACCATATCAGGCACCCAACAATCAGTTTTACGAACTCGCTAACTCATTCACTCACTCCATTAATTTTTCCTCCCTGGTCCATTCTCCCACGTCCATGTTCAAAAAATGACGTTCTTCACTTCATTGAAACGCTCTGATGTCATGTCCTTCCGTTAGAGATTACAGCTGAATGATTTGGATCAAGATGACAATGATCTGTAAGTTCTGCGTCCTTGTATTTCGGTAACCGAATTCAGCAATGTTTTTTTAATGTTGCACTGCATTCTCTCCTTGATTTCTACTTTGTTTGATTTAGCATATGAGATTTACCAGATAACGCTATAGACAGTGAAGGGAGCTTTATGGGATGCGAATGTAGTCATTGGGAGTTGGGAGAGAGTGTTGAATTGAGAGAAGGAATACTTAAACGATGGGAAGGAGTGACCGGTCGATGGAGAGAGTGTGTTGGAGAGAAGGGGGTTTTCGGGAGACGGGATGATCTGTTAGGGAGGGGGGAGAGAGTGGAGCGAGTTTTGGAGAAAGAAGACGGAAGTTTTAGAAAAAGGCGCTGGAGTTTTAATGACAGTGTGAGAGTAAGAGGTCATCAGAGTCAGGAACGGAGGCTAGGGACTGGAGATGGGTGGGAGAGAGAGAGAGGGGGGGGGGGGGAGAGAGAGAGGGAGACAGAACGATTGACAGTGAGTGAGGCAGCGAGCGAGGCAGAGCGGGAGACAGAGACAAAGACAGACAGAGACAGAGAGACAGAGAGAGAGACAGAGAGAGAGACAGAGCGAGAGACAGAGAGAGCGACAGAGGGAGAAGAGAGAGAGACGCAGGTATGCGACAAATCCAGAGCGGGGTCAAGGGAGAGATGGAAATGTTGAAAGAGAGAGGCCGAGAGAAAGGGAGACAGGAATAAAGAGATAGAGAAATGCGAGAAAGAGAGACAGACAGAGAAACATATAGTGAAATAGTGGTAAAGAGATATAGAGAAGTAGAGTAAGACAGACAAATAGAAATAGAGATAAAAAGAGATAAGAAGATAAATGGGGAGAGTGGTACACGAAGAAAGGGGGAGAAATATGGGGAGATAAAAATCACCTAAGTTCAGCTATAGGGAAACGGACAAACAGAGGTGCAGAGACATTGAGAGAAACAGGGGAAAGATGAGAGAGACAAATGAAGAGTGACAGAGAAAAACAGCATGGTATACTCAGTGAATGTGGTAACACTCCTATCTCATCGGTTTGATGTTAACATTCAAATATGATCATTATTTTAAAGCCAATCAAAGTCAACGTGGCTCTGTCACTCTTTGGCCTCTCCTCCCTCTCAATTGATTCGCTGACGCGGTATTCCGAGATAGAAATCAGACGTCAATAATCACCATTGATCAATGCAGCCAGTTGTATTCACATGATTCAGAAAGCAGTGGGTGGGGGATTATTGGAATTACACAATGTAGCAGAGAATGAATTAAAGGGATTACAGTTAGTTCAGCCGGTGTCTCAGATGGAGGTCACAATGGGACTGGTTCTCTTTGGCGACTCATTCAGCCTTGCAACACTTGAGAAGCCCCAAACATTTTTCCTTCAACAAAACTTCGCCTTTATTGCAACTGAAAACTCTGCATTTTGCTCCAGCTTCATCACATCCCAAAATGCGACCTTGGAAATTAAAGGAATATTTAATTAATAACAGACATTACAGAGTCTCATCAGCTGTGGTCCAATTGAATGGCAGAACAGTGCCGACCCACTGAATCAAATCCTCATGCACATTTGAGGGGCTACTTACCGTCTACCTTAAATGTACTAACCTTCTTTTGTAAGTGATGGAACCATTCCTTCATCTGCAACTATGGTCTGTACCAGGACGAGGAAACCAAGGAGCAGAAACAGAGCTTTCATGATTCTTCGCTGTTTGCCCCACGGTCACTGTGAGATCGCTGGAGAACAGGAGCTTTTTATGTGAACACACAGAGCATTCTGTAGTTAATAATCACACAAATGCCGCGCGGGTAGCCTCCACCTCGGACATGTTAGTAGAACATTTCTGTACCCGTGTTCAACATTAACTGGAATCAAGTATGTGTTTCGTATTAATTGGCCGATGGATAAATCTGAATACTGGCTGACTGATAAAGGTTTACAAGAATAGTTCGATGCATTCCAAATAACAACAATACAAGGAGAACAGAAAACAGTCCACCCATCGTTTTCTTCCAACATCTAATCTTATTATTCTCGCTTCCCATCTGCTCTTTGTCCCTCGCCATGCAATATCCCTCTCATTCTCGATTGATAATTGAATTAATCTTTTCAAGGTGATTGTTGAAATCTCCTTCCAATAACAACTCCGGAAGCATGTTACAGTTCACAACTTATTGTATAAAACGGGAAATGTATCTTCTTCCGTTGGTTATTTTGACAATTCTATAAATTTCTGTCTATTGGCTCGCTAATATCTCACTCGCGACAATGTCTCGGTGCTAATATTGGGAGAAAAGGTGAAGCTCTCTGTCATGTTTCTTGAGGGTCACAGTTTATCAATCCTCCATCCTTGAGGAGTGATGTGAAAGCAGGAAGGAACTTGGAGGGCTAAAATGGGCCTGAAATCTCTTTGGAAGACATGCTGAAGGAGGATTCCGAGTCTTTTATCCACATATTAGGAGCAATTGGGTAGCAAGAGAAAGAGTCAGCCCACTCAAGGACAATGGAGTGAAGTTATGCGTAGAACCACAGGAAGTGTTTGAAATTCTTAATGAGTACTTTCTATTGGTATTCGCCAGGGAGAGTACACTACGAACCCTGAGGACAGAGACAGTGCGTGAACTCTCCCGAGTACGTCAATATAACAAAGGTAAAGTGTTGAGTATCATAAATTGTACGAAGTCTTACAACACCAGGTTAAAGTCCAACAGGTTTGTTTCGATGTCACTAGCTTTCGGAGCGCTGCTCCTTCCTCAGGTGAATGAAGAGGTCTGTTCCAGAAACACATATATAGACAAATTCAAAGATGCCAAACAATGCTAGGAATGCGACCATTAGCAGGTGATTAAATCCTTACAGATCCAGAGATGGGGTAACCCCAGGTTAAAGAGGTGTGAATTGTATCAAGCCAGGACAGTTGGTAGGATTTCGCAGGCCAGATGGTGGGGGATGAATGTAATGCGACATGAATCCCAGGTCCCGGTTGAGGCCGCACTCATGTGTGCGGAACTTGGCTATAAGTTTCTGCTCGGCGATTCTGCGTTGTCGCGGGTCCTGAAGGCCGCCTTGGAGAACGCTTAGCCGGAGATCAGAGGCTGAATGCCCTTGACTGCTGAAGTGTTCCCCGACTGGAAGGGAACATTCCTGCCTGGTGATTGTTGCGCGATGTCCGTTCATTTGTTGTCGCAGCGACTGCATGGTCTCGCCAATGTACCACGCTTTGGGACATCGTTTCCTGCAGCGTATGAGGTAGACAACGTTGGCCGAGTCGCACGAGTATGTACCGCGTACCTGGTGGGTGGTGTTCTCACGTGTAATAGTGGTATCCATGTCGATGCGACAACGAATGAACGGACATCGCGCAACAATCACCAGGCAGGAATGTTCCCTTCCAGTCTGGGAACACTTCAGCAGTCAAGGGCATTCAGCCTCTGATCTCCGGCTAAGCGTTCTCCAAGGCGGCCTTCAGGACCCGCGACAACGCAGAATCGCCGAGCAGAAACTTATAGCCAAGTTCCGCACACATGAGTGCGGCCTCAACCGGGACCTGGGATTCATGTCGCATTACATTCATCCCCCACCATCTGGCCTGCGAAATCCTACCAACTGTCCTGGCTTGATACAATTCACACCTCTTTAACCTGGGGTTACCCCATCTCTGGATCTGTAAGGATTTAATCACCTGCTAATGGTCGCATTCCTAGCATTGTTTGGCATCTTTGAATTTGTCTATCTATGTGTTTCCGGAACAGACCTCTTCATTCACCTGAGGAAGGAGCAGCGCTCCGAAAGCTAGTGACATCGAAACAAACCTGTTGGACTTTAACCTGGTGTTGTAAGACTTCGTACTGTGCTCACCCCAGTCCAACGCCGGCATCTCCACATCATATCATAAATTGCATTGAGGTAGACACGTCCCCGGGGTCGGATTATATATATCCCAGATAACTCGGGAGGCAAAGTGAGAAATAGCTGCAGCCTGAACAGATATCTTCAAAGCATCTTTGAACACAGTCGAGGTTCCAGACTACAGGACAATAGCCAATTTCGTTCCCTTGTTTAAGAAACGAAGCAGGTATAATCCAGAAAATTATGGGCCGGTGAGCCTGACATCAGTGGTGGAGAAGCTTTTTGAAAAAATACTGAGGGACAGGATATATGCACATTTGGATAAAAATTGACTTGTTTCTGACAGGCACCATAGTTTCTTGAACGGGGAACGTCATATCTCAACAACCTGATTGAGTTTTTTCAAGAGGTAACAAAGAATATTAAATAGAACATAGAACAATACAGCGCAGTACAGGCCCTTCGGCCCACGATGTTGCACCGAAACAAAAGCCATCTAACCTACACGATGCCATTATCATCCATATGTTTATCCAATAAACTTTTAAATGCCCTCAATGTTGGCGAGTTCACTACTGTAGCAGGTAGGGCATTCCACGGCCTCACTACTCTTTGCGTAAAAAACCTACCTCTGACCTCTGTCCTATATCTATTACCACTCAGTTTAAAGCCTCGTGCCAGCCATTTCCATCCGCGGGAGAAGGCTCTCACTGTCCAACCTATCCAACCGCCTGATCATTTTGTATGCCTCTATTAAGTCTCCTCTTAACCTTCTTCGCTCCAACGAAAACAACCTCAAGTCCATCAGCCTTTCCTCATAAGATTTTCCCTCCATACCAGGCAACATTCTGGTAAATCTCCTCTGCACCCGCTCCAAAGCCTCCACGTGCTTCCTATAATGCGGTGACCAGAACTGTACGCAATACTCCAAATGCGGCCGTACCAGAGTTATGGACAGCTGCAACATGACCTCCTGACTCCAGAACTCAATCCCTCTAACAATAAAGGCCAACACTCCATAGGCCTTGTTCACAACCCTATCAACCTGGGTGGCAACTTTCAGGGATCTATGTACATGGACACCTAGATCCCTCTGCTCATCCACACTTTCAAGAACTTTACCATTAGCCAAATATTCCGCATTCCTGTTATTCCTTCCAAAGTGAATCACCTCACACTTCTCTACATTAAACTCCATTTGCCACCTCTCAGGCCAGCTCTGCAGCTTATCTCTATCCCTCTGTAACCTGCTACATCCTTCCACACTATCGACAACACCACCGACTTTAGTATCGTCTGCAAATTTACTCACCCACCCTTCTGCGCCTTCCTCTAGGTCATTGATGAAAATGACAAACAGCAACGGCCCCAGAACAGATCCTTGTGGTACTCCACTTGTAACTGAGCTCCATTCTGAACATTTCCCATCAACCACCACCCTCTGTCTTCTTTCAGCTAGCCAATTTCTGATCCACATCTCTAAATCACCCTCAATCCCCAGCCTCCGTATTTTCTGCAATAGCCTACCGTGGGGAACCTTATCAAACGCTTTGCTGAAATCCATATACACCACATCAACTGCTCTACCCTCGTCTACCTGTTCAGTCACCTTCTCAAAGAACTCGATAAGGTTTGTGAGGCATGACCTACCCTTCACAAAGCCCTGCTGACTATCCCTGATCATATTATTCCTATCTAGATGATTATAAATCTTGTCTCTTATAATCCCCTCCAAGACTTTACCCACTACAGACGTGAGGCTCACCGGTCTATAGTTGCCGGGGTTGTCTCTGCTCCCCTTTTTGAACAAAGGGACCACATTTGCTGTCCTCCAGTCCTCTAGCACTATTCCTGTAGCCAATGATGACATAAAAATCAAAGCCAAAGGTCCAGCAATCTCTTCCCTGGCCTCCCAGAGAATCCTAGGATAAATCCCATCAGGTCCCGGGGACCTATCTATTTTCAGCCTGTCCAGAATTGCCAACACCTCTTCCCTACGTACCTCAATGCCATCTAATCTATTAGCCTGGGGCTCAGCATTCTCCTCCACAACATTATCTTTTTCCTGAGTGAACACTGACGAAAAATATTCATTTAGTATCTCGCCTATCTCTTCAGACTCCACACACAACTTCCCATCCCTGTCCTTGACTGGTCCTACTCTCTCCCTAGTCATTCGCTTATTCCTGACATACCTATAGAAAGCTTTTTGGTTTTCCTTGATCCTTCCTGCCAAATACTTCTCATGTCCCCTACTTGCTCGTCTTAGCTCTCTCTTTACATCCTTCCTCGCTACCTTGTAACTATCCATCGCCCCAACTGAAACATCACACCTCATCTTCACATAGGCCTCCTTCTTCCTCTTAACAAGAGATTCCACTTCTTTGGTAAACCACAGTTCCCTCACTCGGCGCCTTCCTCCCTGCCTGACCGGTACATACTTATCAAGATCATGCAGTAGCTGATCCTTGAACAAGCTCCACTTATCCAGTGTGCCCAACACTTGCAGCCTACTTCTCCACCTTATCCCCCCCCCCCCCAAGTCACGTCTAATGGCATCATAATTGCCCTTCCCCCAGCTATAACTCTTGCCCTGCGGTGTATACTTATCCCTTTCCATCAATATTGATGAGGGAAGGCCCGTGGATGTAGTTTATATGGACATTAGTAAGGCGATTGACAAGGTCCCACATTAGACTGGAACAAATACAAAAATCACATTGGATTCGGGGTGGACTGGCTCGATGGATACAGAACTGCGTTGGTTTTTGAAGACAGAGAGCAGCGGTGGGAAATTGTTTTTCAGAATGGAGACCTGTACCCAATGGCGATCCGCAGGGATCCATGTTGGCACCTCTGTTGTTTATAGTATAGATAAATGATGTGGAGGAAAATGTGGGTTGTCTGAATAGTAATTTTGAGGATGACACGGAGAATGGTGAAATTCCTGATCATGCCGAGGATCGTCAGAGGATTCAACAGGAAAAAGTTAGATTGGCGACATGGCCATAGAAATTGCAAATGGGATTTAATCAGGACAAATGCGAGATGATGCATTTTTCAGTATCAAATTAAGGTATCAATATACTGTAAATGGCGGGACAGTCAGATGAGGAGAGATTGACTATTTGGGATTGTTCTCGTTGGAGTTCAGAAGAATGAGGAGGATATCATAGAGATTAATCAAATTGTAACATGACTAGACAGGGTAGCTGCAGGGAAAATGTTACCAATGATGGGTGTGTCTAGTCAGAGGATTCAGGGTAAACCATTTCGTTCAGAGATGAAGAGATTTTTCTTCACCTAAAAAGTGGTGAGCCTGTGGAATTCATTACCACAGCAAGTCGTTGATGCTAAACCTTTACAAGGGCAGCACGGTAGCATTGTGGATAGCACAATTGCTTCACAGCTCCAGGGTCCCAGGTTCGATTCCGGCTTGGGTCACTGTCTGTGCGGAGTCTGCACATCCTCCCCGTGTGTGCGTGGGTTTCCTCCGGGTGCTCCGGTTTCCGCCCACAGTCCAAAGATGTGCGGGTTAGGTGGATTGGTCATGATAAATTGCCCTTAGCGTCCAAAATTGCCCTTAGTGTTGGGTGGGGTTACTGGGTTATGGGGATAGGGTGGAAGTGCTGAACTTGGGTATGGTGCTCTTTCCAAGAGCCGGTGCAGACTCGATGGGCCGAATGGCCTCCTTCTGCACTGTAGATTCTATGACCTATGAAAAAAAA
Source organism: Scyliorhinus torazame (assembly GCF_047496885.1). Classification (NCBI taxonomy): domain Eukaryota; kingdom Metazoa; phylum Chordata; class Chondrichthyes; order Carcharhiniformes; family Scyliorhinidae; genus Scyliorhinus; species Scyliorhinus torazame. The sequence continues at coordinate 39,574,248 of NC_092726.1, read as the reverse complement.
AATCATTGAATATATTCAAGGGGCGGCTAGACTTGAGGCGATTGGGATCAAAGGCTATGGGGAGAAAGAAAGATTAGGCAATTGAGTTGAATGTCAGCCATGATCATGCTGAAAGGCGGGGCAGGCTCGAAGGGCCAAAGGGCGTCCTCCTGCTCCTATCTTCTATGTATCTATGTATCCATGTATAGAAAGCTGATTCATTGCGGTCTGCAATTGAAGGGGGTGAATCGCCAATCCACAAGTCCGGCTGGGAGCTCAGTAACATTCTATTGAGCGAGTTTATGAGGGCTAAACGAGGATGCCGGATTTGTCAAGCTGCAACCAAAGGTAGAGTCTCCAGGAAGAACCTCAATGCAGATGAGATGATAATATTGGGAGAACTAAAGAACAGAAAGTATAGGACTATGGAGCTATGGACCCCTTAAGGTTGGTCAAAGGGGAATATGTCTCCGTAAGATCCGGAATAACACAGATTTTGTATTTCTGTTTGTTATTAAATTCAGAAAGGGAGCTGCGATTTTTGTCATCCAAAATATTGCTTCTCAGACACTTCATTTCAGATACTAAATTCTTCCCAACAGAAAACGTATCTTTTTCTGAAGTCATCATTGCTCCTTTCGCCACACTGGAGATTGAGACTAACTGGTTCCCTTTCCTTCTCTTCTATGCTGCTCACAAGCTCTCTGCCCGTGTCACTCTCAGCCGCTTATCCATCAGCCCAGATGGTTAAACATTTCTTATTGTAACCAGTAACTTTTTTGATAAATAGTTATCCCTGAAGCGCAACTGCCCAATCACTTGGCGCCATCCAGTCTGACATAGTTTCAGGCTCAGGACGAAGCGTTCCTGCATTTGTTCTTGAAGACCCTGGAGCTTGACGCACTCCAGGTCATGTTAGCCTTGGAATTCCGTTAAATGGTGATCTGGTTCATTACTGTTGGGTACGAACTATTTCAATCCTTGCAACTGCTGCACTTCATTCTCAAACGTGGGAGGCCGAGTTGGATCATCCATTCGGTGACTGTAGCTGGAGATGTGACACATTGGTCAGCATGGAATTTCATACTGACACGTCCGGCACACCGTCATTCAGGCTGGCGAAATAGGAAGCCGACTGTCCCTCTTAGCCTTTGAATGGACAAAACCACTTTCCGTTGCCGATCTTCAACACATTGATCTGATCCGTTGGATGTGGAGCTCACAGAGTGCTGTCTATGCTCTGCCGTTGGGCTTTAGGTGCTAATCCATTACACCGTCGCCGTGCCGACACTTCATTGTTTAGGCATGCTGGTTATCGCTGCTGACACCATCTCTTGCACTCCTCATTGAAGTATGATTGGCCACTTAGCTGATTGGCAATGGTTCTATTATAACCATTGTGCTGATAAGCTCACAGTTTGTCCTGCTGCAGAATTTTCCAGCTGATGGCCCACAACGCCTTTTGCCTCTTTGGAGCTGTCAGATCTGCTCTGACTGTTTCCCACTCGCACAATGTTAGTGCCGTCCAGCACGCAGGAGTGTGTGCTCAATGTGCGGACAGCACACACTGGGCCTGTGACACATGTTTATAAAACCACAAAAAACAACTTAGCATCACCTTCACCACCGCACCAGCAGCAGGTTCACGTGCCCATGAGAGTATCGGTTGGAGTAGCCAGGCGACAGTGCGAACTGGGGATGTTCCATAACGATTGCACAATAACAACACTGTTCCCGACTCCTCTCATACTGAAACAGTCAGTAGCCAAATCCGGGCAGACCTGGACAACAATTGGACAAGTGGCAAGAAAAAATGGCGCCCCTCATGTCCTATGTAACGATAATGTAGAACAGAGATAATCTAACCATTGCCCTTCGACATTCAGTGACATTAACAGTGGTGAATCTCCCATTCAACGACAAGGAAAATTAGGAGAACGGTTAAGAGGAAATATAACTTAGGAGAGGTTACTGATCGAGGTGTTAAGATTCAGAACAGAGGTAAAAAAGCCAACATAAGTGTACTTTACCTGAATGCTCTGAGTATTCGGAATAAGGTAAATGAGTTGAGGGCGCAAATCATCGTGAATGACTATGATTTAGCGGCCATTACTGAAACATGGTTAAAGGATGGTCACGACTGGGGGTTAAATATCCGAGGGTATCAAACGATTCGGAAGGACAGAGTGGATGGTAAGGGAGGTGGTGTAGCTCTGTTATTTAAGGATGACATCCGGGCAACAGTAAGGGATGACATCGGTGCTGTGGAGGATAAGTTTGAATCCATTTGGGTGGAAATCAGGAATAGTAAGGCGGAAAAGTCACTGATAGGAGTAATCTATAGGCCACCAAATAGTAACATTACGGTGGGGCAGGCAATAAACAAAGAACTAACTGATGCATGTAGAAATGGTACAGCAGTTATCATGGTGGATTTTAATCTACATGTCGATTGGTTTAACCAGGTCGGTGAAGGCATCCTTGAGGAGGAGTTTGTAGAATGTATCCGCGATAGTTTCCTAGAACAGTATGTAATGGAACCTATGAGGGAACAAGCGTTCCTAAATCTGGTCCTGCATAATGAGACAGGATTGATTCAGGATCTCATAGTTAGGGATCCTCTCGGAAGGAGCGAGCACAATATGGTGGAATTTAAAATACAGATTTTGGAGGGTGAGAAGGTAAAATACAAATGGAGGGTGAGAAGGTAAAATTAAGCACTAGTGTTTTGTGCTTAAACAAAGGAGATTACAATGGGATGAGAGAAGAACCAGCTAAGGTGGACTGGGAGCAAAGACTTTATGGTGAAACAGTTGAGGACCAGTGGAGAACCTCCCAAGTGATTTTTCACAGTCCTCAGCAAAGGTTTATACCAACAAAAAGGAAGGACGGTAAAAAGAGCGAAAATCGACCGTGGATATCTAAGGAAATAAGGGAGAGTATCAAATTGAAGGAAAAAAACATACAAAGTAGCAAAGATCAGTGGGAGACTAGAGGACTGGGAAATCTTTAGGGGGTAACAGAAAGCTACTAAAAAGCTATTTAGAAGAGTAAGATAAACTATGAGAGTAAACTTGCTCAGAATACAAAAACAGATGGTAAAAGTTTCGACAAATACATAAAACAAAAAAGAGTGGCTAAGGTAAATATTGGTCTTTTAGGTGATGAGAAGGGAGATTTAATAATGGGAGATGAGGAAATGGCTGAGGAACTGAACAGGTTTTTTGGGTCGGTTTTCACAGTGGAAGACACAAATAACATGCCAGTGACTGGTGGAAATGAGGCTATGACAGGTGAGGATCTTGAGCAGATTGTTACCACCAAGGAGGTAGTGATGGGCATGCTAATGGGGCTAAAGGTAGACAAGTCTCCTGGACCTGATGGAATGCATCCCAGAGTGCTAAAAGAGATGGCTAGGGAAATTGCAAATGCACTACTGAAAATTTACCAAAATTCCCTAGACTCTGGGGTGGTCCCGGCGGATTGGAAATTATCAAACGTGATACCACTGTTTAAAAAAGGAAGTAGGCAGAAAGCGGCTAATTATAGGGCAGTGAGCTTAACTTCGGTAGTAGGGAAGATGCTGGAATCTATCATCAAGGAGGAAATAGCGAGGCATCTGGATGGAAATTGTCCCATTGGACAGACGCAGCATGGGTTCATAAAGTGCAGTTCGTGCTTAACTAATTTAGTGGAATTGTTTGAGGACATCAACAGTGCGGTAGATAACGGGGAGCCAATGGATGTGGTATATCTGGATTTCCAGAAAGCCTTTGGCAATGTGCCACACAAAAGGTTGCTGCATAAGATAACGATGCATGGCATTAAGGCAAAAGTAGTAGCATGGATAGAGGATTGGTTAATTAATAGAAAGCAAAGAGTGGGGATTAATGGGTGTTTCTCTGGTTGGCAATCAGTAGCTAGTGGTGTCCCTCAGGGATCAGTGTTGGGCCCACAACTGTTAACAATTTACATAGATGATTTGGAGTTGGGGACCAAGGGCAATGTGTCCATGTTTGCAGACGACACTAAGATAAGTGGTAAAGGAAAAAGTGCAGCGGATACTGGAAGTCTGCAGAGGGACTTGGATAGGCTAAGTGAATGGGCTAGGGTCTGGCAGATGCAATGCAATGTTGACAAATGTAAGGTTATCCTTTTTGGTAGGAATAACAGCAAAAGGGATTATTATTTAAATGATAAAATATTAAAACATGCTGCTGTGCAGAGAGACCTGGGTGTGCTAGTGCATGAGTTGCAAAAAGTTGTTTTACAGGTGCAACAGGTGATTAAGAAGGCAAATGGAATTCTGTCCCTCATTGCTAGAGGGATGGAGTTTAAGACTAGGGAGATTATGCTGCAATTGTATAAGGTGTTAGTGAGGCCACACCTGGAGTATTGTGTTTCGTTTTGGTCTCCTTACTTGAGAAAGGACGTACTGGCACTGGAGGGTGTGCAGAGGAGATTCACTAGGTTAATCTCAGAGCTAAAGGGGTTGGATTACGAGGAGACGTTGAGTACAGTGGGGCTGTACTCGTTGGAATTTAGAAGGATGAGGGGGGGATCTTATAGAAACAAAAATGATTATGAAGGGAATAGATAGGATAGATGCGGGCAGATTGTTTCCACTGGCGGTGAAAGCAGAACTAGGGGGCATAGGCTCAAAATAAGGGGAAGTAGATTTAGGACTGAGTTTAGGAGGAGCTTCTTCACCCAAAGGGTTGTGAATCTAATGAAATCCTTGCCCAATCAAGCAGCAGAGGCTCCTTCATTAAATGTTTTTAAGATAAAGATAGATAGTTTTTTGAAGACTAAAGGGATTAAGGGTTATGGTGTTCGGGCCGGAAAGTGGAGCTGAGTCCACAAAAGATCAGCCATGATCTCATTGAATGGTGGAGCAGGCTCGAGGGGCCAGATGGCCTACTCCTGCTCCTAGTTTTTATGTTCTTATTATCAATCTCCTTGCAGTTGACATTTAACAGAAACTGATCTGGACAAGTCATACAAATAAGATGACTGAAAGAACAGTTCAGCATTTCAGAATTCTGTGGGGAGGAACTCAACTCCTAACTCCCCAACACCTCTCTACAATTTGCAAGGCGGGTGATGGAAATCTTCCACTTGCCTGGATGAGAGTGTTTCCATAAACATTCAAGAACACCTACACCATCTAGTACGAAACATCCCCTTGATTCGAAATCCTTTCGCTAACCTTCACTCCCTCCTCACTGGATGAACTGTGGCAGCAGTGTGTACCGCCTGCAAGATGCATCTCAGTAACTCGTGAAGGCTAATTACACAGTATCTTCCAAAGCCACGGCCGCTGCCATGTAGAAGGATAAGGGCAGCAGACACACGAAAACACCCCTGTCTGGAATATACTCTTCAAGACCAGTCTTACTTGGGAATGTGTTGCTGGTGAAAGTTCCGGAATTCCCGCCCTAACAATATTGCGGATGTACATAGATCACTCAGTCTGCAAGGCGTCTCTCCACCATCTTGACAACGAGAATTCCTGATGGGTAATAATCCCGTCTGAGCTCGCGATGCCCACACACAGTGAATGTGCTTTTTTAAAAATGTGGTGCAGCTCCCACATTTTGTCCCACTCCTGACCACAGCAGTGATTCAGCCTTCCTCCAATGTCAGCCACTTGAGTGCAAATAAAGAGCCATTTAACAGTTTGAATAGGTTCGCACTGCTGAGGAGGCTGTTCGCTCCATCAATCCAAGTCAGCTTGGAGTTGTGAAAAGATCATTGGAACAGTATGCTGTAGGAACAGTAGGTCGTGAAGCGGTGAGTGTGTAAAGAGAGAGGGAGTGATTTGGGAAGGGTTGGTCGCACTGGTGACGCAATGTATTTGGTGTGCAAAGAATTGGGGAAAAGTGGATTTCGGGGTCGGTGTATGTGTTGGGGAGGGGGTGGACCTGGACGAGGCTGTATTGATCTGTTAGCTCATACAAGAAAAGCTCAATCGCCTCCCTGGCTGCAATGAGTGCCACATTGAACTACATGTGACTCCAGACACAAAGTTACATGATTGACTCTTAGATGTTCCACAGTTCTCATTCTGTTCAGCACATATACAGGATGGGTGCCAGAATATCACACTTTCTCTATCCAATAGTTTCGCACTCTCAAAATCTAGCTTACCAAGAGACTGTTGCACTCATTCTTCACAATCCTTGAGTATGTGCTGCAAAGTTGATTGACAACCCATCCACAAATTAAAGCGTTCACCACTCCGCCCGCCTCCCCACAACTGAAGTACAGGAGTGGTAGTGTGAACCATCTACAAGATTCACTGCAGATGTCACATTCTTTAGAAAGCACCACCCAAACCCAGACCCACGAGTATTACCAACAAGGTGGACAACCGCAGCGGACACGTGGGAACACAAACACCTGCAAGTTAAACTTCAAGTCACTCACGATGCTGGCTTGAACATATGTCGGAGATGCCTCAACTGTCGCTGGGTCGAAGTACGGAACCCCTCAGAATTTGAACAGGTGTGACTCACCACGCATCCACAAATCATGGTAATCACTAATTAGGACCACATTTATGAGCGCGACATTCGCAGCCGCTCTCATGGTTACCCTTAACAAACGCCTTCCTGAAGCCCATGTATATGACATCTACAGCCCTACCCTCATTAATTAACGTTGTCACTTCCTCAAATAATTCTATTAGGGTTGTAAGACATGATCTTCCTTGCACAAAATCATGCTGCCTATCACTGATAAGTCTATTTTCTTCCAAATGTGAATAGATCCTATCCCTCAGTAGCTTCTCCAACAGTTTACTTACCACTGACGTCAAGCTCACAGGTCAATAATTCCCTGGATTATCCCTGCTACCCTTCCTAAACAAAAGGACAACATTAGAAATTCTCCAGTCCTCCGGGACCTCACCCGTGCTCATGGATGCTGCAAAGACTTCTGTTAAGGCCCCGGCTATTTCGTCCCTCGCTTCCCTCAGTAACCTAGGATAGATCCCATCCGGAGCTTGGGACTTGTCCACCTTAATGCCGTTTAGAATACCCAAGACTTCCCCCTTCCTTATGCCGAATTCACCTAGAGAATTGAAACATCCATCCCTAGCCTGAATTTCCGTCATGTCCCTCTCCTTGGTGAATACCGATGCAAAGTACTCATTAAGAATCTCACCCGTTTCCTCTGACTCCACGCATAATTTCCCTCCTTTGTCTTTGAGTGAACAAAGAACAAAGAACAATGAAAAGTACAGCACAGGAACAGGCCCTTCGGCCCTCCAAGCCCGTGCCGACCATGCTGCCCGACTAAACTACAATATTCTACACTTCCTGGGTCCGTATCCCTCTATCCCCATCCTACTCATGTCTTTGTCAAGATGCCCCTTAAATGTCACTATCGTCCCTGCTTCCACCACCTCCTCCGGGAGCGAGTTCCAGGTCAATCCTTTCTCTATGGAACATAGAACATTACAGCACAGTACAGGCCCTTCGGCCCTCGATGTTGCGCCGACCTTTGAAACCACTCTAAAGCCCATCTACACTATTCCTTTATCATCCATATGTTTATCCAATGACCATTTAAATGCCCTTAATGTTGGCGAGTCCACTACTGTTACAGGCAGGGCATTCCATGCCCTTACTACTCTCTGTGTAAATAACCTACCTCTGACATCTGCCCTATATCTATCACCCGTCAAATTAAAGCTATGTCCCTTCGTGCTCGACATCACCATCTGAGGAAAAAGACGCTCACTGTCCACCCTATCTAATCCTCTGATCAACTTGTACGCCTCAATTAAGTCACCTCTTAACCTTCTTCTTTCTAAAGAAAATAACCTCAAGTCCCTCAGCCTTCCCTCATAATATCTTCCCTCCAGACCAGGCAACATCCTGGTAAATCTCCTCTGCACCCGTTCCAATGCTTCCACATCCTTCCCATAATGCGGCGACCAGAACTGCATGCATTATGCGAAATGCGGCCGCACCAGAGTTTGTCTCAAACCCTCTCTGTCTCAAACGCTCTCTGTCACAAACCCCCTCTGTCTGTGTGAAACCCTCTCTGTCGCTCTCTCAAACTCTCTCTGTCTGCCCCAATCCATCTCTCACTGTCTCAAAACCACTCTGGCTCAAACCCTCTGCCTCTCAAACCCTCTCTGTCTCAAACCCTCTCTTTCTCAAATCCTTTCTATCTCAAATCCTTCCTTTCTTTCTCAAAGATTCTCTGTCTGTCTCAAACACGCTCTGACTCAAACGCTCTCTGCCACAAACCGCTCTCTCTGTGTCAAAACCTCTCTGTCTCTCTCAAACCCTCTCTGTCTGTCTCAAGCCCCTTCTGTCTGGCCCAAACCATCTCGTTCTCAAACGCTATCTGTCTCAAACACTATCAGTCTCAAATCCTCTCTCAAACCGTGTCTGTCTGTCTCAATCCCTCTCTGTCTCAAGTCCTCTCTCTCTGTCTCAAACCCTCTTCGTCTCAAACCCACTGCGTCTCAAGTCTCTCTGTCTGTTTCAAACCCTCTATGTCTGCCGCAAACCCTCTCTCTGTGTCTGAAACCCTCTCTGTCTCAAAACTCTCTGTCTCAAACCCTCTCTGACTCAAACCCTCTCTGTCTCAAATCCTCTCTATATCAAACCCTCTCTCTCTGTCTCAAACTCTCTCTGTCTCTCTCAAACCCTCTCAGTCTGTCTCAAACCATCTCACTCTCGAACGCGCTCTGTCTCAAACACTCTTAGTCACAAAATCTCTCTGTCTCAAACACTCTCTGTCTCTCAAACCCTCTCTGTCCGCCTCAATCACTCTCTGCCTGCCTCAACCCATCTCTGTCTCAAACCCTCTCTGTCTCAAACGCTCTCTGTCACGAACCCCTCTGTCTGTGTGAAAATCTCTCTGTCTCTCATCCCTATCTGTCTGTCCATAATCCCCTCTGTCGGTCTCAAACCATCTCGGTCTCAGACCCTATCTGTCTCAAACCCTCTCTACCTTAAACCCTCTCTGTCTCAAACCCTCTCTGTCTCTCTCTCAAACCCTCTCTGTCTGCCTCAATCCCCCTCTCCCTGTCTCAAACCCATTCTGGCTCAAATCCTCTCTGTCTCAAACCTTATCTGTCTCAAACCCTCTCTTTCTCAAACCCTCTATGTCTCCAACCCTCTCTGTCTCAAATCCTTTCTATCTCAAATCCACCCTTTCTGTCTCAACCCCACTCTGTCTGTCTCAAACACTCTCTGACTCAAACGCTCTCTGTCACAAACCGCTCTGTCTGTCTCAAACCAGCTCTGCCTGTCTCAAAACCCTCTGTCTGTCTCAAACCCTCTCTGTCTCAAACGCTATCTGTCTCACACCCTCTCTGTCTCAACCCCTCTTTGTCTCAAACTCTCTCTCTGTCAAACGCCCTCTGTCTCTCAAACCCTCTCTGTCTCAAACATTCTCTATCTTAAAAACTCTCTGTCACAAACCCTCTCTGTCTCTCTCTGAAACCCTCTCCGTCTGCCTCAATCCCTCTCTCTGTGTCTCAAACCCATTCTGGCTCAAACCCTCTGTGTCTCAAACCCTCTTGTCTCAAACCCTCTCTTTCTCAAACCCTCCATGTCTCAAACCCTCTCTGTCTCAAACCGTTTCGATCTCAAATCCTCCCTTTCTGTATCAAACCATCTCTGTCTGTCTCAAATCCTCTCTGACACAAACGCTCTCTGTCACAAACCGCTCTGTCTGTGTCAAACACTCTCTGTCTCTCTCAAACCATCTCTGTCTATCTCAACCCCCCTCTGTCTGTCTCAAACCCTCTCTGTCTCAAACGCTATCGGTCTAAAACTCTATCTGTCACTAACCCTCTCTGTTTGTCTCAATCCCTCTCTCTCTGTCTCAAACCCTCTCTATCTGTCTCAAACCCCGTCTGTGTCAAATCCTCTCTGTCTGTCTCAAACCCTCTCTGTCTCAAACCATCTCTGTCTCAACCGCTCTCTCTGTGTCTCAAACCCTCTCTGTTTGTCTCAATCCCTCTCTCAAACCATCTCTGACTGCCTCACTCCCTCTCTCTCTCAAACACTCTCTCTCTGTCTCAAACCCGCTTTCACACAAAGCCACTGTGGCCCAAGTGTCTCTGTCTGTTTCAAACTCTCTATGTGTGCCCCAAATCCCCTCTCTGTGTCTGAAACCCTCTCTGTCTCAAACGCTCTCTGTCTCGAACACTCTCTGACTCAAATCGTCTCTGTCTCAAACCCTATATGTCTCAAACCCTCTCTGTCTGTCTCAAACCCTTTCTGTCTCAAACCCTCTCTGTCTCAAACCCTCTCTGACTCTCTCAAACGCTCTCACTCTATCTCAAGCACTCTCTGTCTATCTCAACCCCTCTCTGTCTCAAACCATCTCTGTCTCACACCCTCTCTCTGTGTCTCAAACCCTCTCTGTTTGTCTCATTCCCCCTCTCAAACCCTCTCTGTCTGTCTCAATCCCTCTCTGTCTCTAACCCTCTCTCTTTGTCTGAAACTCTCTTTCTCACAAACCCACTGTGTCTCAACTCTCTCTTTATGTTTCAAACCCTCTATGTCTGCCCCAATCCCTCTCTCTCTGTCTGAAACACTCTCTATCTCAAACCCCCTCTGTCTCAAACCCTCTCTGACTCAAACCCTCTGTCTCAAATCCTCTCTTTCTCAAACCCTCCCTGTCTGTCTCAACCCCTCTCTGTCTCGAACACGCTCTGTCTCAAACCATCTCTGTCTCAAACCCTCTCTGTTCAAACCCTCTGTGTCACAAAATCTCTCTGTCTTAAACCCTCACTGTCTCATACCCTCCCTGTCTATCAAACCCTCTCTATCCGTCTCAATCACTCTCTGTCTGTCTTAAACAATCTCTGTCTCAAACGCTCTAGGTCACAAACCCCCTCTGTCTGTGTGAAACCCTCTCTGTCTCTCTCATCCCGATCTCGCTGTCTCAAATCCCCTCTATCGGTCTCAGACCGCCTCGGTCTCAAACCCTCTCTGTCTCAAACACTCTCTATCTTAAAAACTCTCAGTCAAAAACCCTCTCTGTCTCTCTCTGAAACCCTCTCTGTCTGCCTCAATCCCCCTCTCTCTGTCTCAAACACACTCTGGCTCAAACCCTCTGTGTCTCAAACCCTCTCTGTCTTAAACCGTTTCTATCTCAAATCCTCCCTTTCTGTCTCAAATCCTCTCTGACACAAACGCTCTCTGTCACAAACCGCTCTGTCTGTGCCAAACCCTCTCTGTCTCTCTCAAACCCTCTCTGTCTGTCTCAACCCCCCTCTGCCTGTCTCAAACCCTCTCTGTCTCAAACGCTATCTGTCTCAAACTCTGTCTGTCACAAACCCTCTCTGTTTGTCTCAATCCCTCTCTCAAACCCTCTCGGTCTGTCTCAAAACCTCTCTCTCTCAAACCCTCTCTGTATCAAACCCTCTCTGACTCAAACCCTCTCTGTCTCAAATCCTCTCTTTCTCAAACCCTCTCTGTCTGTCTTAAACCCTCTCTGTCTCTCTCAAACCCTCTCTGTCTGTCTCAACCCCTCGCTGTCTCGAACACGCTCTGTCTGTAACGCTCGCTGTCTCAAAACCTCCCTGTCTCAAACCCTCTGTGTCACAAAATCTCTCTGTCACAAACACTCTCTGTCTCTCAAACCCTCTCTGTCCGACTCAATCACGCTCTGTCTGTCTCAACCCATCTCTGTCTCAAACCCTCTCTGTCTCAAACGCTCGCTGTCACAAACCCCCTCTGTTTGGTCGAAACCCTCTCTGTCCCTCTCATCCCTATCTGTCAAATCCCCTCTATCGGTCTCAAACATCCTCGGTCTCAAACCCACTCTATCTTAAACCCTCTCTGTCACAAACACTCTCTGTCTCTCTCTCAAACCCTCTCGGAGTGCCTCACTCCCGCTCACTCTGTCTCAAAAGCACTCTGGCTCAATCCCTCTCTATCTCACACACTCTCTGTCTCAAACCCTCTCTTTCTCAAACCCTCTATGTCTCAAACTCTCTCTGTCTCAAATCCTTTCTATCTCAAATCCTCCCTTGCCGTCTCAAACCCTCTCTGTCTGTGTGAAACGAACTCTGTCTCTCTCATCCCTATCTGTCTGTCTCAAATCCCCTCTATCGGTCTCAAACCCTCTCGGTCTCAAACTCTCTCTGTCTCAAACCCTCTCGATCTTAAACCCTCTCTGTCACAAACCCTCTCTGTCTCTCTCTCAAACCCTCTCTGAGTGCCTCAATCCCGCTCTCTCTGACTCAAACCCACTCTGGCTCAAACCCTCTCTGTCTCAAACCCTCTCTGTTTCAAACGCTCTCTTTCTCAAACCCTCTGTGTCTCAAACTCTCACTGTCTCAAATCGCTTCTATCTCAAATCCTCCCTTTCTGTCTCAAACCCTCTCTGTCTGTCTCAAACCCTCTCTGATGCATTTTGGCAGATCGAATCAGTCCAGGACCTACTCAGTTAATGGTATGGCGTTGGGGAGAGTTATAGAACAAAGAGATCTCGGAGTACAGGTTCATAGCTCCTTGAAGGTGGAGTCGCAGTTGGACAGGGTGGTGAATAAGGCATTCGGCATGCTTGGTTTCATTGGTCAGAACATTGAATACAGGAGTTGGGACGTCTTGTTGAAGTTGTACAAGACATTGGTACGGCCACACTTGGAATACTGTGTGCAGTTCTGGTCACCCTATTATAGAAAGGATATTATTAAACTAGAAAGAGTGCAGAAAAGATTTACTAGGATGTTGCCGGGACTTGATGGTTTGAGTTATAAGGAGAGGCTGGATAGACTGGGACTTTTTTCCCTGGAGCGTAGGAGGCTTAGGGGTGATCTTATAGAGGTCTATAAAATAATGAGGGGCATAGATAAGGTAGATAGTCAACATCTTTTCCCAAAGGGAGGGGAGTCTAAAACTAGAGGGCATAGGTTCAAGGTGAGAGGGGAGAGATTCAGAAGGGCCCAGAGGGGCAATTTCTTCACTCAGAGGGTAGTGAGTGTCTGGAATGGGCTGCCAGAGGTAGTAGTAGAGGCGGGTACAATTATGTCTTTCAAAAAGCATTTAGATAGTTACAGGGGTAAGATGGGTATAGAGGGTTATGGGCCAAGTGCGGGCAACTGGGACTAGCTTAATGGTAAAAACTGGGCGGCATGGACTGGTTGGGCCAAAGGGCCTGTTTCCATGCTGTAAACTTCTATGATTCTATGATTCTATGCGTCCCAACTCCTGTATTCAATGTTCTGACCAATGAAACCAAGCATGCCGAATGCCTTCTTCACCACCCTGTCCACCTGCGACTCCACCTTCAAGGAGCTATGAACCTGTACTCCTAGATCTCTTTGTTCTATAACTCTCCCCAACGCCATACCATTAACTGAGTAGGTCCTGGACTGATTCGATCTGCCAAAATGCATCACCTCACATTTATCTAAATTAAACTCCATCTGCCATTCGTCGGCCCACTGGCCTAATTGATCAAGATCCCGTTGCAATCCTAGATAACCTTCTTCACTATCCACTGTGCCACCAATCTTGGTGTCATCTGCAAACTTACTAACCATGCCTCCTAAATTCTCATCCAAATCATTAATATAAATCACAAATAACAGTGGACCCAGCACCGATCCCTGAGGCACACCACTGGTCACAGGCCTCCAGTTTGAAAAACAACCCTCTACAACCACCCTCTGCCTTCTGTCATCCAGCCAATTTTGAATCCAATTGGCAACCTCACCCTGGATCCCGTGAGCTTTAACCTTCTGCAACAACCTACCATGCGGTACCTTGTCAAAGGCTTTGCTAAAGTCCATGTAGACAACGTCTACTGCACTGCCCTCATCTACCTTCTTGGTCACTCCCTCAAAAAACTCAATCAAATTTGTGAGACATGATTTTCCACGCACAAAGCCATGCTGACGGCCCCGAATCAGTCCTTGCCTCTCTAAATGCTTGTAGATCCTGTCTCTCAGAATACCTTCTAGCAACTTACCTACGACAGACGTTAGGCTCACCGGTCTGTAGTTCCCAGGCTTTTCCCTGCTGCCCTTCTTAAACAAGGGCACAACAAGGTCTATAAAATAATGAGGGGCATAGATAAGGTAGATAGTCAACATTTTTTCCCAAAGGTAGGGGAGTCTAAAACTAGAGGGCATAGGTTCAAGGTGAGAGGGGAGAGATTCAGAAGGGCCCATAGGGGCAATTTCTTCACTCAGAGGATAGTGAGTGTCTGGAATTGGCTGCCAGAGGTAGTAGTAGAGGCGGGTACAATTGTGTCTTTTAAAAAACATTTAGATAGTTACATGGGTAAGATGGGTATAGAGGGTTATGGGCCAAGTGCGGGCAACTGGGACTAGCTTAATGGTAAAAACTGGGCGGCATGGACTGGTTGGGCCGAAGGGCCTGTTTCCATGCTGTAAACTTCTATGATTCTATGATTCTATGGCTCACACGCTCTCTGTCACTAACCGCTCTGCCTGTGTCAAACCCTCTCTGTCTATCTCAAACCCTCTCTGTCTGTCTCAAACCCTCTCTGTCTCGAACGCGCTCTGTCTCAAACCCTCTCTGTCTCAAACCCTCTGTATCACAAAATCTCTCTGTCTCAAACACTCTCTGTCTCTCAAACCCTCTCTGTCCGTCTCAATCACTCTCTGTCTGTCTCAAACCCTCTCTGTCTCAAACGCTCTCTGTCACAAACCCCTCTGTCTGAGTGAAACCCTCTCTGTCTCTCTCATCCCTCTCTGTCTGTCTCAAATCCCCTCTATCGGTCTCAAACCCTCTCGGTCTCAAACCCTCTCTGTCTCAAACCCTCTCTATCTTAAACCCTCTCTGTCACAAACCCTCTCTGTTTCTCTCACAAGCCCTCTCTGAGTGCCTCAATCCCGCTCTCACTGTCTCAACCCCACTCTGGCTCAAACCCTCTCTGTCTCAGACTCTCTCTGTCTCAAACCCTCTCTTTCTCAATCCCTCTATGTCTCAAACTCTCTCTGTCTCAAATCCTAACTATGTCAAATCCTCCCTTTCTGTCTCAAACCCTCTCTGTCTGTCTCAGACCCACTCTGACTCAAATGCTCTCTGTCACTAACCGCTCTCTCTCTCTGTCAAACCCTCTCTGTCTCTCTCAAGGACGTCAAGAAGGCATACGGCATGCTTGCCTTCATTGGCCGGGGCATTTCGTATAAGAATTGGCAAATCATGTTGCAGCTGTATAGAACCTTAGTTAGGCCACACTTGGAGTCTAGTGTTCAATTCTGGTCGCCAGACTACCAGAAGGTTGTGGAGGCTTTAGAGAGTGTGCAGAAGAGATTTACCAGAATGTAGCCTGGTGTGGAGGGCATTAGCTATGAGGAGCGGTTGAATAAATTTGGTTTGTTCTCACTGGAACGTCGGAGGTTGAGGGGCGACCTGATAGAGGTCTACAAAGTTATGAGGGGCATAGACAGAGTGGATAGTCAGAGGCTTTTCCCCAGGATAGAGGGGTCGATTACTAGGGGGCATAGGTTAAAGGTGAGAGGGGCAAGGTTTAGAGTAGATGTACGAGGCAAGTTTTTTACACAGAGGGTAGTGGGTACCTGGAACTCGTTACCGGAGGGAGTGGTGGAAGCAGGGACGATGGTGACATTTAAGGGGCATCTTGACAAATACATGAATGTGATGGGAATAGAGGGATACGGATTCAGGAAGTGTAGATGATTGTAGTTTAGTCGGGCAGCATGGTCGGCACGGGCTTGGAGGGCCGAAGGGCCTGTTCCTTTGCTGTACATCTCTTTGTTCTTTTGTTCTTTGTTCAAACCCTCTCTGTCTCAAACGCTATCTGTCTCAAACCCTATCTGTCTCAAACCCTCTCTGTTTGTCTCAATCCCTCTCTGTCTCAAACCCTCTCTTTTTCTCAACCTCTCTTTCTCTCAAACCTACTGTGTCTCAAGTCTCTCTGTCTGTTTCAAACCCTCTATGTCTACCCCAAACCCTCTCTCTCGGTCTCAAACCCTCTCTGTCTCAAACCCACTCTGGTTCAAACCCTCTCTGTCTCAAACTCTCTCTGTCTCAAACCCTCTCTTTCTCAAACCATCGCTGTCTCAAACCCTCTCTCTGTGTCTCAAACACTCTCTGTTTGTCTCAAACCCTCTCTCAAACCCTCTCTGTCTGTCTCAATCGAACTCTGTCTCTAACCCTCTCTCTTTGTCTGAAAATCTCTTTCTCACAAACCCACTGTGTCTCAACTCTCTCTTTCTGTGTCAAACTCTCTATGTCTGCCCCAAACCCACTCTCTGTCTGAAACCCTCTCTTTCTCAAACCCTCTCTGTCTCAAGCCCTCTCTGACTCAAACCCTCTGTCTCAAATCCTCTCTTTCTCAAACCCTATCTGTCTATCTCAGACCCTCTCTGTCTCGAACACGCTCTGTCTCAAACCCTCTCTGTCTCAAACCCTCTGTGTCTCAAACCCTCTCTGTCTCAAACCCTCTCTGACTCAAACCCTCTGTCTCAAATCCTCTCTTTCTCAAACCCTCTCTGTCTGTCTCAAACCCTCTCTGTCTCGAACACGCTCTGTCTCAAACCCTCTCTGTCTCAAACCCTCTCTGTCTCAAACCCTCTGTGTCACAAAATCTCTCTGTCTCAAACCCTCTCTATCCGTCTCAATCACTCTCTGTCTGTCTCTAACCATCTCTGTCTCAAACGCTCTCGGTCACAAACCCCTCTGTGTGTGTGAAACCCTCTCTGTCTCTCGCATCCCGATCTGGCTGTCTCAAATCCCCTCTATCGGTTTCAAACCGTCTCGGTCTCAAACCCTCTCTGTCTCAAACACTCTCTATCTTAAAAACTCTCTGTCACAAAACCTCTCTGTCTGTCTCTGAAACCCTCTCTTTCTGCCACAATCCCTCTCTCTCTGTCTCAAACACACTTTGGCTCAAGCCCTCTGTGTCTCAAACCCTCTCTGTCTCAAACCCTCTCTTTCTCAAACCCTCCATGTCTCAAACCCTCTCTGTCTCAAACCGTTTCTATCTCAAATCTTCCCTTTCTGTCTCAAATCTTCTCTGATACAAACGCTCTCTGTCACAAACCGCTCTGTCTGTGTCAAATCCTCTCCGTCTCTCTCAAAACATTTCTGTCTGTCTCAACCCCCCTCTGTCTGTCTCAAACCCTCTCTGTCTCAAACGTTATCTGTCTCAAACGCTATCTGTCACAAACCCTCTCTGTTTGTCTCAATCCATCTCAAACCCTCTCTGTCTGTCTCAAACCCTCTCTCTCTCAAACCCTCTCTGTATCAAACCCTCTCTGACTCAAACCCTCTCTGTCTCAAATCCTCTCTTTCTCAAACCCTCTCTGTCTGTCTCAAACCCTCTCTGTCTCTCCCAAACCCCCTCTGTCTGTCTCAAACCCTCTCTGTCTCGAACACGCTCTGTCTCAAACCCTCGCTGTCTCAAACCATCTCTGTCTCAAACCATCTGTGTCACAAAATCTCTCTGTCTTAAACACTCTCTGTCTCTCAAACCCTCTCTGCCCGACTCAATCACTCTCTGTCTGTCGCAAACCATCTCTGTCTCAAACCCTCTCTGTCTCAAACGCTCTCTGTCACAAACCCCCTCTGTCTGTTCGAAACCCTCTCTGTCCCCCTCATCCCTATCTGTCTGTCTCAAATCCTTTCTATCTCAAATCCTCCCTTGCCGTCTCAAACCCTCTCTGTCTGTGTGAAACGATCTCTGTCTCTCTCATCGCTATCTGTCTGTCTCAAATCCCCTCTATCGGTCTCAAACCCTCTCGGTCTCAAACTCTCTCAGTCTCAAACCTTCTCTATCTTAAACCCTCTCTGTCACAAACCCTCTCTGTCTCTCTCTCAAGCCCTCTCTGAGTGCCTCAATCCCGCTCTCACTGTCTCAACCCCACTCTGGCTCAATCCCTCTATGTCTCAAACTCTCTCTGTCTCAAATCCTCCCTTTCTGTCTCAAACCCTCTCTGTCTGTCTCAGACCCACTCTGACTCAAATGCTCTCTGTCACTAGCCGCTCTGTCTCTGTTAAACCCTCTCTGTCTCTCTCAAGGACGTCAAGAAGGCATACGGCATGCTTGCCTTCATTGGCCAGGGCATTTCGTATAAGAATTGGGAAGTCATGTTGCAGCTGTATAGAACCTTAGTTAGGCCACACTTGGAGTATAGTGTTCAATTCTGGTCGCCAGACTACCAGAAGGTTGTGGAGGCTTTAGAGAGTGTGCAGAAGAGATTTACCAGAATGTTGCCTGGTATGGAGGGCATTAGCTATGAGGAGCGGTTGAATAAATTCGGTTTGATCTCACTGGAACGTCGGAGGTTGAGGGGCGACCTGATAGAGGTCGACAAAGTTATGTGGGGCATAGGCAGAGTGGATAGTCAGAGGCTTTTCCCCATGATAGAGGGGTCGATTACTAGGTTAAAGGTGAGAGGGACAAGGTTTAGAGTAGATGTACGAGGCAAGTTTTTTACACAGAGGGTAGTGGGTGCCTGGAACTCGTTACCGGAGGGAGTGGTGGAAGCAGGGACGATGGTGACATTTAAGGGGCATCTTGACAAATACATGAATAGGATGGGAATAGAGGGATACGGACCCAGGAAGTGTAGAAGATTTTAGTTTAGTCGGGCAGCATGGTCGGCACGGGCTTGGAGGGCCGAAGGGCCTGTTACTGTGCTGTACATCTCTTTGTTCTTTTGTTCTTTGTTCAAACCCTCTCTGTCTCAAACGCTATCTGTCTCAAACCCTATCTGTCTCAAACCCTCTCTGTTTGTCTCAATCCCTCTCTCAAACCGTCTCTGTCTGTCTCAATCACTCTCTGTCTCAAACCCTCTCTCTTTTTCTCAACCTCTCTTTCTCTCAAACCCACTGTGTCTCAAGTCTCCCTGTCTGTTTCAAACCCTCGATGTCTACCCCAAACCCTCTCTCTCTGTCTGAAACCCTCGCAGTCTGAAACCCTCTCTGTCTCAAATCCTCTCTGACTCAAACCCTCTCTGTCTGTCTCAAACCCTTTCTGTCTCTCTCAAACCCTCTCTGTCTGTCTCAAACCCTCTCTGTCTCGAACGCGCTCTGTCACAAAATCTCTCTGTCTCAAAACCTCTCTGTCTCAAACACTCTCTATCTTAAAAACTCTCTGTCAGAAACACTCTCTGTCTCTCTCTGAAACCCTCTCTGTCTGCCTCAATCCCGCCCTCTCTGTCTCAAACCCACGCTGGCTCATACCCTCTGTGTCTCAACCTCTCTCTGCCTCAAACCCTCTATTTCTCAAACCCTCCATGTCTCAAACCCTCTCTGTCTCAACCCGTTTCTATCTCGAATCCTCCCTTGCTGTCTCAAACCCTCTCTGTCTGTATCAAACCCTCTCTGACACAAACGCTCTCTGTCACAAACCGCTCTGTCTGTGTCAAACACTCTCTGTCACTCTCAAACACTCTCTGTCTGTCTCAACCCCCTCTGTCTGTCTCAAACCCTCTCTGTCTCAAACGCAATCTGACTCAAACTCTATCTGTCACAAACCCTCTCTGTTTGTCTCAATCCCTCTCTGAAACCCTCTCTGTCTGTCTCAAACCTTCTCTGACAGAAACGCGCTCTGTCACAACCCGCTCTGTCTGTGTCAAACCCTCTCTGTCTCTATCAAACCCCCTCTGTCTGTCTCAACCCCTCTCTATCTGTCTCAAACCCTCTCTGTCTCAAATCCTCTCTGTCTGTCTCAAACTCTCTCAGTCTCAAACAATCTCTGTCTCAACCCCTCTCTCTCTCTGTCTCAAACCCTCTCTGTTTGTCTCAATCCATCGCTCAAACCATCTCTGTCTGTATCACACCCTCTTTCTCACAAAGCCACTGTGTCTGAAGTCTCTCTGTCAGTTTCAAACTCTCCATGTCTGCCCCAAACCCTCTCTCCCTGTCTGAAACCCGCTCTGTCTCAAACTCTCTCTGTCTCAAAACCTCTCTGACTCAAACCCTCTCTGTCTCAAACCCTATCTGTCTCAAGCACTCTCTGTCTATCTCAACCCCTCTCTGTCTCAAACCATCTCTGTCTCAAATCCACTCTCTGTGCCTCAAACCCTCTCTGTTTATCTCAATCCCTCTCTCAAACCCTCTCTGTCTGTCTCAATCCCACTCTGTCTCTAACCCTCTCTCTTTGTCTGAAACTCTCTTTCTCACAAACCCACTGCGTCTCAACTCTCTCTTTCTGTTTCAAACCCTCTCTGTCTGCCCACACCCTCTCTCTCTGTCTGAAACCTTCTCTGTCTCAAACCGTCTATGTCTCAAACCCTCTCTGACTCAAAACATCTCTGTCTCAAATCCTCTCTATCTCAAACCATCTCTGTCTGTCTCAAACCCTCTCTGTCTCGAGCGCGCTCTGTCTCAAACCCTCTCTGTCTCAAACCCTCTCTGTCTCAAAACCTCTGTGTCACAAAATCTCTCTGTCTTAAACTCTCACTGTCTCTCAAACCCTCTCTGTCCCTCTCAATCACTCTCTGTCTGTCTCAAACCACCTCTGTCTCAAACCTTCTCTGTCTAAAACGCTCTCTGTCACAAACCCTCCCTGTCTGTTCGAAACCCTCTCTGCCCCTCTCATCCCTATCTGTCTGTCTCAAATCCCCTTTATCGGTCTCAAACCGTGTCGGTCTCAAATCCCCTCTGTCTCAAACCCTCTCTATCTTAAACCCTCTCTGTCACAAACCCTCTCTGTCTCTCTCTCAAACCCTCTCTGAGTGTCTCAATCCCTCTCTCTCTCTCTCAAACCCACTCTGGCTCAAACCCTCTCGTCTCAAACCCTCTGTCTCAAACCCTCTCTTTCTCAAACACTCTATGTCTCAAACTCTCTCTGTCTCAAATCCTTTCTATCTCAAATCCTCCCTTTCTGTCTCAAACCTTCTCTGTCTGTCACAAACCCTCTCTGACTCAAAAACGCTCTATGTCACTAACCGCTCTGTCTGTGTCAAACCCTCTTTGTCTCCCTCAAACCCACTCTGCCTGTCTCAAACAATCTCTGTCTCATTCGCTCTCTGTCTCAAACGCTCTCTGTCACGAACCCCTCTGTTTGTGTGAAACCCTCTCTGTCTCTCTCATCCCTACCTGTCTGTCACATATCCACTCTATCAGTCTCAAACCCTCTCGGACTCAAACCCTCTCTGGCACAAACCCTCGCTGTCTCAAATCCTCTCTGTCTCAAACCCTCTCTTTCTCAAACCCTCTACGCCTCAAACCCTCTCTCTCTCAAATCCTTTCTGTCTCAAATCCTCCCTTTCTGTCTCAAACCCTGTCGGTCTCAAATCCCCTCTGTCTCAAACCCTCTCTATCTTAAACCCGCTCTGTCACAAACCCTCTCTGTCTCTCTCTCTCAAACCCGCTCTGAGTGTCTCAATCCCTCTCTCTCTGTCTCAAACCCACTCTGGCTCAAACCCTCTCGTCTCAAACCCTCTCTGTCTCAAACCCTCTCTTTCTCAAACACTCTATGTCTCAAACTCTCTCTGTCTCAAATCCTTTCTATCTCAAACCCTCTCTGCCTGTCTCAAACCATCTCTGTCTCAATCGCTCTCTGTCTCAAACGCTCTCTGTCACAAACCCCTCTGTTTGTGTGAAACCCTCTCTGTCTGAAAAACTCTCTGTCTCAAACCCTCTCGGTCAGTCTCAAACCCTCCCTGCCTCAAACCCTTTCTGTCTGTCTCAAACCCACGCTGTCTGTCTCAAACCTTCTCTGTCTGTCTCAACCCCTCTTTGATTCAAACCCTCTCTGGGCACGGGAGCAATAGGTCAGAAGGTGAGAGCATTGAGGGAGAACTAGGGAATAGGGACAGCGTGGCTCTGAGGCAGAGCAGACAGGGAGAAGTTGCTGAACACAGCGGGTCTGGTGGCCTGAAGTGCGTATGTTTTAATGCAAGAAGTATTACGGGTAAGGCAGATGAACTTAGAGCTTGGATTAGTACTTGGAACTATGATATTGTTGCCATTACAGAGACCTGGTTGAGGGAAGGGCAGGATTGGCAGCTAAACGTTCCAGGATTTAGATGTTTCAGGCATGATAGAGGGGGATGTAAAAGGGGAGGCGGAGTTGCGCTACTGGTTCGGGAGAATATCACAGCTGTACTGCGAGAGGACACCTCCGAGGGCAGAGAGGCTATATGGGTAGAGATCAGGAATAAGAAGGGTGCAGTCACAATGTTGGGGGTTTACTACAGGCCTCCCAACAGCCAGCGGGAGATAGAGGAGCAGATAGGTAGACAGATTTTGGAAAAGAGTAAAAACAACAGGGTTGTGGTGATGGGAGACTTCAACTTCCCCAATATTGACTGGGACTCACTTAGTGCCAGGGGCTTAGACGGGGCGGAGTTTGTAAGGAGCATCCAGGAGGGCTTCTTAAAACAATATGTAGACAGTCCAACTAGGGAAGGGGCGGTACTGGACCTGGTATTGGGGAATGAGCCCAGCCAGGTGGTAGATGTTTCAGTAGGGGAGCATTTCGGTAACAGTGACCACAATTCAGTAAGTTTTAAAGTACTGGTGGACAAGGATAAGAGTGTTCCTAGGATGAATGTGCTAAATTGGGGGAAGGCTAATTATAACAGTATTAGGCGGGAACTGAAGAACATAGATTGGGGGCGGATGTTTGAGGGCAAATCAACATCTGACATGTGGGAGGCTTTCAAGTGGCAGTTGAAAGAAATTCAGGACCGGCATGTTCCTGTGTGGAAGAAGGATACATACGGCAATTTTCGGGAACCTTGGATGGCGAGAGATATTGTAGGCCTCGTCAAAAAGAAAAAGGAGGCATTTATCAGGGCTAAAAGGCTGGGAACAGACGAAGCCTGCGTGGAATATAAGGAAAGTAGGAAGGAACTTAAGCAAGGAGTCAGGAGGGCTAGAAGGGGTCACGAAAAGTCATTGGCAAATAGGCTTACGGAAAATCCCAAGGCTTTTTACACGTACATAAAAAGCAAAAGGGTAGCCAGGGAAAGGGTTGGCCCACTGAAGGATAGGAAAGGGAATCTATGTGTGGAGCCAGAGGAAATGGGCGAGGTACTAAATGAATACTTTGCATCAGTATTCACCAAAGAGAAGGAATTGGTAGATGTTGAGTCTGGAGAAGGGGGTGTAGATAGCCTGGGTCGCATTGAGATCCAAAAAGACGATGTGTTGGGTGTCTTAAAAAATAATCCTTGGATCCTCGCTGTCTTCGGGGGATGTCCCGGAGGACTGGAGAATAGCCAATGTTGTTCCTCTGTTTAAGAAGGGTAGCAAGGATAATCCCGGGAACTACAGGCCGGTGAGCCTTACTTCAGTGGTAGGGAAATTACTGGAGAGAATTCTTCGAGACAGGATCTACTCCCATTTGGAAGCAAATGGACGTATTAGTGAGAGGCAGCACGGTTTTGTGAAGGGGAGGTCGTGCCTCACTAACTTGATAGAGTTTTTCGAGGAGGTCACTAAGATGATTGATGCAGGTAGGGCAGTGGATGTTGTCTACATGGACTTCAGTAAGGCCTTTGACAAGGTCCCTCATGGTAGACTAGTACAAAAGGTGAAGTCACACGGGATCAGGGGTGAGCTGGCAAGGTGGATAAAGAACTGGCTAGGCCATAGAAGGCAGAGAGTAGCAATGGAGGGATGCTTTTCTAATTGGAGGGCTGTGACCAGTGGTGTTCCACAGGGATCAGTGCTGGGACCTTTGCTCTTTGTAGTATATATAAATGATTTGGAGGAAAATGTAACTGGTCTGATTAGTAAGTTTGCAGACGACACAAAGGTTGGTGGAATTGCGGATAGCGATGAGGACTGTCGGACGATACAGCAGGATTTAGATTGTTTGGAGACTTGGCCGGAGAGATGGCAGATGGAGTTTAATCCGGACAAATGTGAGGTAATGCATTTTGGAAGGTCTAATGCAGGTAGGGAATATACGGTGAATGGTAGAACCCTCAAGAGTATTGAAAGTCAAAGAGATCTAGGAGTACAGGTCCACAGGTCACTGAAAGGGGCAACACAGATGGAGAAGGTAGTCAAGAAGGCATACGGCATGCTTGCCTTCATTGGCCGGGGCATTGAGTATAAGAATTGGCAAGTCATGTTGCAGCTGTATAGAACCTTAGTTAGGCCACACTTGGAGTATAGTGTTCAATTCTGGTCGCCACACTACCAGAATGATGTGGAGGCTTTAGAGAGGGTGCAGAAGAGATTTACCAGAATGTTGCCTGGTATGGAGGGCATTAGCTATGAGGAGCGGTTGAATAAACTCGGTTTGTTCTCACTGGAACGAAGGAGGTTGAGGGGAGACCTGATAGAGGTATACAAAATTATGAGGGGCATAGACAGAGTGGATAGTCAGAGGCTTTTCCCCAGGGTAGAGGGGTCAATTACTAGGGGGCATAGGTTTAAGGTGAGAGGGGCAAGGTTTAGAGTAGATGTCCGAGGCAAGTTCTTTACGCAGAGGGTAGTGGATGCCTGGAACTCGCTACCGGAGGAGGTGGTGGAAGCAGGGACGATAGTGACATTTAAGGGGCATCTTGACAAATACATGAATAGGATGGGAATAGAGGGATACGGACCCAGGAAGTGTAGAAGATTGTAGTTTAGTCGGGCAACATGGTCGGCACGGGCTTGGAGGGCCGAAGGGCCTGTTCCTGTGCTGTACATTTCTTTGTTCTGTGTTTGTTCTTTTTTCTTTGTCTCAAACCCTCTCTGTCTCAAACCCTCTCTGTCTCTCTCTCAAACCCTCTCTGTCTCAAACCCTCTCTGTCTCTCTCTCAAACCCTCTCTGTCTGAAATCCTCTCTCTCGGTCTCAAACCCTCTCTGTCTGTCACAAAAGCCTCTATGTCTTTCTCAAACGCTCTCTGTCTCAAACCCTCTCTGTCTGTCTCAAACGCTCTCTGTCTTAAACACTCTCTGTTGTCTCACACGCTCGCTGTCTCAAACGCTTTCTGTCACAAACCCTCTCTGTCTGTCTCAAACTCTCTCTGTCTCAAACCCGCTCTGTCTAAAACCATCTCTGTCTGTCTCAAACCCTCGCTGCCTGTCTCAAACCCTCTCTGTCCCAAACCCTCTCTCTCTGTCTCAAACCCTCACCATCTCTCTCAAACCCTCTCTGTCTGTCTCAAACGCTCTCTGTCTCAAACCCTCCCTCTCAGTCTCAAACCCTCTCTGTCTCAAACCCTTTCTGTCTCAAACCCTCTCGGTCTGTCTCAAATCCTCTCTGTCTCAAGCCCTCTCTGACTCAAACCTTCTCTGTCTCAAACCCTCTCTGTCTAAAACCATCTCTGTCTGTCTCAAACCCTCTATGTCTGTCTCAAACCCTCGCTGCCTGTTTCGAACCCTCTCTGTCCTGAACCCTCTCTCTCTGTCTCAAACCCTCACCATCTGTCTCAAACCCTCTCTGTCTCTCTCAATTGCTCTCTGTCTCAAATCCTCCCTCTCTGTCTCAAACCCTTTCTGTCTCAAACCCTCTCGGTCTGTCTCAAAACCTCTCTGTCTCCAGCCTACTCTGTCTCAAACCTTCTCTGTCTCAAACCTTCTCTGTCTAAAACCATCTCTGTCTGTCTCAAACCATCGATATCTGTCTCAAACCCTCGCTGCCGGTCTCAAACCCTCTCTGTCTCAAACCGTCTCTGTCTGTCTCAAACCCTCTCTGACTGTCTCAAAAACTCTCTGTCTCAAACACTCTCGGTCTGTCTCAAACCCTCTCCGTCGGTCTCAAACGCTCTTTGTCTCAAACCCTTTCTGTCTGTCTCAAACCCACTCTGTCTGTCTAAAACCTTCTCTGTCTGTCTCAAACGCTCTTTGACTCAAACCCTCTCTGTCTCAAACACTCTCCGTC
This sequence comes from Scyliorhinus torazame, assembly GCF_047496885.1. Classification (NCBI taxonomy): domain Eukaryota; kingdom Metazoa; phylum Chordata; class Chondrichthyes; order Carcharhiniformes; family Scyliorhinidae; genus Scyliorhinus; species Scyliorhinus torazame. The sequence continues at coordinate 39,548,510 of NC_092726.1, read as the reverse complement.
TCAAACCCTCTCTATCTTAAACCCTCTCTGTCTCAAACCTTCTCTGTCTCTAACCCTCTCTGTCTCAAACTCTCCCGGTCTGTCTCAAGCCCTCTCTATCTCAAACCTGCTCTGTCTCTAACCCTCTCTGTCTAAAACCATCTCTGTCTGTCGCAAACCCTCTATGCCTGTCTCAAACCCTCGCTGCCTGTCTCAAACAATGTCTGTCCCAAACCCTCTCTTTGTGTCTCAAACCCTCACCATCTGTCTCAAACCCTCTCTCTCTGTCTCAAACCCTCTCTGTCTCAAACCCTCTCTCTCTGTCCTTAACACACTTTGTCTCAAACCCTCTGTCTCTCAACCTCTGCCTGTGTGTTTCCAACCCTCTATGTCTGTCTCAACCCCTCTATGTCTGGCTCACACCCCCTCATTTTCATTCATTTCATTTTTATTTTTCATTTCGTTTCATTCTGTGAACCCTCTCTGTCTCAAACGCTCTCCGTCTCAAACACGCTCTGTCTCAATCCCTCTCTGTCTCTCTCAAATCCTCTCTGTCTGTCTCGAACTCTCTCTGTCTGTCTCAGACCCTCTCTGTCTGTTTCACACCCTCCCTGTCTCAACCGCTCTCTGTCACATACACCCTCTGTCTGTGTCAAACAATCTCTTTCTCTCTCAACCCGATCTGTCTGTCTCAACCCCCTTATGTCTGTCTCAAACCCTCTCTGTCTGTCTCAAATCCTCTCTGTCTGTCTCGAACACTCTATGTCAGTCTCAACCCCTCTCTGTCTGTCTCAAACCCTCTCTGTCTCGAACTCTCTCTGTCTCAAATCATCTGTCTCAAACCCTCTCTGGCTCAAAACCACTCTATCTGTCTCAAAGCCTCTCTGTACCAACCCATCTCTCTCTGTCTCAAACCCTCTCCATCTCTCTCAAACCCTCTCTGTCTCAAATCCTCCCTCTCCGTCTCAAACCCTTTCTATCTCAAACCCTCTCGGTCTGTCTCAAACCCTCTCTGTCTCAAGCCCTCTCTGTCTCAAACCTTCTCTGTCTCAAAACCTCTCTGTCTAAAACCATCTCTGTCTGTCTCAAACCCTCTATGTCTGTCTCAAACCCTCACCATCTGTCTCAAACCCTCTCTCTCTGTCTCAAACCCTCCCTGTCTCAAACCGTCTCTGTCTGTCTCAAACCCTCTCTGTCTGTCTCAACCCCTCTCCGTCGGTCTCCAACCCTCTCTGTCTCAAACCCTTTCTGTCTGTCTCAAACCCACTCTGTCTGTTTCAAACCTTCTCTGTCTGTCTCAAACCCTCTTTGACTCAAAACCTCTCTGTCTCAAACCCTCTCTGTCTCAAACCCTCTCTATCTTAAACCCTCTCTGTCACAACCCCTCTCTGTCTCTCTCTCAAAGCCTCTCTGTCTCAAATCCTCCCTCACTGTCTCAAGCCCTCTCTGTCTCAAACCTTCTCTGTCTCAAACCCTCTCTGTCTAAAACCATCTCTGTCTGTCTCAAACCATCTATGTCTGTTTCAAAACCTCGCTGCCTGTCTCAAAACCTCTCTGTCTCAAATCCTCCCTCTCTGTCTCAAACCCTTTCTGTCTCAAACCCACTCGGTCTGTCTCAAACCCTTTCTGTCTCAAGCCTTCTCTGTCTCAAATCTTCTCTGTCTGTCTCAAACCCTCTATGTCTGTCTCAAACCCTCGCTGCCTGGCTCAAACCCTCTCTGTCTAAAACCATCTCTGTCTGTCTCAAACCCTCTATGTCTGTCTCAAAACCTCGCTGCCTGTCTCAAACCCTCTCTGTCTCAAAACCTCCCTCTCTGTCTCAAACTCACTCGGTCTGTCTCAAACCCTTTCTGTCTCAAGCCCTCTCTGTCTCAAACCTTCTCTGTCTCAATCCCTCTCTGTCTAAAACCATCTCTGTCTGTCTCAACCCTCTCTGTCTGTCTCAAAACCTCGCTGCCTGTCTCAAACTCTCTCTGCCTAAAAGCCTCTCTGTCTCAAACCCTCTCTGTCTCAAACCCTCTCTATCTTAAACCCTCTCTGTCTAAAACCTTCTCTGTCTCAATCCCTCTCTGTCTAAAACCATCTCTGTCTGTCTCAAACCCTCTATGCCTGCCTCAAACTCTCGCTGCCTGTCTCAAACCCTCTCTGTCTAAAACCATCTCTGTCTGTCTCAAACCCTCTATGTCTGTCTCAAAACCTCGCTGCCTGTCTCAAACCCTCTCTGTCTCAAATCCTCCCTCTCTGTCTCAAACCCTTTCTGTCTCAAACCCACTCGGTCTGTCTCAAACCCTTTCTGTCTCAAGCCCTCTCTGTCTCAAACCTTCTCTGTCTCAAACCCTCTCTGTCTAAAACCATCTCTGTCTGTCTCAAACCCTCTATGTCTGTCTCAAAACCTCGCTGCCGGTCTCAAACCCTCTCTGTCTCAAAACCTCCCTCTCTGTCTCAAACCCTTTCTGTCTCAAACCCACTCGGTCTGTCTCAAACCCTTTCTGTCTCAAGCCCTCTCTGTCTCAAACCTTCTCTGTCTCAATCCCTCTCTGTCTAAAACCATCTCTGTCTGTCTCAAACCCTCTATGTCTGCCTCAAACTCTCGCTGCCTGTCTCAAACCCTCTCTGCCTAAAACCATCTCTGTCTGTCTCAAACCCTCTATGTCTGTCTCAAAATCTCGCTGCCTGTCTCAAACCCTCTCTGTCTCAAATCCTCCCTCTCTGTCTCAAACCCTTTCTGTCTCAAACCCACTCGGTCTGTCTCAAACCCTTTCTGTCTCAAGCCCTCTCTGCCTCAAACCTTCTCTGTCTCAAACCCTCTCTGCCTAAAACCATCTCTGTCTGTCTCAAACCCTCTCTGTCTGTCTCAAAACCTCGCTGCCTGTCTCAAACTCTCTCTGCCTAAAAGCCTCTCGGTCTCAAACCCTCTCTGTCTCAAACCCTCTCTGTCTCAAACCCTTTCTGTCTCAAGCCCTCTCTGTCTCAAACCTTCTCTGTCTCAATCCCTCTCTGTCTAAAACCATCTCTGTCTGTCTCAAACCCTCTCTGTCTGTCTCAAAACCTCGCTGCCTGTCTCAAACTCTCTCTGCCTAAAAGCCTCTCTGTCTCAAACCCTCTCTGTCTCAAACCCTCTCTGTCTCAAACCCTCTCTATCTTAAACCCTCTCTGTCTAAAACCTTCTCTGTCTCAATCCCTCTCTGTCTAAAACCATCTCTGTCTGTCTCATACCCTCTATGTTTGTCTCAAACTCTCGCTGCCTGGCTCAAACCCTCTCTGTCTAAAACCATCTCTGTCTGTCTCAAACACTCTATGTCTGTCTCAAAACCTCGCTGCCTGTCTCAAACCCTCTCTGTCTCAAATCCTCCCTCTCTGTCTCAAACCCTTTCTGTCTCAAACCCACTCGGTCTGTCTCAAACCCTTTCTGTCTCAAGCCCTCTCTGTCTCAAACCTTCTCTGTCTCAAACCCTCTCTGTCTAAAACCATCTCTGTCTGTCCCAAACCCTCTATGTCTGTCTCAAAACCTCGCTGCCGGTCTCAAACCCTCTCTGTCTCAAAACCTCCCTCTCTGTCTCAAACCCTTTCTGTCTCAAACCCACTCGGTCTGTCTCAAACCCTTTCTGTCTCAAACCCACTCGGTCTGTCTCAAACCCTTTCTGTCTCAAGCCCTCTCTGTCTCAAACCTTCTCTGTCTCAATCCCTCTCTGCCTAAAACCATCTCTGTCTGTCTCAAACCCTCTATGTCTGTCTCAAAATCTCGCTGCCTGTCTCAAACCCTCTCTGTCTCAAATCCTCCCTCTCTGTCTCAAACCCTTTCTGTCTCAAACCCACTCGGTCTGTCTCAAACCCTTTCTGTCTCAAGCCCTCTCTGTCTCAAACCTTCTCTGTCTCAAACCCTCTCTGCCTAAAACCATCTCCGTCTGTCTCAAACCCTCTATGCCTGTCTCAAAACCTCGCTGCCGGTCTCAAACCCTCTCTGACCCAAACCCTCTCCCTCTGTCTCAAACCCTCACCATCTGTCTCAAACCCTCTCTGTCTGTCTCAAACGCTCTCTGTCTCAAACCCTCCCTCTCTGTCTCAAACCCTCTATGTCTCAAATCCTCCTTCTCTGCCTCAAACCCTTTCTGTCTCAAACCATCTCGGTTTGTCTCAAACCCTCTCTGTCTCAAGCCCTCTCTTTCTCAAACCTTCTCTGTCTCAAACCCTCTCTGTCTAAAACCATCTCTGTCTGTCTCAAACCCTCTATGTCTGTCTCAAAACCTCGCTGCCTGTCTCAAACCATCTCTGTCCCAAACCCTCTCTCTCTGTCTCAAACCCTCACCGTCTGTCTCAAACCCTGTCTCTCTGTCTCAAACCCTCTCTGTCTCAAACCCTCTCTCTCTGTCTCAAACACACTTTGTCTCAAACCCTCTGTGTCTCAAACTCTGTCTGTCTGTTTCCAACCCTCTATGTCTCTCTCAACCCCTCTATGTCTGGCTCACACACCCTCATTTTCATTCATTTCATTTTCATTTTTCATTTCATTTCATTCTGTGAACCCTCTCTGTCTCGAACGCTCTCTGTCAAATAACCCTCTCTGTCTCAATCCCTCTCTCTCTCTCTCAATCCCTCTCTGTCTGTCTCGAAGTCTCGATGTCTGTCTCAGACCCCCCCTGCTGTTTCAAACCCTCCCTGTCTCAACCGCTCTCTGTCACATACCCCCTCTGTCTGTGTCAAACAATCTCTTTCTCTCTCAACCCTATCTGCCTGTCTCAACCCCCTTCTGTCTGTCTCAAACTCTCTCTGTCTGTCTCAAATCCTCTCTGTCTGTCTCGAACACTCTATGTCAGTCTCAACCCCTCTCTCTCTGTCTCAAATCATCTCTGTCTCAAACACGCTCTGCCTGAAAACCTCTCTGTCCGTCTCAAACCCTCTCTGTATCAAAACCTCTCTGTCTGTCACAAACCCACTCTGTCTCAAATCCTCTCTGTCTAAAACCATCTTTGTCTGTCTCAGACCCTCTATGTCTGTCTCAAAGCCTCGCTGTCTTTTTCAAACCCTCTCTGTCTCAAGCCCTCTCTGTCTGTCTCAAACCCTCTCTGTCTGTCTCAAAAGCTCTCTGTCCCAAAACCTCTCTCTGTGTCTCAAACCCACTCCGGCGGTCTCATAACCCTCTCTGTCTCAAACCCTTTCTCTCTGTCTCAAACTCACTCTCTCTGTCTCAAACCTTCTCTGTCTGTCTCAAAACCTCTTTGACTCAACCCCTCTCTGTCTCAAACCCTCTCTGTCTCAAACCCTCTCTATCTTAAACCTTCTCTGTCACAACCCCTCTCTGTCTCTCTCTCAATCCCTCTCTGTCTCAAATCCTCCCTCTCTGTCTCAAACCCTCTCTGTCTGTCTCAAAAGCCGCTCTGTCTGTCTCAAACGCTCTCTTTCTCAAACCCTCTCTGTCTGTCTCAAACACTCTCTGTCTGTCTCAAATTCTCTCTGTTTGTCTCTAAACCTCTCTGTCCCAAACGCTCTCTGTCTCAAACCCTCTCTGTCCTAAAACCGTCTCTGTCTGTCTCAAATCTTCTATGTCTGTCTGAAACCCTCTCACTTTGTATCAAACCCGCTCTGTATCAAACTCTCTCTGTCTCTCTCTCAAACCCTCTCTGGCTCAAATCCTCCCTCTCTGTCTCAAACCCTCTCTGTCTGTCTCAAACGCTCTCTGTCTCAAACCCTCTCTGTTGTCTCACGCTCTCTGTCCCAAAACCGTCTCTGTCTGTCTCAAATCTTCTATGTCTGTCTGAAACCCTCTCTCTTTGTATCAAAACCGCTCTGTATCAAACTCTCTCTGTCTCTCTCTCAAACCCTCTCTGTCTCAAATCCTCCCTCTCTGTCTCAAAACCTCTCTGTCTGTCTCAAAAGCCGCTATGTCTCTCTCAAACGCTCTCTTTCTCAAACCCTCTCTGTCTGTCTCAAACGCTCTCTGTCTGTCTCAAATCCTCTCTGTTTGTCTCTAAACCTCTCTGTCCCAAACGCTCTCTGTCTCAAACCCTCTCTGTCCCAAAACCGTCTCTTTCTGTCTCAAACCCTCTATGTCTGTCTCAAACCTTCGCTGCCTGTCTCAAACCCTCTCTGTTCCAAAACCTCTCTCTGTGTCTCAAACCCTCACCATCTGTCTCAAACCCTCTCTCTCTGTCTCAAACCCTGCCTGTCTCAAACCGTCTCTGTCTGTCTCAAACCCTCTCTGTCTGTCTCAAACCCTCTCTACCTCAAATCCTCTCTGTCTGTCTCAAACCCACTCTGTCTCAAATCCTCTCTGTCTAAAACCATCTGTGTCTGTCTCAGATCCTCTATGACTGTCTTAAAGCCTCGCTATTTTTTTCAAACCCTCTCTGTCTCAAACCTTCCCTGTCTGTCTCAAACCCTCACTGTCTCAAAACCTCTCTGTCTGTCTCAAACCCACTCTGTCTCAAATCCTCTCTGTCTAAAACCATCTGTGTCTGTCTCAGATCCTCTATGACTGTCTTAAAGCCTCGCTATCTTTTTCAAACCCTCTCTGTCTCAAACCTTCTCTGTCTGTCTCAACCCCTCTTTGACTCAAACCCTCTCTGTCTCAAACCCTCTCTGCCTCAAACCCTCTCTATCTTTAACCCTCTCTGACACAACCCCTCTCTGTCTCTCTCAAACCCTCTCTGGCTCAAATCGTCCCTCTCTGTCTCAAACCCTCTCTGTCTGTCTCAAAAGCCTCTATGTCTGTCTCAAACGCACTCTGTCTCAAACCCTCTCTGTCTGTCTCAAACGCTCTCTGTCTCAAACCCTCTCTGTTGTCTCACACGCTCTCTGTCTCAAACACTTTCTGTCTCAAACCCTCTCTGTCTGTCTCAAACCCTCTCTGTCTCAACCCCGCTCTGTCTAAAACCCTCGCTGCCTGTCTCAAACCTTCTCTGTCCTAAACCCTCTCTCTCTGTCTCAAACCCTCACCATCTGTCTCAAACCCTCTCAGTCTGTGTCAAACCCTCTTTGTCTCAAGCCCTCTCTGACTCAAACCTTCTCTGTCTCAAACCCTCTCTGTCTAAAACCATCTCTGTCTGTCTCAAACCCGCGCTGCCTGTCTCAAACCCTCTCTGTCACAAACCCTCTCGCTGTGTCTCAAACCCTCACCATCTGTCTCAAACCCTCTCTCTCTGTCTCAAACCCTCTCTGTTGTCTCACACGCTCTCTGTCTCAAACCCTTTCTGTCTCAAACCCTCTCTGTCTCAAACCCGCTCTGTCTAAAACCATCTCTGTCTGTCTCAAACCCTCGCTGCCTGTCTCAAACCCTCTCTGTCCCAAACCCTCTCTCTCTGTATCAAACCCTCACCATCTGTCTCAAACCCTCTCTGTCTGTCTCAAACCCTCTCTGTCTCAAATCCTCCCTCTCTGTCTCAAACCCTTTCTGTCTCAAACCCTCTCGGTCTGTCTAAAACCCTCTGTCTCAAGCCCTCTCTGACTCAAACCTTCTCTGTCTCAAACCCTCTCTGTCTCAAACCCTCACCATCTGTCTCAATCCCTCTCTGTCTGTCTCAAACCCTGCCTGTCTCAAACCGTCTCTGTCTGTCTCAAACCCTCTCTGACTGTCTCAAAAGCTCTCTGTCTCAAACCCTCTCGGTCTGTCTAAAACCCTCTCCGTCGGTCTCAAAACCTCTCTGTCTCAAACCCTTTCTGTCTGTCTCAAACCCACTCTGTCTGTCTCAAACCTTCTCTGTCTGTCTCAAACCCTCTTTGACTCAAACCCTCTCTGTCTCAAACGCTCTCTGTCTCAAACCCTCTCTATCTTCAACCCTCTCTGTCACAACCCCTCTCTGTCTCTCTCTCAAACCCTCTCTGTCTGAAATCTTCCCTCTCTGTCGCAAACGCTCTCTGTCTCAAAACCTCTCTGTCTGTGTCAAACCCTCTCTGTCTCAAGCCCTCTCTACCTCAAACCTTCTCTGTCTCATACCCTCGCTGTCTCAAATCCTCCCTCTCTGTCTCAAAGCCTTTCTGTCTCAAACCCTCTCGGTCTGTCTCAAACACTTTCTGTCTCAAGCCCTCTCTGTCTCAAACCCTCTCTGTCTCAAATCCGCCCTCTCTGTCTCAAACCCTTTCTGTCTCAAACCCTCTCGGTCTGTCGCAAACCCTCTATGTCTGTCTCAGACTCTCGCTGCCTGTCTCAAAACCTCTCTGTCTCAAACCCTCTCTCTCTGTCTCAAACGCTCTGTCTCAAACCCTCTCTGTCTGTCTCAAACCCTCTCTGGATGTCTCAAAAACTCTCTGTCTCAAACCCTCTCGGTCTTTCTCAAACCCTCTCCGTCGGTCTCAAACCCTCTCTGTCTCAAACCCTTTCTCTCTGTCTCAAACCCACTCTGCCTGTCTCAAACCTTCTCTGCCTGTCTCAAACCCTCTTTGACTCAATCCCTCTCTGTCTCAAACCTTCTCTGTCTCAAACCCTCTCTATCTTAAACCCTCTTTGTCACAACCCCTCTCTGTCTCAAATCCTCCCTCCCTGTCTCAAACGCTCTCTGTCTCAAAACCTCTCTGTCTGTCTCAAGCCCTCTCTGTCTCAAGCCCTCTCTGTCTCTAACCTTCTCTCTCTCAAACCCACTCTGTCTAAAACCATCTCTGTCTGTCTCAAACCCTCTATGTCTGTCTCAAAACCTCGCTGCCTGTCTCAAAACCTCGCTGTCTCAAATCCTCCCTCTCTGTCTCAAACCCTTTCTGTCTCAAACCCTCTCTGTCTGTCTCAAACGCCTATATGTCTGTCTCAAACGCTCTCTGTCTCAAACCCTCTCTGTCTGTCTCAAACGCTCTCTGTCTGTCTCAAATCCCCTCTGTTTGTCTCTAAACCTCTCTGTCCCAAACGCTCTCTGTCTCAAATCTTTTATGCCTGTCTCAAACCCTCTCTCTTTGTATCAAACCCGCTCTGTCTCAAACTCTCTCTGTCTCAAAGCCTCTCTCTCCCAAACCCACTCTGTCTCAAATCCTCTCTTTCTCAAACCTTCTCTGTTTGTTTCAAACCCGCTCTGTCTGTCTCAAACCCTCTGTGTCTGTCTCAAACACGCTCTCTTTGTATCAAACCCGCTCTGTCTCAAACTCTCTCTGTCTCAAACCCTCTCTCTCCCAAACCCACTCTGTCTCAAACTCTCTCTGTCTCAAATCCTCTCTTTCTCAAACCCTCTCTGTCTGTTTCAAACCCGCTCTGTCTGTCTCAAACCCTCTGTGTCTGTCTCAAACACTCTCTGTCTGTCGAAAACCGTCTCTGTCTCAAACCCTCTCTGTCTCAACCCTCTCTCTCCCAAACCCACTCTGTCTCAAACTCTCTCTGTCTCAAATCCTCTCTTTCTCTCCCATCGAGTCTGCACCGGCTCTTGGAAAGAGCACCCTACACAAAGTCAACACCTCCACCATATCCCCATAACCCAGTAACCCCACCCAACACTAAGGGCAATTTTGGACACTAAGGGAAATTTATCATTGCCAATCCACCTAACCTGCACATCTTTGGACTGTGGGAGGAAACCGGAGCACCCGGAGGAAACCCACGCACACACGGGGAGGACGTGCAGACTCCGCACAGACATGGACCCAAGCCGGAATCGAACCTGGGACCCTGGAGCTGTGAAGCAATTGTGCTATCCACAAGGCTACCGTGCTGTCCCTGTCTCAATCCCTCTCAGTCTCTCAAAACCTCTCTGTCCGTCGAAATGCCTCTCTGTCTGTCTCAAAACCTCTGTCTGAAACCTTCCCTGTCCCATCCCTCTCTGTCTGTCTCAAAACCTCTATGTCTGTCTCAAACCCTATCTTTCTGTCTCAATCCCTCTCCCTCTGTCTAAAACATACTCTGGCTCAAACCCTCTCTGTCTCAAAAGCTCTCTGTCTCAAATCCTCACTGTCTCAAACCCTCTCTGTCTCAAATCCTTTCGATCTCAAACACTCTCTCTTGGTCTCAAACCCTCTCTGTCTGTGTCAAACCCCCTCTGTCTGTCACTAACCCTCACTGTCTATCTCGATACCTCTTTGTCTCAAACCCACTCTGTCTCAAACCCTCTCTGTCACCAACCCACTCTATCTTAAACCCTCTCTGTGTCAAACCCTCTCTGTCTGTCGCAAACCCATTCTATCTCAAACCGTCTCTGTCTCAAACATTCTCTGTCTCAACCGCTCTCTGTCACGAACACCCTCTGTCTGTGTGAAACCCTCTCTGTCTCTCTCATCTCTATCTATCTGTCTCCAATCCCCTCTATCGGTCTCTAACCCTCTGTCTGTCTCAAACCCTCTCTGTCTGCCTCAAACCCTCTCTCTCTGTCTCGAGCCCTCTTTGTCTCAAACCTTCTCTGTCTCAAACCTTCTCTGTCTCAAACCCTCTCTGTCTCAAATCCTCTCTACGTCAAACCCATTCTATCTCAAACCGTCTCTGTCTCAAACATTCTCTGTCTCAAACGCTCTCTGTCACGAACCCCCTCTGTCTGTGTGAAACCCTCTCTGTCTCTCTCATCTCTATCTATCTGTCTCCAATCCCCTCTATCAGTCTCTAACCCTCTGTCTGTCTCAAACCCTCTCTGTCTGCCTCAAACCCTCTCTCTCTGTCTCGAGCCCTCTTTGTCTCAAACCTTCTCTGTCTCAAACCTTCTCTGTCTCAAACCCTCTCTGTCTCAAATCCTCTCTACGTCAAACCCTCTCTGCCTCAAAATCTATCTGTCTCAAACGCTCTCCATCTCTCAAACCCACTCTGTCCGTCTCAAGGACTCTCTGTCTGTCTCAAACATTCTCTGTTTCATACCCTCTCTGTCTCAAACGCTCTCTGTCACAAACCCCCTCTGTCTGTGTGAAACCATCTCTGTCTCAATCATACCTATCTGTCTGTCTCAAATCCCCTCTTTCGGTCTCAAACACTCTGTCTGTCTAAAACTGTCTCTCTCTCTGTCTCGAACCCTCTTTGTCTCAAACCTTCTCTATCACAAACCCTCTCTGTCTCAAACCCTCTCTGTCTCAAATCCTCTCTGACTCAAACGCTCTCTGTCACAAACAGCTCTGTCTGTGTCAAACCGTCTCTGTCTCTCTCAAACCATCTCTGTCTGTCTCAACCATCCTCTGTCTGTCTCAAAACCTCTCTGTCACAAACCCTATCTGTCTCAAACCCTATCTGTCTCAAACCCTCTCTGTCTGTCTCAAACCCTCTCTGTCTCTCTCAAAAGCTCTCTCTATTTCAAGCCTTCTCTTTCTATCTCAAACCCTCTCTGTCTCAAACCATCTCTGTCTCAACCCCTCTCTCTCTGTCTCAAAACCTCTCTGTTTGTCTCAATCCCTCTCTCAAACCCTCTCTCTCAGTCTCAATCCCTCTCTGTCTGAAACCGTCTCTGTTTGTCTCAAACCCTCTTTGTCTCAAACCCACTGTGTCGCAAGTCTCTCTGACTGTTTCAAACCCTCTATGTCTGCTCAAACTCTCTCTGTCTGTCTCAAACGCTCTCTCTGAAAATCACTCGGTCTGTGTCAAACCCTCTCTGTCTGACGCAAACCTACTCTATCTCAAACCCTCTCTGTCTCAAACCCTCTCTGTATCAAGACCTCTCTGGCTGCAACACCCTCTGTTTCAAAACCTCTCTGTCTGTCTCAAACCCACTCTATCTCAAACACTCTCTGTCTCAAATCCTCTCTGTCTCAAACCCTCTCTGTCTCAAACCCTCTCTGTCACAAACCCGCTCTGTCTGTGACAAGCCCTCTCTGTCTCTCTCAAACCTATCTGTCTGTCTCAAATGCCTTCGATCGGTATCAAACCCTCTCGGTCTGTCTCAAACCCTCTCTGTCGGCCCCAATCTCTCTCTCTCTGCCTGAAACCCTCTCTGTCTCAAACCCTCTCTGTCACAAACCCGCTCTGTCTGTGACAAGCCCTCTCTGTCTCTCTCAAACCTATCTGTCTGTCTCAAATGCCTTCGATCGGTATCAAACCCTCTCGGTCTGTCTCAAACCCTCTCTGTCGGCCCCAATCTCTCTCTCTCTGCCTGAAACCCTCTCTGTCTCAAACGCTATCTGTCACAAACCCTGTCTGACTCAAACCCGCTCTTTCACAAATCCTCTCTATCTCAAACTCTCTCTGTCTGTCTCAAAACCTCTCTGTCTGTCTCAAACCCTCTCTGTCTCGAAGGCGCTCTGTCTCAAATCCTCTCAGTCTCAAACCTTCTCCATCTCAAACCCGCTCTGTCTCTAACGCTCTCTGTCACAAACCCCCTCTGGCTGTGTGGAACCCTCTCTGTCTCTCTCATCTCTATCTGTCTGTCTCAAATCCCCTCTATCGGTCTCTAACCCTCTGTCTGTCTCAAACCCTCTCTGTCTGCCTCAAACCCTCTCTCTGTCTCGAACCCTCTTTGTCTCAAAACGTCTCTGTCTCAAACCCTCTCTGCCTCAAATCCTCTCCGTCTCAAACCCTCTCTGTCTCAAACCCTTTCTGTCTGTCTCAAAAACTCTCTGTCTGGCTCAAACCCTCTCTGAAACCAAACCATCTCTGTCTGTCTCAAACCCTCTATGTCTCTCTCAAATACTCTCTATCTGCCACAATCCCTATCCCTGTGTCTCAAACCCACTCTGGCTCAAACCCTCTCTGTCTCAAACACTCGCTGTCTCAAACCCTCCATGTCTCAAACCCTCTATGTCTCAAACCCTCTCAATCTTACACCCACTCTGTCACAAACCCTCTCTGTCCCTCTGTCTCAAACCCTCTCTGTCTTCCTCAATCCCTCTCTCTCTGTCTCAAGCCCATTCTGGCTCTAACCCTCTCTGTCTCAAACCATCTCTGTCTCAAACCCTCTCTTTCTCAAACCCTCTATGTCTCAAACCCTCTATGTCTGTCTCAAACCCTCTCTGACTCAAACACTCTCTGTCACAAACAGCTCTGTCTGTGTCAAACCCTCTCTGTCTCTCTCAAATCCTCTCTGTCTTCTCAACCCCCCTCTGTCTGTCTCAAACCCTCTCTGTCACAAACCCCATCTGTCTCAAACCCTATCTTTCTCAAACCCTCTCTGTCTCAAACCCTTTCTGTCTGTCTCAATCCCTCTCTGAACCCAAACCCTCTCTCTCTGTCACAAACCCTCTATGTCTATCTCAAATACTCTCTATCTGCCTCAATCCCTCTCCCTGTGTCTCAAACCCACTCTGGCTCAAACTCTCTCTGTCTCAAACACTCCCTGTCTCAAACCCTCTCTGTCACAAACCCTCTCTGTCTGCCTCAAACCCTCTCTCTGTCTCGAACCCTCTTTGTCTCAAAACGTCTCTGTCTCAAACCCTCTCTGCCTCAAATCCTCTCCGTCTCAAACCCTCTCTGTCTCAAACCCTTTCTGTCTGTCTCAAAAACTCTCTGTCTGGCTCAAACCCTCTCTGAACCCAAACCATCTCTGTCTGTCTCAAACCCTCTATGTCTCTCTCAAATACTCTCTATCTGCCACAATCCCTATCCCTGTGTCTCAAACCCACTCTGGCTCAAACCCTCTCTGTCTCAAACACTCGCTGTCTCAAACCCTCCATGTCTCAAACCCTCTATGTCTCAAACCCTCTCAATCTTACACCCACTCTGTCACAAACCCTCTCTGTCCCTCTGTCTCAAACCCTCTCTGTCTTCCTCAATCCCTCTCTCTCTGTCTCAAGCCCATTCTGGCTCTAACCCTCTCTGTCTCAAACCATCTCTGTCTCAAACCCTCTCTTTCTCAAACCCTCTATGTCTCAAACCCTCTATGTCTGTCTCAAACCCTCTCTGACTCAAACACTCTCTGTCACAAACAGCTCTGTCTGTGTCAAACCCTCTCTGTCTCTCTCAAATCCTCTCTGTCTGTCTCAACCCCCCTCTGTCTGTCTCAAACCCTCTCTGTCACAAACCCCATCTGTCTCAAACCCTATCTTTCTCAAACCCTCTCTGTCTCAAACCCTTTCTGTCTGTCTCAATCCCTCTCTGAACCCAAACCCTCTCTCTCTGTCACAAACCCTCTATGTCTATCTCAAATACTCTCTATCTGCCTCAATCCCTCTCCCTGTGTCTCAAACCCACTCTGGCTCAAACTCTCTCTGTCTCAAACACTCCCTGTCTCAAACCCTCTCTGTCACAAACCCTCTCTGTCTGCCTCAAACCCTCTCTCTGTCTCGAACCCTCTTTGTCTCAAAACGTCTCTGTCTCAAACCCTCTCTGCCTCAAATCCTCTCCGTCTCAAACCCTCTCTGTCTCAAACCCTTTCTGTCTGTCTCAAAAACTCTCTGTCTGGCTCAAACCCTCTCTGAACCCAAACCATCTCTGTCTGTCTCAAACCCTCTATGTCTCTCTCAAATACTCTCTATCTGCCACAATCCCTATCCCTGTGTCTCAAACCCACTCTGGCTCAAACCCTCTCTGTCTCAAACACTCGCTGTCTCAAACCCTCCATGTCTCAAACCCTCTATGTCTCAAACCCTCTCAATCTTACACCCACTCTGTCACAAACCCTCTCTGTCCCTCTGTCTCAAACCCTCTCTGTCTTCCTCAATCCCTCTCTCTCTGTCTCAAGCCCATTCTGGCTCTAACCGTCTCTGTCTCAAACCATCTCTGTCTCAAACCCTCTCTTTCTCAAACCCTCTATGTCTCAAACCCTCTATGTCTGTCTCAAACCCTCTCTGACTCAAACACTCTTCTTTCACAAACAGCTCTGTCTGTGTCAAACCCTCTCTGTCTCTCTCAAATCCTCTCTGTCTGTCTCAACCCCCCTCTGTCTGTCTCAAACCCTCTCTGTCACAAACCCCATCTGTCTCAAACCCTATCTTTCTCAAACCCTCTCTGTCTCAAACCCTTTCTGTCTGTCTCAATCCCTCTCTGAACCCAAACCCTCTCTCTCTGTCACAAACCCTCTATGTCTATCTCAAATACTCTCTATCTGCCTCAATCCCTCTCCCTATGTCTCAAACCCACTCTGGCTCAAACTCTCTCTGTCTCAAACACTCCCTGTCTCAAACCCTCTCTGTCACAAACCCTATCTGTCTCAAACCCTATCTGTCTCAAACCCTCTCTGTCTCAAACCCTCTCTGTCTGTCTCAAACCCTCTCTGTCTCAAATCCTCTCTGTCTGTCTCAAACCCTCTCTGTCTCAAACCCTATCTGTCTCAAACCCTATCTGTCTCAAACCCTCTCTGTCTCAAATCCTCTCTGTCTGTCTCAAACCCTCTCTGTCTCAAACCCTCTCTTTCTCAAACCCTCTCTCTCTCAAAACCCCTCTGTTTCTCAATCCCTCTCTGTCTCTCTCAAACCCATTCTCTCTGTCTCAATCCCTCTCTGAACCCAAACCCTCTCTCTCTGTCACAAACCCTCTATGTCTGCCTCAAATACTCTCTATCTGCCTCAATCCCTCTCCCTGTGTCTCAAACCCACTCTGGCTCAAACGCTCTCTGTCTCAAACACTCGCTGTCTCAAACCCTCTCTGTCACAAACCCTATCTGTCTCAAACCCTATCTGTCTCAAACCCTCTCTGTCTCAAATCCTCTCTGTCTGTCTCAAACCCTCTCTGTCACAAACCCTATCTGTCTCAAACCCTCTCTGTCTCAAATCCTCTCTGTCTGTCTCAAACCCTCTCTGTCTCAAACCCTCTCTTTCTCAAACCCTCTCTCTCTCAAAACCCCTCTGTTTCTCAATCCCTCTCTGTCTCTCTCAAACCCTCTCTGTTTGTCTCAATCCCTCTCTCAAACCCTCTCTGTCTGTCTCAATCCCTCTCTGGCTGAAACCGTCTCTGTTTGTCTCAAACCCTCTTTGTCTCAAACCCACTGTGTCGCAAGTCTCTCTGACTGTTTCAAACCCTCTATGTCTGCTCAAACTCTCTCTGTCTGTCTCAAACGCTCTCTCTGAAAATCACTCGGTCTGTGTCAAACCCTCTCTGTCTGACGCAAACCTACTCTATCTCAAACCCTCTCTGTCTCAAACCCTCTCTGTATCAAGACCTCTCTGGCTGCAACACCCTCTGTTTCAAAACCTCTCTGTCTGTCTCAAACCCACTCTATCTCAAACACTCTCTGTCTCAAATCCTCTCTGTCTCAAACCCTCTCTGTCTCAAACCCTCTCTGTCACAAACCCGCTCTGTCTGTGACAAGCCCTCTCTGTCTCTCTCAAACCTATCTGTCTGTCTCAAATGCCTTCGATCGGTATCAAACCCTCTCGGTCTGTCTCAAACCCTCTCTGTCGGCCCCAATCTCTCTCTCTCTGCCTGAAACCCTCTCTGTCTCAAACCCTCTCTGTCACAAACCCGCTCTGTCTGTGACAAGCCCTCTCTGTCTCTCTCAAACCTATCTGTCTGTCTCAAATGCCTTCGATCGGTATCAAACCCTCTCGGTCTGTCTCAAACCCTCTCTGTCGGCCCCAATCTCTCTCTCTCTGCCTGAAACCCTCTCTGTCTCAAACGCTATCTGTCACAAACCCTGTCTGACTCAAACCCGCTCTTTCACAAATCCTCTCTATCTCAAACTCTCTCTGTCTGTCTCAAAACCTCTCTGTCTGTCTCAAACCCTCTCTGTCTCGAAGGCGCTCTGTCTCAAATCCTCTCAGTCTCAAACCTTCTCCATCTCAAACCCGCTCTGTCTCTAACGCTCTCTGTCACAAACCCCCTCTGGCTGTGTGGAACCCTCTCTGTCTCTCTCATCTCTATCTGTCTGTCTCAAATCCCCTCTATCGGTCTCTAACCCTCTGTCTGTCTCAAACCCTCTCTGTCTGCCTCAAACCCTCTCTCTGTCTCGAACCCTCTTTGTCTCAAAACGTCTCTGTCTCAAACCCTCTCTGCCTCAAATCCTCTCCGTCTCAAACCCTCTCTGTCTCAAACCCTTTCTGTCTGTCTCAAAAACTCTCTGTCTGGCTCAAACCCTCTCTGAAACCAAACCATCTCTGTCTGTCTCAAACCCTCTATGTCTCTCTCAAATACTCTCTATCTGCCACAATCCCTATCCCTGTGTCTCAAACCCACTCTGGCTCAAACCCTCTCTGTCTCAAACACTCGCTGTCTCAAACCCTCCATGTCTCAAACCCTCTATGTCTCAAACCCTCTCAATCTTACACCCACTCTGTCACAAACCCTCTCTGTCCCTCTGTCTCAAACCCTCTCTGTCTTCCTCAATCCCTCTCTCTCTGTCTCAAGCCCATTCTGGCTCTAACCCTCTCTGTCTCAAACCATCTCTGTCTCAAACCCTCTCTTTCTCAAACCCTCTATGTCTCAAACCCTCTATGTCTGTCTCAAACCCTCTCTGACTCAAACACTCTCTGTCACAAACAGCTCTGTCTGTGTCAAACCCTCTCTGTCTCTCTCAAATCCTCTCTGTCTTCTCAACCCCCCTCTGTCTGTCTCAAACCCTCTCTGTCACAAACCCCATCTGTCTCAAACCCTATCTTTCTCAAACCCTCTCTGTCTCAAACCCTTTCTGTCTGTCTCAATCCCTCTCTGAACCCAAACCCTCTCTCTCTGTCACAAACCCTCTATGTCTATCTCAAATACTCTCTATCTGCCTCAATCCCTCTCCCTGTGTCTCAAACCCACTCTGGCTCAAACTCTCTCTGTCTCAAACACTCCCTGTCTCAAACCCTCTCTGTCACAAACCCTCTCTGTCTGCCTCAAACCCTCTCTCTGTCTCGAACCCTCTTTGTCTCAAAACGTCTCTGTCTCAAACCCTCTCTGCCTCAAATCCTCTCCGTCTCAAACCCTCTCTGTCTCAAACCCTTTCTGTCTGTCTCAAAAACTCTCTGTCTGGCTCAAACCCTCTCTGAACCCAAACCATCTCTGTCTGTCTCAAACCCTCTATGTCTCTCTCAAATACTCTCTATCTGCCACAATCCCTATCCCTGTGTCTCAAACCCACTCTGGCTCAAACCCTCTCTGTCTCAAACACTCGCTGTCTCAAACCCTCCATGTCTCAAACCCTCTATGTCTCAAACCCTCTCAATCTTACACCCACTCTGTCACAAACCCTCTCTGTCCCTCTGTCTCAAACCCTCTCTGTCTTCCTCAATCCCTCTCTCTCTGTCTCAAGCCCATTCTGGCTCTAACCCTCTCTGTCTCAAACCATCTCTGTCTCAAACCCTCTCTTTCTCAAACCCTCTATGTCTCAAACCCTCTATGTCTGTCTCAAACCCTCTCTGACTCAAACACTCTCTGTCACAAACAGCTCTGTCTGTGTCAAACCCTCTCTGTCTCTCTCAAATCCTCTCTGTCTGTCTCAACCCCCCTCTGTCTGTCTCAAACCCTCTCTGTCACAAACCCCATCTGTCTCAAACCCTATCTTTCTCAAACCCTCTCTGTCTCAAACCCTTTCTGTCTGTCTCAATCCCTCTCTGAACCCAAACCCTCTCTCTCTGTCACAAACCCTCTATGTCTATCTCAAATACTCTCTATCTGCCTCAATCCCTCTCCCTGTGTCTCAAACCCACTCTGGCTCAAACTCTCTCTGTCTCAAACACTCCCTGTCTCAAACCCTCTCTGTCACAAACCCTCTCTGTCTGCCTCAAACCCTCTCTCTGTCTCGAACCCTCTTTGTCTCAAAACGTCTCTGTCTCAAACCCTCTCTGCCTCAAATCCTCTCCGTCTCAAACCCTCTCTGTCTCAAACCCTTTCTGTCTGTCTCAAAAACTCTCTGTCTGGCTCAAACCCTCTCTGAACCCAAACCATCTCTGTCTGTCTCAAACCCTCTATGTCTCTCTCAAATACTCTCTATCTGCCACAATCCCTATCCCTGTGTCTCAAACCCACTCTGGCTCAAACCCTCTCTGTCTCAAACACTCGCTGTCTCAAACCCTCCATGTCTCAAACCCTCTATGTCTCAAACCCTCTCAATCTTACACCCACTCTGTCACAAACCCTCTCTGTCCCTCTGTCTCAAACCCTCTCTGTCTTCCTCAATCCCTCTCTCTCTGTCTCAAGCCCATTCTGGCTCTAACCGTCTCTGTCTCAAACCATCTCTGTCTCAAACCCTCTCTTTCTCAAACCCTCTATGTCTCAAACCCTCTATGTCTGTCTCAAACCCTCTCTGACTCAAACACTCTTCTTTCACAAACAGCTCTGTCTGTGTCAAACCCTCTCTGTCTCTCTCAAATCCTCTCTGTCTGTCTCAACCCCCCTCTGTCTGTCTCAAACCCTCTCTGTCACAAACCCCATCTGTCTCAAACCCTATCTTTCTCAAACCCTCTCTGTCTCAAACCCTTTCTGTCTGTCTCAATCCCTCTCTGAACCCAAACCCTCTCTCTCTGTCACAAACCCTCTATGTCTATCTCAAATACTCTCTATCTGCCTCAATCCCTCTCCCTATGTCTCAAACCCACTCTGGCTCAAACTCTCTCTGTCTCAAACACTCCCTGTCTCAAACCCTCTCTGTCACAAACCCTATCTGTCTCAAACCCTATCTGTCTCAAACCCTCTCTGTCTCAAACCCTCTCTGTCTGTCTCAAACCCTCTCTGTCTCAAATCCTCTCTGTCTGTCTCAAACCCTCTCTGTCTCAAACCCTATCTGTCTCAAACCCTATCTGTCTCAAACCCTCTCTGTCTCAAATCCTCTCTGTCTGTCTCAAACCCTCTCTGTCTCAAACCCTCTCTTTCTCAAACCCTCTCTCTCTCAAAACCCCTCTGTTTCTCAATCCCTCTCTGTCTCTCTCAAACCCATTCTCTCTGTCTCAATCCCTCTCTGAACCCAAACCCTCTCTCTCTGTCACAAACCCTCTATGTCTGCCTCAAATACTCTCTATCTGCCTCAATCCCTCTCCCTGTGTCTCAAACCCACTCTGGCTCAAACGCTCTCTGTCTCAAACACTCGCTGTCTCAAACCCTCTCTGTCACAAACCCTATCTGTCTCAAACCCTATCTGTCTCAAACCCTCTCTGTCTCAAATCCTCTCTGTCTGTCTCAAACCCTCTCTGTCACAAACCCTATCTGTCTCAAACCCTCTCTGTCTCAAATCCTCTCTGTCTGTCTCAAACCCTCTCTGTCTCAAACCCTCTCTTTCTCAAACCCTCTCTCTCTCAAAACCCCTCTGTTTCTCAATCCCTCTCTGTCTCTCTCAAACCCTCTCTGTTTGTCTCAATCCCTCTCTCAAACCCTCTCTGTCTGTCTCAATCCCTCTCTGGCTGAAACCGTCTCTGTTTGTCTCAAACCCTCTTTGTCTCAAACCCACTGTGTCGCAAACCCTCTCTGTCTGTCTCAAACCCTCTCTCTGTGTCTCAAACCCTCACTGGCTCAAACCCTCTCTGTTTCAAACCCTCTCTGTCTCAAACGCTCTCTCTCTCAAAATCTCTCGGTCTGTGTCACCCCTCTCTGTCTGTCGCAAAGCCACTCTATCTCAAACCGTCGCTGTCTCAAACCCTCTCTGTCTCAAACCCTCTCTGTCTCAAACCCTCTCTGTATCAAGACCTCTCTGGCTCAAACACCCTCTGTTTCAAACCCTCTCTGTCTCAAACGCTATCTCTCTCAAAACCTCTCTGTCTGTCTCAAAACCTCTCTGTCTGCCCCAAACTCTCTCTCTCTGTCTCAAACCCTCTCTGTCTCAAACCCTCTCTGTCACAAACCCTGTCTGACTCAAACCCTCTCTGTCACAAAACCTCTCTATCTCAAACCCTCTCAGAATCTTCACTACTGCAGAAGTTAAGCTCACTGGCCTTTAATTACCCGCTTTCCGCCTACCTCCTTTTTAAAACAGTGGTGTTACGTTTGTTAATTTCCAATCCGCCGGGACCACACCAGAGTCTAGTGAATTTTGGTAAATTATCACTAGTGCATTTGCAATTTCCCTCGCCATCTCTTTTAGCACTCTGCGATGCATTCCATCAGGTCCAGGAGACTAGTCTACCTTTAGTCCCATTAGCTTGCCCATCACTACCTCCTTGGTGATAACAATCCTCTCAAGGTCCGAACCTGTCATAGCCTCATTTCCATCAGTCACTGGAATGTTATTTGTGTCTTCCATAGTTTTTATCATAGAATTTATCATAGAATTTACAGTGCAGAAGGAGGCCATTCAGCCCATCGAGTCTTCACCGGCTCTTGGAAAGAGCACCCTACCCAAAGACAACACCTCCACCCTATCCCCATAACCCAGTAACCCCACCCAACACTAAGGGCAATTCTGGACACTAAGGGCAATTTATCATGGCCAATCCACCTAACAACAAAGAACAAAGAACAAAGAAATGTACAGCACAGGAACAGGTCCTTCGGCCCTCCAAGCCCGTGCCGACCATGCTGCCCGACTAAACTACAATCGTCTACACTTCCTGGGTCCGTATCCCTCTATTCCCATCCTATTCATGTATTTGTCAAGATGCCCCTTAAATGTCACTATCGTCCCTGCTTCCACCACCTCCTCCGGTAGCGAGTTCCAGGCATCCGCTACCCTCTGCGTAAAGAACTTGCCTCGTACATCTACTCTAAACCTTGCCCCTCTCACCTTAAACCTATGCCCCCTAGTAATTGACCCCTCTACCCTGGGGAAAAGCCTCTGACTATCCACTCTGTCTATGCCCCTCATAATTTTGTATACCTCTATCAGGTCTCCCCTCAATCTCCTTCGTTCCAGTGAGAACAAACCGAGTTTATTCAACCGCTCCTCATAGCTAATGCCCTCCATACCAGGCAACATTCTGGTAAATCTCTTCCAAACCTGCACATCTTTGGACTGTGGGAGGAAACCGGAGCACCCGGAGGAAACCCACGCACACAGGGGGAGGATGCGCAGACTCCGGACAGACAGTGACCCAAGCCGGAATCGAACCTGGGACCCTAGAGCTGTGAAGCAATTGTGCTATCCACAATGCTACCGTGCTTCCACTGTGAAGACCTACCCAAAAAAACTGTTCAGTTCCTCAGCCATTTCCTCATCTCCCATTATTAAATCTCCCTTCTCATCCTCTAAAGGACCAATATTTACCTTAGCCACTCTTTTTTGTGTTATACATTTGTAGAAACTTTTACTCTCTGTTTTTATATTCTGAGCAAGTTTACTCTCAAAATCAATCTTACTCTTCTTTATAGCTTTTTTAGTAGCTTTCTGTTGCCCCCTAAAGATTTCCCAGTCTTCTAGTCTCCCACTGATCTTTGCTACTTTGTATGTTTTTTCCTTCAAATTGATACTCTCCCTTATTTCCTTAGATATCCACGGTCGCATTTACCTCTTTTTACCGTCCTTCCTTTTTGTTAGTATAAACCTTTGCTGAGCACTGTGAAAAATCACTTGGAAGGTTCTCCACTGCTCCTCAACTGTTTGACCATAAAGTCTTTGCCCCCAGTCTACCTTCTGGCTCAAACACCATCTGTTTCAAACCCTCTCTGTCTCAAACCCTCTCTGCCTCAAAACCTCTCCGTCTCAAACCCTCTCTGTTTCAAACCCTCTCTGTCTCAAACGCTCTCTCTCTCAAAATCTCTCGGTCTGTGTCACCCCTCTCTGTCTGTCGCAAAGCCACTCTATTTCAAACCGTCGCTGTCTCAAACCATCTCTGTCTCAGACCCTCTCTGTCTCAAATCCTCTCTGTATCAAGACCTCTCTGGCTCAAACACCCTCTGTTTCAAACCCTCTCTGTCTCAAACGCTATCCCTCTCAAAACCTCTCTGTCTGTCTCAAACCCTCTCTGTCTGCCCCAAACTCTCTCTCTCTGTCTCAAACCCTCTCTGTCTCAAACCCTCTCTGTCACAAACCCTGTCTGACTCAAACCCTCTCTGTCACAAAACCTCTCTATCTCAAACCCTCTCTGTCTGTCTCAAACACTCTCTGTCTGTCACAAAACCCTCTCTGTCTCGAATGCGCTCTGTCTCAAATCCTCTCAGTCTCAAACACTCTCAGTCTCAAACCCTCTCTGTCTCTAACACTCTCTGAACACCCTCTGTCTGTGTGAAACCATCTCTGTCTCTCTCATCTCTCTCTGTCTGTCTCAAATCCACTCTCTCGGTCACTAACTCTCTGTCTGTCACAAACCCTCTCTGTCTGCCTCCAACCCTCTCTCTCTGTCTCGAACACTCTTTGTCTCAAACCTTCTCTGACTCAAACCCTCTCTGTCCAAACCCTCTCTGTCTGTCTCAAACCCTCTCTGTCTCAAACCCTCTCTTTCTCAAACCCTCTCTCTCTCAAAACCCCTTTGTTTCTCAATTCCTCTCTGTCTCTCTCAAACCCTCTCTGTCTCTCTCAAACGCTCCCTCTCTATCTCAAGCGCTCTCTCTCTATCTCAAACCCTCTCTGTCTCAAACCAACTCTGTCTCAACCCCTCTCTGTCTGTCTCAATCCCTCTCTGCCTGAAGCCGTCTCTGTTTGTCTCAAACCCTCTTTGTCTCAAACCCACGGTGTCGCAAGTCCCTCTGTCTGTTTCAAACCCTCTTTGTCTGTCTCAAACCCTCTCTGTCTGTCTCAAACCCTCTATGTCTCAAACCGTCTCTGTTTCAAACCCTCTCTCTGTGTCTCAAACCCTCTCTGGCTCAAAAGGTCTCTGTTTCAAAACCCCTCTGTCTCAAACGCGCTCTCTCTCAAAATCTCTCGGTTTGTGTCAAACCCTCTCTGTCTGTCGCAAACCAACTCTGTCTCAAACCCTCTCTGTCTCAAACCCTCCCTGTATCAAGACCTCTCTGGCTCAAATTCCCTCTGTTTCAAACCCTCTCTGTCTCAAACGCTATCTCTCTCACAACCTCTCTGTCTGTTTCAAACCCCCTCTGTCCGTCGCAAACCACCTCTATCTCAAACCGTCTCTGTCTCAAACCATCTCTGTCTCAAACCCTCTCTGTCTCAAACGCTCTCTGTCACAAACCCCATCTGTCTGTGACAAGCCCCCTCTGTCTCTCTCAAACGTATCTGTCTGTCTCAAATCCCCTTGATCGGTATCAAATCCTCTCTGTCTGTCTCAAACCCTCTCTGTCGGCCCCAATCTCTCTCTCTCTGCCTGAAAACCTCTCTGTCACAAATCCTCTCTATCTCAAACCCTCTCTTTCTGTCTCAAACCCTCTGTGTCTGTCTCAAACCCTCTGTCTCGAACGCGCTCTGTCTCAAATCCTCTCAGTCTAAAACCCTCTCAGTCCAAACCTTCTCTGCCTCTAACGCTCCCTGTCACAAACCCCCTCTGTCTGTGTGAAACCCTCTCTGTCTCTCTCATCTCTATATGTCTGTCTCAACCCCTCTCTGTCAGTCTCAAACCCTCTCTCTCTGTCTCAAACACTCTTTGTCTCAAACCTTCTCTGTCTCAAACCCTCTCTATCTCAAACCCTCTCTCTCTCAAATCCTCTCTATCTCAAACCCTCTCTGCCTCAAAATCTCTCTGTCTCAAACACTCTCTGTCTCTCAAACCCTCTCTGTCCGTCCCAAGCACTCTCTGTCTGTCTCAAACCCTCTATGTCTCAAACCCTCTCTGTCTCAAACGCTCTCTGTCACAAACCCCCTCTGTCTGTGTGAAACCATCTCTGTTTCTGTGATCCCTATCTGTCTGTCTCAAACCCCCTCTATCGGTCTCAAACCCTCTCTGTCTGTCTCAACCCCTCTCTGTCTGTCTCAAACCCTCTCTGTCTCAAAACCTCTATGTCTCAAACACTCTCTGTCTCTCAAACCCTCTCTGTCCGTCTCAATCCTTAGAACATAGAACGATACAGCGAGACAAAGAGAGAGGGTTTGAGACAGAGATAGTTCGAGACAGAGAGGGTTTGAGATAGACAGAGGGGGCTTGAACATAGAACATAGAACATAGAACGATACTGCGCAGTACAGGCCCTTCGGCCCACGATGTGGCAACGAAACAAAAGCCATCTAACCTACACTATGCCATTATTATCCATATGTTTATCCAATAAACTTTTAAATGCCCTCAATGTTGGCGAGTTCACTACTGTCGCAGGTAGGGCATTCCACGGCCTCACTACTCTTTGCGTAAAGAACCTACCTCTGACCTCTGTCCTATATCTATTACCCCTCAGTTTAAAGCTATGTCCCCTCGTGCCAGCCATTTCCATCTGCGGGAGAAGGCTCTCACTGTCCACCCTATCTAACCCCCTGATCATTTTGTATGCCTCTATTAAGTCTCCTCTTAACCTTCTTCTCTCCAACGAAAACAACCTCAAGCCCATCAGCCTTTCCTCATAAGATTTTCCCTCCATACCAGGCAACATCCTGGTAAATCTCCTCTGCACCCTCTCCAAAGCCTCCACGTCCTTCCTATAATGCGGTGACCAGAACTGTACGCAATACTCCAAATGCGGCCGTACCAGAGTTCTGTACAGCTGCAACATGACCTCCTGACTCCGGAACTCAATCCCTCGACCAATAAAGGCCAACACTCCATAGGCCTTCTTCACAACCCTATCAACCTGGGTGGCAACTTTCAGGGATCTATGTACATGGACACCTAGATCCCTCTGCTCATCCACACTTCCAAGAACTTTACCATTAGCCAAATATTCCGCATTCCTGTTATTCCTTCCAAAGTGAATCACCTCACACTTCTCTACATTAAACTCCATTTGCCACCTCTCAGCCCAGCTCTGCAGCTTATCTATGTCCCTCTGTAACCTGCTACATCCTTCCACACTGTCGACAACACCACCGACTTCAGTGTTGTCTGCAAATTTACTCACCCACCCTTCTGCGCCTTCCTCTAGGTCATTGATAAAAATGACAAACAGCAGCGGCCCCAGAACAGATCCTTGTGGTACGCCACTTGTAACTGAACTCCATTCTGAACATTTCCCATCAACCACCACCCTCTGTCTTCTTTCAGCTAGCCAATGTATGATCCACATCTCTAAATCACCCTCAATCCCTTCCCTCAGTATTTTCTGCAATAGCCTACCGTGGGGAACCTTATCAAACGCTTTCCTGAAATCCATATAACCACATCAGCTGCTCTACCCTCGTCTACCTGTTCAGTCAGCTTCTGAAAGAACTCGATAAGGTTTGTGAGGCATGACCTACCCTTCACAAAGCCATGCTGACTATCCCTGATCATATTATTCCATCTAGATGATTATAAATCTTGTCTCTTATAATCCCCTCCAAGACTTTACCCACTACAGACGTGAGGCTCACCGGTCTATAATTGCCGGGGTTGTCTCTGCTCCCCTTTTTGAACAAAGGGACCACATTTGCTATCCTCCAGTCCTTATCTGTCTTTCTCAAAACCTCTGTCTCAAACCCTCTGGGTCTAAACACTCTCTGTCTGTCTCAAACCCTCTATGTAGTCTCAAACCCACTCTGTCTGCCTCAAACCCTCTCTCTCTGTTTCAAACGTTCCCTGACTTAAACCCTCTCTGTCTCAACCCCTCTCTGTCTCTAACCCTCTTTGTCTCTCAAACCCTCTCTGTCCGTCTTAATCCCTCTCCTTCTGTCCCAAAACCTCTGTCTCAATCCCGCCCTGTCCAAAACCCTCTCCTCTGTCTGTCTCAAAGCCCTCTCTGTCTCAAATCCTCTCTGTGTCAAACCCTCTCTGTCTCAAACCCTTTCTGTCTTTCTCAAAACCTCTCTGTCTGTCTCAAACCCTCTCTGTCCCTAACCCTCTCTGTCTGTCTCAAACCCTCTATGTCTGTCTCAAGCCATCTCTGTCTGCCTCAATCCATCTCCCTCTGTCTCAAACCCACTGTGGCTCAAGCCCTCTCTGTCTCAAACCCTTTCCGCCTCAAACCCTCTATGTCTCAAACCATCTCTGTCTCAAATCCTTTCTATCTCAAAGTCTCTCTCTGGGTCTCAACCACTCTCTGTCTGTGTCAAACCCTCTCTGTCTATCTCAAACCGTCACTATCTGTCTCAAAACCTCTTTGTCTCAAACCCGATATGTCTCACACCCTCTCTATCTTAAACCCACTCTGTCTCAAACACTCTCTGTCTGTTTGAAACCCTCTCTGTCTCTCTCATCTCTATCTGTCTGTCTCTAATGCCCTCTATCGGTCTCTAACCCTCTGTCTGTCTCAAACCCTCCCTGTCTGCCTCAAGCCCTCTCTCTCTGTCTCGAACCCTCTTTGTCTCAAATTTTCTCTGTCTCAAACCCTTTCTGTCTCAAACCCTCTCTGTCTCAAATCCTCTCTATCTCAAACCCTCTCTGCCTCAAAATCTCTCTGTCTCAAACCCTCTCTGTCCGTGTCAATCATTCTCTGTCTGTCTCAAAACCTCTCTGTCTCAAACCCTCTCTGTCTCTAACGCTCTCTGTCACAGACCCCCTCTGTCTGTTTGAAAGCCTCTTTGTCACTCTCATCTTTTTCTGTCTGTCTCTAATCCCCTCTATCGGTCTCTAACCCTCTGTCTGTCTCAACCCCGCTCTGTCTGTCTCAAACCCTCGCTGTCTCGAACACTCTCTGTCTCAAACCCTCTCTGTCTCAAAACCTCTCTGTCTCAAACCCTCTATGTCTTTCTCTCAAACCCTCTCTGTCTGCCTCAATCCCACTCTCTCTGTCTGATGCCCACTCTTGCTCAAACCCTCTCTGTCTCAAACCCTCTCTGACTCAAACGCTCTCTGTCACAAACCGCTTTGTCTGTGTCAAACCCTCTGTGTCTCTCTCAAACCCTCTCTGTCTGTCGCAAACCCCCCTCTGTCTGTCTCAAACCTTCTCTGTCTCAAACGCTATCTGTCTCAAACCCTATCTGTCTCAAACCCTCTCTGTCTGTCACAAACCCTCTCTGTTTCAAACCCTCTCTTTCTCAAACCCTCTCTCTCTCAAACCCCCTCTGTTTCTCAAACCCTCTCTGTCTCTTGCAAGCCCTCTATGCCTGTATCAAATACTCTCTGTCTGTCTCAAACCCTCTCTGTCTTTCTTGAACCCTCTCTGTCTCAAAACATCTCTGTCTCAAACCCTCTCTGTCTCAAACATTCCCTGCCGATCTCACTATCCCTCTCTGTCTGTCTCAAAAACTCTGTCTCAAACACTCTCTGTCTGAAACCATCTCTGTCTGTCTCAAACCCTCTCTGTCTCAAACCATCTCTGTCTCAAACCCTCTTTCTCTGTCTCAAACATTCCCTGCCGATCTCACAATCCATCTCTGTCTGTCTCAAAAACTTGGTCTCAAACACTCTCTGTCTCAAACCCTCTCTGCCTCAAACCCTCTCTGTCTCAAACCTTCTCTGTCTCAAACCCTCTCTGCCTAAAACCATCTCTGTCTCAAACCCTTTCTGTCTGTCTCAAACCCACTCTGTCTGTCTCAAACACTCTCTGTCCCAAACCCTCTCTGTCTGTCCGAAACCGTCTATGTTTGTCTCAAATCCGCTCTGTCTGCCTCAATCCCTCTCTCTCTGTCTCAAACCCACTCTGTCTCAAACCCTCTCTGTCTCAAACCCTCACTATCTCAAAACCTCTCGGTCCCATACCCTCTCTGTCTGTCTCAAACCCTTCGCTCTGTTTCAAACCCGCTCTTTCTGTCTCAAACCCGCTCTGTCTCGAACGCGGTCTGTCTCAAACCCTCTCTGTCTCAAACCCTCTCTGTCTAACTCAAACGCTCTCTGTCTCAAGACCCCTCTGTCTCTCTCAAGCCCTCGCTGTCTGTCTCAAATACTCTCTGTCTGTCTCAGACCATCTCTGTCTGTCTTAAACCCTCTCTGTCTCAAATCCACTCTGTCTCAAAACCTCTCTCTCTGTAACAAAAAATCTTGGCCTATGTCAGAACCTCTCTGTCTGTCTCACATGCTCTCTGTCTCAAACCCTCTGTCTCGAACGAGGTCTGTCTCAAACCCGCTCTGTCTCAAACCCTCTCTGTCTAACTCAAACGCTCTCTGTCTCAAACCCTCTCTGTCTCTCTCAAGCCCTCGCTGTCTGTCTCAAATACTCTCTGTCTGTCTCAAACCATCTCTGTCTGTCTTAAACCCTCTGTCTCAAATCGTCACTGTCTCAAAACCTCTCTCTCTGTCTCAAAAAATCTTGGCCTATCTCAGAACCTCTCTGTCTGTCTCACATGCTCTCTGTCTCAAACCCTCTCTGTCTCAAACCCTCTCGGTCTGACTCAAACCCTCTGTGTCTCAAAAACTCTCTGTCTCAAACAATCTCTCTCTGTCTCAGAACCTCTCTGTCTGTCTGAAACGCTGTCTCTCTCAAACCCTCTCTGCTTGTCTCAAACCCTCTCTGTGTCAAACACGCTCCGTCTCCGACCCTCTCTGTTTCAAGGCCGCTCTGCCTCAAACCATCTCTGTCTCTGAAACCCTCTCTGTCCGTTTCAATCCCTCTCTGTCTGTTTCAAAACATCTGTCTCAAACTCTCCCTGTCACAAACCCTCTCTGCCGGTCGCAAAACCTCTATGACTGTCTCAAACCCTCTCAGTCTGTCTCAAACCCTCTCTCTCTGTCTCAAATATTCCCTGCCGATCTCACAATCCCTCTGTTTGTCTCAAAAACTCTGTCTCAAACAGTCTCTGTCTCAAACCCTCTATGTCTGTCTCAAACCCTCTTTGTCTCAAACCCACTCTGTCACAAACCCTCTCTGTCTCAAACCCTCTCTGTCTCAAACCCTCTCTGTCTCAAACCCTCTCTGTCTCAAACCCTCTCTGTCTCAAACCCTTTCTGTCTGTCTCAAACCCACTCTGTCTGTCTCAATCCCTCTCTGTCCCAAACCCTCTCTGTCTGTCCGAAACCCTCTATGTTTGCCTCAAATCCTCTCTGTCTGCCTCAATCCATCTCTCTCTGTCTCAGAACCTCTCTGTCTGTCTCAAAGGCTGTCTCTCTCAAACCCTCTCTGCTTGTCTCAAACCCGCTCTGTGTCAAACCATCTCTTCTCAGACCCGCTCTGTGTCAAACCCCCTCTGTCTCAAACCCTCTCTGTCTTAAACACTCTCCGTCCCAGACCCTCTCTGTTTCAAGGCCGCTCTGTCTCAAACCACCCCTGTCTCTGAAACCCTCTCTGTCCGTCTCATTCCCTCTGTCTGCTTCAAAACATCTGTCTCAAACCCTCCCTGTCGCAAACCCTCACTGCCGGTCGCAAAACGTCTATGTCTGTCTCAAACCCTCTCAGTCTGTCTCAAACCCTCTCCCTCTGTCTCACGCCCTCTCTGTCTCAAGCCCTCTCTGTCTCAAACCCTTTCTGTCTCAAACCCTCTCCTTCTCAAGCCAACTCTGTCTCAAACCCTTTCTCTCCGTCTCAAACACTCTCTGTCTATCTCAAACCCTATCTGTCTGTCTCAAACCTTCTCTGTCTGTCTCAAACCCTCTCTGACTCAAACGCTCTCTGTCAGAAACCTTCTCTGTCTGACTCAAACCCTCTCTGTCTCGAACACGGTCTGTCTCAAACCCTCTCTGTCACAAACCCTCTCTGTCTATCTCAAACCCTCTCTGTCTGTCTCAAATACTCTCTGTCTGACTCAAACCATCTCTGTCTGTCTTAAACCCTCTCTGTCACAAATCCTCTCTGCCTGAAAACCTCTCTCTCTGGCTCAAACTATCTTGGTCTATCTCAGAACCTCTCTGTCTGTCTCAAACTCTCTGTGTCTCAAACCCTCTCAGTCTCAAACAATCTCTCTCTGTCTCAGAACCTCTCTGTCTGTCTCAAACGTTGTCTCTCTCAAACCCTCTCTGCTTGTCTCAAACTCTCTCTGTCTCAAACCCTATCAGTCTGTCTCAAACCTTCTCTGCCTGTCTCAAACCCTCTCTGACTCAAACGCTCTCTGTCACAAACCCCTCTGTCCGTGTCAAACGCTCTCTGGCTCTCTCAAACCCTCTCTGTCTGTCTCGAACCCTCTCTGCCAGTCTCAAACCCTCTCTGTCTGTCGGAAACCCTCACTGTCTCGAATGCGCTCTGTCTCGAACACTCTCTGTCTCAAACACGCTCTGTCTCAAACCCTTTCTGTCTGTCTCAAACGCTCTCTGTCTCAAAGCCTGTCTGTCTCATAACCTCTCTGTCTGTCTCAAACCATTTCTGTCTGTCTCGAACCGTCTTTGTCTGTCTCAAATCCTCTTTATCTGTCTCAAACCCTCTCTGTCTGTCTGACATCCTATATGTCTGTATCAAACCCTCTCTGTCTCAAGCCCCCTCTGTCTCAAACACTCTCTGTCTCTCAAACCCTCTCTGTCCGTCTCAATCCCTCTCTGTCTGTCTCAAAAACTCTGTCTCACACCCTCCTTGTCCCAAACCCTCCCTGCCTGTCTCAAAACCTTTATGTCTGTCTCGAAACCCTCTCTGTACGTCTCAAACCCTCTCTCTCTGTCTCACACCCTCTCTGTCTCAAATCCTCTCTGTCTCAAACCTTCTCTGTCTCAAACCCTCTCTGTCTCAAACCATTTTTGTCTGTCTCAAACACCCTCTGCCTGTCTCAAACCTTTTTGTCTGTCTCAAAACCTCTATCTCAAACCTTCCCTGTCCCAAACCCTCTCTGCCTGTCTCAAACCGACTCTGTATGTCTCAGACCCTCTCTGCCTCAAACCATCTCTGTCACAAACCCTCTCTGTCTCGAACCCTCACAGTCGCTCTCAAACCCTCTCTGCCTCAAACCTTCTCTGCCTATCTCAGAACCTCTCTGTCTGTCTCAATCGCTCTCGGTCTCAAACCCTCTCTGTCTATCTCAAAACCTCTCTGCCTGTCCCAAATCTTCTCTGTCTCAAGCTATCTCTGTCTCAA
The DNA here is from genome assembly GCF_047496885.1 of Scyliorhinus torazame. Lineage (NCBI taxonomy): Eukaryota > Metazoa > Chordata > Chondrichthyes > Carcharhiniformes > Scyliorhinidae > Scyliorhinus > Scyliorhinus torazame. The sequence continues at coordinate 39,517,060 of NC_092726.1, read as the reverse complement.
ATCCTCTCTATCTCAAACCCTCTCAGACTGTCTCAAACCCTCTTTGTCTGTGTCAAACCCTCTCTGTCTGTCTCAAACCCTCTCTGGCACGAACGCCCTCTGTCTGTTTAGCACAGGGCTAAATCGCTGGCTTTGAAAGCAGACAAAGGCAAGCCAGCAGCACATTTTGAAACAGGCTGGTAAGCTTTAGGAAATACTTGTTAGAAAGGAAGATGTGTTGGGCATTTTGAAAAACTTGAGGATAGACAAGTCCCCCGGGCCTGACGGGATATATCCAAGGATTCTATGGGAAGCAGGAGATGAAATTACAGAGCCGTTGGCAATTATCCTTTCCTCCTTATTGTCAACAGGGGTGGTACCAGGGGATTGGAGAGTGGCGAATGTCGTGCCCCTGTTCAAAAAAGGGATAACCCTGGGAATTACAGGCCAGTTAATCTTACTTCGGTGGTAGGCAAAGTAATGGAAAGGGTACTGAGGGATAGGATTTCTGAGCATCACGAAACTCACTGCTTGATTAGGGATAGTCAGCACGGATTTGAGAGGGGTAAGTCTTGCCTTACAAGTGTTATTTAATTCTTTGAGGAGGTGACCAAGCATGTGGATGAAGGTAAAACAATGGATGTAATGTACATGGATTTCAGAAAGGCATTTGATAAGGTTCCCCATGGTAGGCTGATGCAGAATGTAAGGAGGCATGGGATAGTGGGAAATTTGGCCTTTTGCATAACGAACTGGCTAACCGATAGACGTCAGAGAGTGGTGGTGGATGGTAAATATTCAGCCTGGATCCCAGTTACCAGTGGCGTACCGTAGGGATCAGTTCTGGGTCCTCTGCTGTTTGTGATTTTCATTAATGACTTGGATGAGGGAGTTGAAGGGTGGGTCAGTAAATTTCCAGACGATACGAAGATTGGTGGAGTTGTGGATAGTGAGGAGGGCTGTTGTCGGCTGAAAAGAGACATAGATAGGATGCAGAGCTGGGCAGAGAAGTGGCAGATGGAGTTTAACCCTGAAAAGTGTGAGGTTGTCCATTTTGGAAGGCCAAATATGAATGTGGAATACAGGGTTAACGGTAGAGTTCTTGGCAATGTGGAGGAGCAGAGAGATCTTAGGGTCTATGTTCATACATCTTTGAAAGTTGCCACTCAAGTGGATAGAGCTGTGAAGAAGGCCTATGGTGTGCTCGCGTTCATTAACAGAGGGATTGAATTTAAGAGTTCTGGTCGCCTCATTTTAGGAAGGATGTGGAAGCTTTGCAAAAGGTGCAAAGAAGATTTACCAGGATGTTGCCTGGAATGGAGAGTAGGTCTTACGAGGAAAGGTTGAGGGTGCTAGGCCTTTTCTCATTAGAACGGAGAAGGCTGAGGGGCGACTTGATAGAGGTTTATAAGATGATCAGGGGAATAGATAGAGTAGACAGTCAGAGACTTTTTCCCCGGGTGGAACAAACCATTACAAGGGGACATAAATTTAAGGTGAAAGGTGGAAGATATATGAGGGATATCAGAGGTAGGTTCTTTACCCAGAGAGTAGTGGGGGCATGGAATGCACTGCCTGTGGAAGTAGTTGAGCCGGAAACATTAGGGACCTTCAAGCAGCTATTGGATAGGTACATGGATTACGGTAAAATGATATAGTGTAGATTTATTTGTTCTTAAGGGCAGCATGGTAGCATTGTGGATAGCACAATGCTTCATAGCTCCAGGGTCCCAGGATCGATTCTGGCTTGGGTCACTGTCTGTGCGGAGTCTGCACGTCCTCCCCGTGTCTGCGTGGGTTTCATCCGGGTGCTCCGGTTTCCACCCACAGTCCAAAGATGTGCAGGTTAGGTGAATTGGCCAATGATAAATTGCCCTTAATGTCCAAAATTGCCCTTGGTGTTGGGTGGAGGTGTTGAGTTTGGGTTGGGTGCTCTTTCTGGGAGCCGGTGCAGACTCGGGGGGCCGGGTGGCCTCCTTCTGCACTGTAAGTTCAATGATAATCTATGATTAATCTAGGACAAAGGTTCGGCACAACATCGTGGGCCGAAGGGCCTGTTCTGTGCTGTATTTTCTATGTTCTATGTTCTATGTAACCACACCCAAGATACAGGACAAGAATAGCTAGGTTACAGTCAGGTGGAAAAAAACAAACAGACAGACAGTGCAGGGATACCTCGTGGCCGTTCCCCTTCAAAACAAGTATACCGTTTTGGACGCTGTTGGGGGGATGACCTACCGGGGGAAGGTACTAGCGGCCAGGTCTCTGGCACTGAGTCTGGCTCTGGGGCACAGAAGGGAAGGGGGGAGAATAGAAAAGTAATAGTTGTCGGAGATTCAATGGTTAGGGAATGGATAGGAGATTCTGTGGTCGCCAGCGAGACGCCCGGAAGGCATGTTGCCTCCCGGGTGCCAGGGCCAGGGATGTCTCGGATCGTCTCTTCTGGATCCTTAAGGGGGAGGGGGAGTAGCCAGAAGTCGTGGTGCACATTGGTACCAACGAAATAGGTAGGAAAAGGGGTGTGGAGGTAATAAACAAGTTTAGGGAGTTAGGCTGGAAGTTAAAAGCCAGGACAGACAGAGTTGTCATCTCTGGTTTGTTGCCGGTGCCACGTGATAGCCAGGCTAGGAATAGGGAGAGAGTGCAGTTGAACACGTGGCTGCAGGAATGGTGTAGGAGGGAGGGCTTCAGGTATTTGGATAATTGGAGCGCATTCTGGGGAAGGTGGGACCTGTAAAAGCAGGACGGGTTGCATCTGAACCAGAGGGGCACCAATATCCTGGGAGGGAGGTTTTCTAGTACTCTTCGGGAGGGTTTAAACTAATTTGGCAGGGGAATGGGAACCGGATTTGTAGTCCAGCAACTAAGGTAGCCGATATTCAGGACGCCAAAGCGTGTAATGAGGCAATGGGGAAGGGAACACTGTGGAAGTAGTTGAGTCGGAAACATTAGGGACCTTCAAGCAGCTATTGGATAGGTACATGGATTACGGTAAAATGATATAATGTAGATTTATTTGTTCTTAAGGGCAGCACGGTAGCATTGTGCATAGCACAATTGCTTCACAGCTCCAGGGTCCCAGGTTCGATTCCGGCTTGGGTCACTGTCTGTGCTGAGTCTGCACGTCCTCCCCGCGTCTGCGTGGGTTTCCTCCGGGTGCTCCGGTTTCCTCCCACAGTCCAAAGATGTGCAGGTTCAGTGGATTGGCCATGGTAAATTGCCCTGAGTGTCCAAAATTGCCCTTGGTGTTGGGTGGAGTTGTTGAGTTTGGGTAGGGTGCTCTTTCCATGAGCCGGTGCAGACTCAATGGGCCGAATGGCCTCCTTCTGCACTGTAAATTCAATGATAATCTATTATTAAACTAGGACAAAGCTTCGGCACAACATCGTGGGCCGAAGGGCCTGTTCTGTACTGTATTTTCTATGTTCTATGTTTTGTCCATTTTGGAAAGAGAAATATGAATGCAGAATACAGCGTGAACGGTAGGGTTCTTGGCAATGTGGAGGAGCAGAGAGATCGTGTGGTCTATGTTCATACATCTTTGAAAGTTGCCACTCAAGTGGATAGAGCTGTGAAAAGGCCTATTGTGTGCTCACGTTCATTAACAGAGGGATTGAATTTAAGAGCCGTGAGGTTATGATGGAGCTGTACAAAACCTTGGTACGGCTACATTTGGAGTAATGTGTACAGTTCTGGTCGCCTAATTTTAGAAAGGATGTGGAAGCTTTGGAAAAGGTGCAAAGAAGATTTACCAGGATGCTGCCTGGAATGGAGAGTAGGTCTTGCGAGGAAAGGCTGAGGGTGCTACGCCTTTTCTCATTAGAACGGAGAAGGATGAAGGGCGACTTGATGGATGTTTATAAGATGATCAGGGGAATAGATAGAGTAGACAGTCAGAGACTTTTTCCGCGGGTGGAACAAACCATTACAAGGGGCCATAAATTTAAGGTGAATGGTGGAAGATATAGGGGGGATGTCAGAGGTAAGTTCTTTACCCAAAGAGTAATGGGGGCATGGAATGCACTGCCTGTGGAAGTAGTAGAGTCGGAAAGATTAGGGACATTCAAGCGGCTATTGGCTAGGTACATGGATTACGGTAGAATGATAGTGTAGATTAATTTGTTCTTAAGGGCAGCACGATAACATTGTGGATAGCACAATTGCTTCACAGCTCCAGGGTCCCAGGTTCGATTGGGTCACTGGCTGTGCCGAGTCTGCACATCCTCCCCGTGTGTGCGTGGGTTTCCTCCGGGTGCTCCGGTTTCCTCCCACAGTCCAAAGATGTGCACGTTAGGTGGATTGGCCATCTTAGTGTCCAAAATTGTCCTTAGTGTTGGGTGGGGTTACTGGGTTATGGGGATAGGGTGGAGGTGTTGACCTTGGGTAGGGTGTTCTTTCCAAGAGCCGGTGCAGACTCGATGGGCCGAATGGCCTACTTCTGCACTGTAAATTCTATGATATACTATGATTAATCTAGGATAAAGATTTGGTACAACATCGTGGGCCGAAGGGTATTTTCTGTGCTGAATGTTTCTATGTTCTATGTTCTATGGCTTCTCTGCTTTACACTTTCCCCCGTACAGCTTTTTTTTCTCCCCCATTTTACTTCTCTCCGCCTTCCTACATCGGATCCCATCACCCTGCCACATTAGTTTAAATCCTCTCCAACAGATCTAGCAAACACCCTCCCTAGGGTATCGGTTCCAGTCCTGCCCAGGTGCAGGCCGTCCGGTTTGTACAGGTCCCACCTCCCCCAGAACCGGTTCCAATGGCCCAGGAATTTGAATCCCTCCCCCTTGCACCACCTCTCGAGCAACGCATTCATCCCATCTTTCCTGACATTCCTATTCTGACTTGCTCGTGTCATTGGTAGCAATCGTGACATTACTACCTTTGAGGTCCAACTGTTTAGTTTAACTGATAACTCCTTGAATTCAGCTTGTAGGACCTCATCCTGTTTTTTACGTATGTCTTTGGTGTCGATGCACCACGACAGCTGGCTGTTCAATGCCCCCCCCCACCCCCACCCCCAGGATGTCCTGCAACCGCTCCGAGACATCCTTGACCATTGGATGGAAAAATACCATCCTGGATCCTGGAGTCCCGATTGCGTCCGCAGAACCGCCTGTCTATTCCCCTTACGATTGAGTCCCCTCTCACTATAGCCCTGCCATTCTTCTTCCTGCCCAGCTGAGCAGCAGACCCAGCCATGGTGCCATGAACGGGGCTGCAGCTGCTTTCCATTGGCGAGCCATATCCCTCAACAGTATCCAACGTTTTGCAGGGAGATGATCGCAGGGGACACCTGCACTGCCTTCCTACTCTTTCTCTGTCTTTTAGTCACCCATTTACTATCTGCCTCAGTAACTTCCACCTGTGGTGTGACCAACTCGCTAAACGTGCAATCCACGCCATCCTCTGCATCGCGTATGATCCAAATTGAGTCCATCCGCAGCTCCAGAGGCATCACACGGTCTAGCAGGAGCTACAAGTGGACACACTTCTTGCACGTGAAGGAGCCAGGGACAGTGCATGTGACCCTGAGCTACCACGTCGCACACTAGGAGCATGTTATGGGTCTGGGATCTCCTGCCATGTCTTAAACCGGAGTTTAACTGATACAACTACAATTCACAAAAAACGAAAGGCGAAATAAATACTTAAATAAATGTACAAATTAAAAGAAAAACTACTTACCAGTCATTTACCAGGGATAAAAAGCAACTCCTCCCAACCCAGCTCCGAATTCCCACCTCGCCTCAAATTCCCAAACTCACTCTTTACTGTGTCTCACTCTGGCTGTGTCTTCTCTGGCTCACTGGAGAACTCACTGGGAGTGAATTAAAGTTGATCTTTTTAAATTGGCCTGGGTTGAATCCCCCCCCCCCCACCCACCACCCCTCCCAACTGCTTTAAGATCAAAGTAGCTTAAGAGAATGACATGCCAAATTTCCTTAGTCATTGGTGGGCTTTCTTAACTATCATGTCGGCATGGGGGGAACGGACAGGTTGTTGATGATCTGGAAACCTAAAAACTTGAAGCTCTCGACCATTTCTACTTCACTCCCGTTCATGTAGACAGGGCTTGTCCTCCTCTACGCTTACTGTAGTCGATGTCAATCTCGTTCGTTTTGTTGAAATTGATGGAGAGATTATTGACGTCGCACCAGTTCACCGGATTCTCTATCTTATTCATGTACTCGGTCTTGTCATTGTTTGAAATCCGACCCACTCCTGTGGTGTCATCAGCCAGTCTGAAAATCGAGTTGGAGGGGAATTTGGCCACACAGTCATAGGTGTATAAGGAGCATAGTAGGGGGCTGAGGACACAGCCTTGTAGGGCACCGATGATGAGGATGATCGTGGATGAGGTTTTGTTGCCTATCCTTACTGATTGTGGCCTGTGAGTTAGAAAGTTCAGGAACCAGTCGCAGAGAGAGTAGCCGAGGCCAAGGCCACGGAGTTTGGAGTTGAGTTTCGTAGTAATAATGGTGTTGAAGGCTGAGCTGTAGGCAATAAATAGGAGTCTGACGTAGGCGTCTTTGTTATCTAGGTGTTCCAGCGTAGAGTGCAAGGCCATGGAGGTGTTGACCTATTGCAGTGGGAGGTGAACTGTATTGGATCAAGGCAATCCGGGATGCTGGAGTTGTTTCGTGCCATAATTAACCTTTCGAAACAGTACATGATGCTGGACGTCTGGGCCACTGGACGATAGTCATTAAGGCACGCTGCTTGGCTTTTGTTGGATACATGGATGATGGTCATCTTCTTGAAGCAGATAGGGGCCTCAGATGGTTGTAAAGAGAGGTTGAAGATGTTTGTGAATACCCCCGCCATGTGATCCGCGCAAGTTGAGAAAGTAAAGGTGAGTTTTTTGGCTCAACGATTATTTCAGGATTAGATATTGTGCCGGCATGGGGGGAACGGACAGGTTGTTGATGATCAACAAGTATTGTTAGATATTTTTATCACCAAAATCTCTTTGGAATCTTTCCCTAAATGTAAGGGCCAAAAATATTCTATATGGTGCAAGGATTTATTCCTCGACTCCTTAATGCAGACTTAAATAGGAGCTTTTCAGGGTCAAATTTATATTTCAAGTTATTCCTGGTATTATTTTAAGATTTTATTTACTTACCACTCAGTAGCTTCGATCCAGGGTGCTGCATTGCTGAGCTAATAGTAGAGTAGACTTTTCGATGTTTTGTAATAACTACTATTTCAGGTTGGAGTAAATTTTTAGTTTACTTCATTTGTTTAAAACGATAAAATTACTTTTTTTCAACAAGTAAAACAATCTTGCTTCTGGAGTCCCGTCGAGTTGATCACACCTTCGTGGCTCCCTTGACAATTGTTCTTCTTCTTAGTGTTCTCAGTCGTCGTAGTTCTCTGTTCGACTTCTGAGTCCGGCTGTTCATATGTACTGAATTAACTGCAGCGAGCTCAAACAGGCAACGAGCGATTCAGAGATTTTACACTTTTTAATTGCCCTTCTGATTATATAATTATGTGATATTTCCTAAGTTGATTCCTTCTGCTTATCCGTGTGTACATTTTGTCCATTCCTTAATATCATTAAGGCTTGATGTTTAATTTTGCTTTATTTTTAATGCATCATATAATTGCTTTTCAGTTATTTCTGTCACTTTAAGCTAAACGCGTCTAAACGCCTCTTGTTGATGTGGTTGTAACATAAGGGCTGTATGTCAGACTTTATACTAAAAGAGTAATACATTTTGTTGCTGTGGTGTTAACATGACGTTGGCTTGTCTGAACATCGGCAAGGAGGCTTTTCTGAACACTGGCAGTGCAACCTCCTGCTCATTATTGCGCTGTATTTCAGCCTTTTAATCTTTATCACGTGTAACCATTTTATTGCATTTGCGTTTATTGGATCGATATCTATTTTTCTGACTTCGCATTTTCTCATGTTCATTTGGGTTATCATCATATCCATGTTCCAAATGACCTTCTTTCCATTATGTTACAACGCTCATGCACACACACGTACACACACACACACACATGCACACACACACATTCACACACACATATTCACAGACACAAACACACACACATATACACACACACAAACACACAAACACACACACACATGCACACACATATACATACACACACATGCACACACATATACATACACACACATACATGCACAAACGCGCGCACACATACACAGAGATAATTCACACACATACACACACACAGACACATCACCCACGCAGCCACCACTCCCGAAATTCCCACTGGAGAGGATTCTAGTCTGAGACCTTTAATTTCAAGAATTTTAAGAGTGATTTACAGTCAAGAATACATTTATATTTATCTTTGTGCGAGAACTTACAGTTATATTGCACAGAATTGCCGACTCAGGAAGATCGTACAAGAAGCAAACTCTCCCCCTTTATTTCCATCATTCTCTCTGACACGCCTGGAAACATCACCTCCACAACATTAATTAAAATAGCAGCTATCCCCCGGCCTCTCCATCACCCTGTGTCCTCTTCTCTCGGTCTGCACAATGTGTTTAATATTCTCTCAGCCTCGGAAGGGATTGAGGATTCTCACTCCTTGGGAAACGTTTTAAAATCCCTCCTCCTCGATTTCAGATCAACCGCTCGGAGAGGATTTGATTTGAACTGAGCCAGTGGCTACAGAGATCCTATTTATCTCTGGCTCACCATATCAGGCACCCAACAATCAGTTTTACGAACTCGCTAACTCTTTCACTCACTCCATTAATTTTTCCTCCCTGGTCCATTCTCCCACGTCCATGTTCAAAAAATGACGTTCTTCACTTCATTGAAACGCTCTGATGTCATGTCCTTCCGTTAGAGATTACAGCTGAATGATTTGGATCAAGATGACAATGATCTGTAAGTTCTGCGTCCTTGTATTTCGGTAACCGAATTCAGCAATGTTTTTTTAATGTTGCACTGCATTCTCTCCTTGATTTCTACTTTGTTTGATTTAGCATATGAGATTTACCAGATAACGCTATAGACAGTGAAGGGAGCTTTATGGGATGCGAATGTAGTCATTGGGAGTTGGGAGAGAGTGTTGAATTGAGAGAAGGAATACTTAAACGATGGGAAGGAGTGACCGGTCGATGGAGAGAGTGTGTTGGAGAGAAGGGGGTTTTCGGGAGACGGGATGATCTGTTAGGGAGGGGGGAGAGAGTGTTAGAGAGAGTGGAGCGAGTTTTGGAGAAAGAAGGCGGAAGTTTTAGAAAAAGGCGCTGGAGTTTTAATGACAGTGTGAGAGTAAGAGGTCATCAGAGTCAGGAACGGAGGCTAGGGACTGGAGATGGGTGGGAGAGAGAGAGAGGGGGGGGAGAGAGAGAGGGAGACAGAACGATTGACAGTGAGTGAGGCAGCGAGCGAGGCAGAGCGGGAGACAGAGACAAAGACAGACAGAGACAGAGAGACAGAGAGAGAGACAGAGAGAGAGACAGAGCGAGAGACAGAGAGAGCGACAGAGGGAGAAGAGAGAGAGACGCAGGTATGCGACAAATCCAGAGCGGGGTCAAGGGAGAGATGGAAATGTTGAAAGAGAGAGGCCGAGAGAAAGGGAGAGAGGAATAAAGAGATAGAGAAATGCGAGAAAGAGAGACAGACAGAGAAACATATAGTGAAATAGTGGTAAAGAGATATAGAGAAGTAGAATAAGACAGACAAATAGAAATAGAGATAAAAAGAGATAAGAAGATAAATGGGGAGAGTGGTACACGAAGAAAGGGGGAGAAATATGGGGAGATAAAAATCACCTAAGTTCAGCTATAGGGAAACGGACAAACAGAGGTGCAGAGGCATTGAGAGAAACAGGGGAAAGATGAGAGAGACAAATGAAGAGTGACAGAGAAAAGCAGCATGGTATACTCAGTGAATGTGGTAACACTCCTATCTCATCGGTTTGATGTTAACATTCAAATATGATCATTATTTTAAAGCCAATCAAAGTCAACGTGGCTCTGTCACTCTTTGGCCTCTCCTCCCTCTCAATTGATTCGCTGACGCGGTATTCCGAGATAGAAATCAGACGTCAATAATCACCATTGATCAATGCAGCCAGTTGTATTCACATGATTCAGAAAGCAGTGGGTGGGGGATTATTGGAATTACACAATGTAGCAGAGAATGAATTAAAGGGATTACAGTTAGTTCAGCCGGTGTCTCAGATGGAGGTCACAATGGGACTGGTTCTCTTTGGCGACTCATTCAGCCTTGCAACACTTGAGAAGCCCCAAACATTTTTCCTTCAACAAAACTTCGCCTTTATTGCAACTGAAAACTCTGCATTTTGCTCCAGCTTCATCACATCCCAAAATGCGACCTTGGAAATTAAAGGAATATTTAATTAATAACAGGCATTACAGAGTCTCATCAGCTGTGGTCCAATTGAATGGCAGAACAGTGCCGACCCACTGAATCAAATCCTCATGCACATTTGAGGGGCTACTTACCGTCTACCTTAAATGTACTAACCTTCTTTTGTAAGTGATGGAACCATTCCTTCATCTGCAACTATGGTCTGTACCAGGACGAGGAAACCAAGGAGCAGAAACAGAGCTTTCATGATTCTTCGCTGTTTGCCCCACGGTCACTGTGAGATCGCTGGAGAACAGGAGCTTTTTATGTGAACACACAGAGCATTCTGTAGTTAATAATCACACAAATGCGGCGCGGGTAGCCTCCACCTCGGACATGTTAGTAGAACATTTCTGTACCCGTGTTCAACATTAACTGGAATCAAGTATGTGTTTCGTATTAATTGGCCGATGGATAAATCTGAATACTGGCTGACTGGTAAAGGTTTACAAGAATAGTTCGATGCATTCCAAATAACAACAATACAAGGAGAACAGAAAACAGTCCACCCATCGTTTTCTTCCAACATCTAATCTTATTATTCTCGCTTCCCATCTGCTCTTTGTCCCTCGCCATGCAATATCCCTCTCATTCTCGATTGATAATTGAATTAATCTTTTCAAGGTGATTGTTGAAATCTCCTTCCAATAACAACTCCGGAAGCATGTTACAGTTCACAACTTATTGTATAAAACGGGAAATGTATCTTCTTCCGTTGGTTATTTTGACAATTCTATAAATTTCTGTCTATTGGCTCGCTAATATCTCACTCGCGACAATGTCTCGGTGCTAATATTGGGAAAAAAGGTGAAGCTCTCTGTCATGTTTCTTGAGGGTCACAGTTTATCCATCCTCCATCCTTGAGGAGTGATGTGAAAGCAGGAAGGAACTTGGAGGGCTAAAATGGGCCTGAAATCTCTTTGGAAGACATGCTGAAGGAGAATTCCGAGTCTTTTATCCATATATTAGGAGCAATTGGGTAGCAAGAGAAAGAGTCAGCCCACTCAAGGACAATGGAGTGAAGTTATGCGTAGAACCACAGGAAGTGTTTGAAATTCTTAATGAGTACTTTCTATTGGTATTCGCCAGGGAGAGTACAGTACGAACCCTGAGGACAGAGACAGTGCGTGAACTCTCCCGAGTACGTCAATATAACAAAGGTAAAGTGTTGAGTATCATAAATTGTACGAAGTCTTACAACACCAGGTTAAAGTCCAACAGGTTTGTTTCGATGTCACTAGCTTTCGGAGCGCTGCTCCTTCCTCAGGTGAATGAAGAGGTCTGTTCCAGAAACACATATATAGACAAATTCAAAGATGCCAAACAATGCTAGGAATGCGACCATTAGCAGGTGATTAAATCCTTACAGATCCAGAGATGGGGTAACCCCAGGTTAAAGAGGTGTGAATTGTATCAAGCCAGGACAGTTGGTAGGATTTTGCAGGCCAGATGGTGGGGGATGAATGTAATGCGACATGAATCCCAGGTCCCGGTTGAGGCCGCACTCATGTGTGCGGAACTTGGCTATAAGTTTCTGCTCGGCGATTCTGCGTTGTCGCGGGTCCTGAAGGCCGCCTTGGAGAACGCTTACCCGGAGATCAGAGGCTGAATGCCCTTGACTGCTGAAGTGTTCCCCAACTGGAAGGGAACATTCCTGCCTGGTGATTGTTGCGCGATGACCGTTCATTTGTTGTCGCAGCGACTGCATGGTCTCGCCAATGTACCACGCTTTGGGACATCCTTTCCTGCAGCGTATGAGGTAGACAACGTTGGCCGAGTCGCACGAGTATGTACCGCGTACCTGGTGGGTGGTGTTCTCACGTGTAATAGTGGTATCCATGTCGATGCGACAACGAATGAACGGACATCGCGCAACAATCACCAGGCAGGAATGTTCCCTTCCAGTCAGGGAACACTTCAGCAGTCAAGGGCATTCAGCCTCTGATCTCCGGGTAAGCGTTCTCCAAGGCGGCCTTCAGGACCCGCGACAACGCAGAATCGCCGAGCAGAAACTTATAGCCAAGTTCCGCACACATGAGTGCGGCCTCAACCGGGACCTGGGATTCATGTCGCATTACATTCATCCCCCACCATCTGGCCTGCAAAATCCTACCAACTGTCCTGGCTTGATACAATTCACACCTCTTTAACCTGGGGTTACCCCATCTCTGGATCTGTAAGTATTTAATCACCTGCTAATGGTCGCATTCCTAGCATTGTTTGGCATCTTTGAATTTGTCTATATATGTGTTTCCGGAACAGACCTCTTCATTCACCTGAGGAAGGAGCAGCGCTCCGAAAGCCAGTGACATCGAAACAAACCTGTTGGACTTTAACCTGGTGTTGTAAGACTTCGTACTGTGCTCACCCCAGTCCAACGCCGGCATCTCCACATCATATCATAAATTGCATTGAGGTAGACACGTCCCCGGGGTCGGATTATATATATCCCAGATAACTCGGGAGGCAAAGTGAGAAATAGCTGCAGCCTGAACAGATATCTTCAAAGCATCTTTGAACACAGTCGAGGTTCCAGACTACAGGACAATAGCCAATTTCGTTCCCTTGTTTAAGAAACGAAGCAGGTATAATCCAGAAAATTATGGGCCGGTGAGCCTGACATCAGTGGTGGAGAAGCTTTTTGAAAAAATACTGAGGGACAGGATATATGCACATTTGGATAAAAATTGACTTGTTTCTGACAGGCACCATAGTTTCTTGAACGGGGAACGTCATATCTCAACAACCTGATTGAGTTTTTTCAAGAGGTAACAAAGAATATTAAATAGAACATAGAACAATACAGCGCAGTACAGGCCCTTCGGCCCACGATGTTGCATCGAAACAAAAGCCATCTAACCTACACGATGCCATTATCATCCATATGTTTATCCAATAAACTTTTAAATGCCCTCAATGTTGGCGAGTTCACTACTGTAGCAGGTAGGGCATTCCACGGCCTCACTACTCTTTGCGTAAAAAACCTACCTCTGACCTCTGTCCTATATCTATTACCACTCAGTTTAAAGCCTCGTGCCAGCCATTTCCATCCGCGGGAGAAGGCTCTCACTGTCCACCCTATCCAACGGCCTGATCATTTTGTATGCCTCTATTAAGTCTCCTCTTAACCTTCTTCGCTCCAACGAAAACAACCTCAGGTCCATCAGCCTTTCCTCATAAGATTTTCCCTCCATACCAGGCAACATTCTGGTAAATCTCCTCTGCACCCGCTCCAAAGCCTCCACGTGCTTCCTATAATGCGGTGAGCAGAACTGTACGCAATACTCCAAATGCGGCCGTACCAGAGTTATGGACAGCTGCAACATGACCTCCTGACTCCAGAACTCAATCCCTCTAACAATAAAGGCCAACACTCCATAGGCCTTGTTCACAACCCTATCAACCTGGGTGGCAACTCTCAGGGATCTATGTACATGGACACCTAGATCCCTCTGCTCATCCACACTTTCAAGAACTTTACCATTAGCCAAATATTCCGCATTCCTGTTATTCCTTCCAAAGTGAATCACCTCACACTTCTCTACATTAAACTCCATTTGCCACCTCTCAGGCCAGCTCTGCAGCTTATCTCTATCCCTCTGTAACCTGCTACATCCTTCCACACTATCGACAACACCACCGACTTTAGTATCGTCTGCAAATTTACTCACCCACCCTTCTGCGCCTTCCTCTAGGTCATTGATGAAAATGACAAACAGCAACGGCCCCAGAACAGATCCTTGTGGTACTCCACTTGTAACTGAGCTCCATTCTGAACATTTCCCATCAACCACCACCCTCTGTCTTCTTTCAGCTAGCCAATTTCTGATCCACATCTCTAAATCACCCTCAATCCCCAGCCTCCGTATTTTCTGCAATAGCCTACCGTGGGGAACCTTATCAAACGCTTTGCTGAAATCCATATACACCACATCAACTGCTCTACCCTCGTCTACCTGTTCAGTCACCTTCTCAAAGAACTCGATAAGGTTTGTGAGGCATGACCTACCCTTCACAAAGCCCTGCTGGCTATCCCTGATCATATTATTCCTATCTAGATGATTATAAATCTTGTCGCTTATAATCCCCTCCAAGACTTTACCCACTACAGACGTGAGGCTCACCGGTCTATAGTTGCCGGGGTTGTCTCTGCTCCACTTTTTGAACAAAGGGACCACATTTGCTGTCCTCCAGTCCTCGAGCACTATACCTGTAGCCAATGATGACATAAAATTCAAAGCCAAAGGTCCAGCAATCTCTTCCCTGGCCTCCCAGAGAATCCTAGGGTAAATCCCATCAGGTCCCGGGGACCTATCTATTTTCAGCCTGTCCAGAATTGCCAACACCTCTTCCCTACGTACCTCAATGCCATCTAATCTATTAGCCTGGGGCTCAGCATTCGCCTCGACAACATTATCTTTTTCCTGAGTGAACACTGACGAAAAATATTCATTTAGTATCTCGCCTATCTCTTCAGACTCCACACACAACTTCCTATCCCTGTCCTTGACTGGTCCTACTCTCTCCCTAGTCATTCGCTTATTCCTGACATACCTATAGAAAGCTTTTTGGTTTTCCTTGATCCTTCCTGCCAAATACTTCTCATGTCCCCTCCTTGCTCGTCTTAGCTCTCTCTTTACATCCTTCCTCGCTACCTTGTAACTATCCATCGCCCCAACTGAAACATCACACCTCATCTTCACATAGGCCTCCTTCTTCTTCTTAACAAGAGATTCCACTTCTTTGGTAAACCACAGTTCCCTCACTCGGCGCCTTCCTCCCTGCCTGACCGGTACATACTTATCAAGATCATGCAGTAGCTGATCCTTGAACAAGCTCCACTTATCCAGTGTGCCCAACACTTGCAGCCTACTTCTCCACCTTATCCCCCCCCCCCCCCCCAAGTCACGTCTAATGGCATCATAATTGCCCTTCCCCCAGCTATAACTCTTGCCCTGCGGTGTATACTTATCCCTTCCCATCAATATTGATGAGGGAAGGCCCGTGGATGTAGTTTATATGGACATTAGTAAGGCGATTGACAAGGTCCCACATTAGACTGGAACAAATACAAAAATCACATTGGATTCGGGGTGGACTGGCTCGATGGATACAGAACTGCGTTGGTTTTTGAAGACAGAGAGCAGCGGTGGGAAATTGTTTTTCAGAATGGAGACCTGTACCCAATGGCGATCCGCAGGGATCCATGTTGGCACCTCTGTTGTTTATAGTATAGATAAATGATGTGGAGGAAAATGTGGGTTGTCTGAATAGTAATTTTGAGGATGACACGGAGAATGGTGAAATTCCTGATCATGCCGAGGATCGTCAGAGGATTCAACAGGAAAAAGTTAGATTGGCGACATGGCCATAGAAATTGCAAATGGGATTTAATCAGGACAAATGCGAGATGATGCATTTTTCAGTATCAAATTAAGGTATCAATATACTGTAAATGGCGGGACAGTCAGATGAGGAGAGATTGACTATTTGGGATTGTTCTCGTTGGAGTTCAGAAGAATGAGGAGGATATCATAGAGATTAATCAAATTGTAACATGACTAGACAGGGTAGCTGCAGGGAAAATGTTACCAATGATGGGTGTGTCTAGTCAGAGGATTCAGGGTAAACCATTTCGTTCAGAGATGAAGAGATTTTTCTTCACCTAAAAAGTGGTGAGCCTGTGGAATTCATTACCACAGCAAGTCGTTGATGCTAAACCTTTACAAGGGCAGCACGGTAGCATTGTGGATAGCACAATTGCTTCACAGCTCCAGGGTCCCAGGTTCGATTCCGGCTTGGGTCACTGTCTGTGCGGAGTCTGCACATCCTCCCCGTGTGTGCGTGGGTTTCCTCCGGGTGCTCCGGTTTCCGCCCACAGTCCAAAGATGTGCGGGTTAGGTGGATTGGTCATGATAAATTGCCCTTAGCGTCCAAAATTGCCCTTAGTGTTGGGTGGGGTTACTGGGTTATGGGGATAGGGTGGAAGTGCTGAACTTGGGTATGGTGCTCTTTCCAAGAGCCGGTGCAGACTCGATGGGCCGAATGGCCTCCTTCTGCACTGTAGATTCTATGACCTATGAAAAAAAAAATCATTGAATATATTCAAGGGGAGGCTAGACTTGAGGCGATTGGGATCAAAGGCTATGGGGAGAAAGAAAGATTAGGCAATTGAGTTGAATGTCAGCCATGATCATGCTGAAAGGCGGGGCAGGCTCGAAGGGCCAAAGGGCGTCCTCCTGCTCCTATCTTCTATGTATCTATGTATTCATGTATAGAAAGCTGATTCATTGCGGTCTGCAATTGAAGGGGGTGAATCGCCAATCCACAAGTACGGCTGGGAGCTCAGTAACATTCTATTGAGCGAGTTTATGAGGGCTAAACGAGGATGCCGGATTTGTCAAGCTGCAACCAAAGGTAGAGTCTCCAGGAAGAACCTCAATGCAGATGAGATGATAATATTGGGAGAACTAAAGAACAGAAAGTATAGGACTTGGGAGCTATGGACCCCTTAAGGTTGGTCAAAGGGGAATATGTCTCCGTAAGATCCGGAATAACACAGATTTTGTATTTCTGTTTGTTATTAAATTCAGAAAGGGAGCTGCGATTTTTGTCATCCAAAATATTGCTTCTCAGACACTTCATTTCAGATACTAAATTCTTCCCAACAGAAAACGTATCTTTTTCTGAAGTCATCATTGCTCCTTTCGCCACACTGGAGATTGAGACTAACTGGTTCCCTTTCCTTCTCTTCTATGCTGCTCACAAGCTCTCTGCCCGTGTCACTCTCAGCCGCTTATCCATCAGCCCAGATGGTTAAACATTTCTTATTGTAACCAGTAACTTTTTTGATAAATAGTTATCCCTGAAGCGCAACTGCCCAATCACTTGGCGCCATCCAGTCTGACATAGTTTCAGGCTCAGGACGAAGCGTTCCTGCATTTGTTCTTGAAGACCCTGGAGCTTGACGCACTCCAGGTCATGTTAGCCTTGGAATTCCGTTAAATGGTGATCTGGTTCATTACTGTTGGGTACGAACTATTTCAATCCTTGCAACTGCTGCACTTCATTCTCAAACGTGGGAGGCCGAGTTGGATCATCCATTCGGTGACTGTAGCTGGAGATGTGACACATTGGTCAGCATGGAATTTCATACTGACACGTCCGGCACACCGTCATTCAGGCTGGCGAAATAGGAAGCCGACTGTCCCTCTTAACCTTTGAATGGACAAAACCACTTTCCGTTGCCGATCTTCAACACATTGATCTGATCCGTTGGATGTGGAGCTCACAGAGTGCTGTCTATGCTCTGCCGTTGGGCTTTAGGTGCTAATCCATTACACCGTCGCCGTGCCGACACTTCATTGTTTAGGCATGCTGGTTATCGCTGCTGACACCATCTCTTGCACTCCTCATTGAAGTATGATTGGCCACTTAGCTGATTGGCAATGGTTCTATTATAACCATTGTGCGGATAAGCTCACAGTTTGTCCTGCTGCAGAATTTTCCAGCTGATGGCCCACAACGCCTTTTGCCTCTTTGGAGCTGTCAGATCTGCTCTGACTGTTTCCCACTCGCACAATGTTAGTGCCGTCCAGCACGCAGGAGTGTGTGCTCAATGTGCGGACAGCACACACTGGGCCTGTGAAACATGTTTATAAAACCACAAAAAACAACTTAGCATCACCTTCACCACCGCACCAGCAGCAGGTTCACGTGCCCATGAGAGTATCGGTTGGAGTAGCCAGGCGACAGTGCGAACTGGGGATGTTCCATAACGATTGCACAATAACAACACTGTTCCCGACTCCTCTCATACTGAAACAGTCAGTAGCCAAATCCGGGCAGACCTGGACAACAATTGGACAAGTGGCAAGAAAAAATGGCGCCCCTCATGTCCTATGTAACGATAATGTAGAACAGAGATAATCTAACCATTGCCCTTCGACATTCAGTGACATTAACAGTGGTGAATCTCCCATTCAACGACAAGGAAAATTAGGAGAACGGTTAAGAGGAAATATAACTTAGGAGAGGTTACTGATCGAGGTGTTAAGATTCAGAACAGAGGTAAAAAAGCCAACATAAGTGTACTTTACCTGAATGCTCTGAGTATTCGGAATAAGGTAAATGAGTTGAGGGCGCAAATCATCGTGAATGACTATGATTTAGCGGCCATTACTGAAACATGGTTAAAGGATGGTCACGACTGGGGGTTAAATATCCGAGGGTATCAAACGATTCGGAAGGACAGAGTGGATGGTAAGGGAGGTGGTGTAGCTCTGTTATTTAAGGATGACATCCGGGCAACAGTAAGGGATGACATCGGTGCTGTGGAGGATAAGTTTGAATCCATTTGGGTGGAAATCAGGAATAGTAAGGCGGAAAAGTCACTGATAGGAGTAATCTATAGGCCACCAAATAGTAACATTACGGTGGGGCAGGCAATAAACAAAGAACTAACTGATGCATGTAGAAATGGTACAGCAGTTATCATGGTGGATTTTAATCTACATGTCGATTGGTTTAACCAGGTCGGTGAAGGCATCCTTGAGGAGGAGTTTGTAGAATGTATCCGCGATAGTTTCCTAGAACAGTATGTAATGGAACCTATGAGGGAACAAGCGTTCCTAAATCTGGTCCTGCATAATGAGACAGGATTGATTCAGGATCTCATAGTTAGGGATCCTCTCGGAAGGAGCGAGCACAATATGGTGGAATTTAAAATACAGATTTTGGAGGGTGAGAAGGTAAAATACAAATGGAGGGTGAGAAGGTAAAATTAAGCACTAGTGTTTTGTGCTTAAACAAAGGAGATTACAATGGGATGAGAGAAGAACCAGCTAAGGTGGACTGGGAGCAAAGACTTTATGGTGAAACAGTTGAGGACCAGTGGAGAACCTCCCAAGTGATTTTTCACAGTCCTCAGCAAAGGTTTATACCAACAAAAAGGAAGGACGGTAAAAAGAGCGAAAATCGACCGTGGATATCTAAGGAAATAAGGGAGAGTATCAAATTGAAGGAAAAAAACATACAAAGTAGCAAAGATCAGTGGGAGACTAGAGGACTGGGAAATCTTTAGGGGGTAACAGAAAGCTACTAAAAAGCTATTTAGAAGAGTAAGATAAACTATGAGAGTAAACTTGCTCAGAATACAAAAACAGATGGTAAAAGTTTCGACAAATACATAAAACAAAAAAGAGTGGCTAAGGTAAATATTGGTCTTTTAGGTGATGAGAAGGGAGATTTAATAATGGGAGATGAGGAAATGACTGAGGAACTGAACAGGTTTTTTGGGTCGGTTTTCACAGTGGAAGACACAAATAACATGCCAGTGACTGGTGGAAATGAGGCTATGACAGGTGAGGATCTTGAGCGGATTGTTACCACCAAGGAGGTAGTGATGGGCATGCTAATGGGGCTAAAGGTAGACAAGTCTCCTGGACCTGATGGAATGCATCCCAGAGTGCTAAAAGAGATGGCTAGGGAAATTGCAAATGCACTAGTGAAAATTTACCAAAATTCCCTAGACTCTGGGGTGGTCCCGGCGGATTGGAAATTATCAAACGTGATACCACTGTTTAAAAAAGGAAGTAGGCAGAAAGCGGCTAATTATAGGGCAGTGAGCTTAACTTCGGTAGTAGGGAAGATGCTGGAATCTATCATCAAGGAGGAAATAGCGAGGCATCTGGATGGAAATTGTCCCATTGGACAGACGCAGCATGGGTTCATAAAGTGCAGGTCGTGCTTAACTAATTTAGTGGAATTGTTTGAGGACATCAACAGTGCGGTAGATAACGGGGAGCCAATGGATGTGGTATATCTGGATTTCCAGAAAGCCTTTGGCAATGTGCCACACAAAAGGTTGCTGCATAAGATAACGATGCATGGCATTAAGGCAAAAGTAGTAGCATGGATAGAGGATTGGTTAATTAATAGAAAGCAAAGAGTGGGGATTAATGGGTGTTTCTCTAGTTGGCAATCAGTAGCTAGTGGTGTCCCTCAGGGATCAGTGTTGGGCCCACAACTGTTAACAATTTACATAGATGATTTGGAGTTGGGGACCAAGGGCAATGTGTCCATGTTTGCAGACGACACTAAGATAAGTGGTAAAGGAAAAAGTGCAGCGGATACTGGAAGTCTGCAGAGGGACTTGGATAGGCTAAGTGAATGGGCTAGGGTCTGGCAGATGCAATGCAATGTTGACAAATGTAAGGTTATCCTTTTTGGTAGGAATAACAGCAAAAGGGATTATTATTTAAATGATAAAATATTAAAACATGCTGCTGTGCAGAGAGACCTGGGTGTGCTAGTGCATGAGTTGCAAAAAGTTGTTTTACAGGTGCAACAGGTGATTAAGAAGGCAAATGGAATTCTGTCCCTCATTGCTAGAGGGATGGAGTTTAAGACTAGGGAGATTATGCTGCAATTGTATAAGGTGTTAGTGAGGCCACACCTGGAGTATTGTGTTTCGTTTTGGTCTCCTTACTTGAGAAAGGACGTACTGGCACTGGAGGGTGTGCAGAGGAGATTCACTAGGTTAATCTCAGAGCTAAAGGGGTTGGATTACGAGGAGACGTTGAGTACAGTGGGGCTGTACTCGTTGGAATTTAGAAGGATGAGGGGGGGGATCTTATAGAAACAAAAATGATTATGAAGGGAATAGATAGGATAGATGCGGGCAGATTGTTTCCACTGGCGGTGAAAGCAGAACTAGGGGGCATAGGCTCAAAATAAGGGGAAGTAGATTTAGGACTGAGTTTAGGAGGAGCTTCTTCACCCAAAGGGTTGTGAATCTAATGAAATCCTTGCCCAATCAAGCAGCAGAGGCTCCTTCATTAAATGTTTTTAAGATAAAGATAGATAGTTTTTTGAAGACTAAAGGGATTAAGGGTTATGGTGTTCGGGCCGGAAAGTGGAGCTGAGTCCACAAAAGATCAGCCATGATCTCATTGAATGGTGGAGCAGGCTCGAGGGGCCAGATGGCCTACTCCTGCTCCTAGTTTTTATGTTCTTATTATCAATCTCCTTGCAGTTGACATTTAACAGAAACTGATCTGGACAAGTCATACAAATAAGATGACTGAAAGAACAGTTCAGCATTTCAGAATTCTGTGGGGAGGAACTCAACTCCTAACTCCCCAACACCTCTCTACAATTTGCAAGGCGGGTGATGGAAATCTTCCACTTGCCTGGATGAGAGTGTTTCCATAAACATTCAAGAACACCTACACCATCTAGTACGAAACATCCCCTTGATTCGAAATCCTTTCGCTAACCTTCACTCCCTCCTCACTGGATGAACTGTGGCAGCAGTGTGTACCGCCTGCAAGATGCATCTCAGTAACTCGTGAAGGCTAATTACACAGTATCTTCCAAAGCCACGGCCGCTGCCATGTAGAAGGATAAGGGCAGCAGACACACGAAAACACCCCTGTCTGGAATATACTCTTCAAGACCAGTCTTACTTGGGAATGTGTTGCTGGTGAAAGTTCCGGAATTCCCGCCCTAACAATATTGCGGATGTACATAGATCACTCAGTCTGCAAGGCGTCTCTCCACCATCTTGACAACGAGAATTCCTGATGGGTAATAATCCCGTCTGAGCTCGCGATGCCCACACACAGTGAATGTGCTTTTTTAAAAATGTGGTGCAGCTCCCACATTTTGTCCCACTCCTGACCACAGCAGTGATTCAGCCTTCCTCCAATGTCAGCCACTTGAGTGCAAATAAAGAGCCATTTAACAGTTTGAATAGGTTCGCACTGCTGAGGAGGCTGTTCGCTCCATCAATCCAAGTCAGCTTGGAGTTGTGAAAAGATCATTGGAACAGTATGCTGTAGGAACAGTAGGTCGTGAAGCGGTGAGTGTGTAAAGAGAGAGGGAGTGATTTGGGAAGGGTTGGTCGCACTGGTGACGCAATGTATTTGGTGTGCAAAGAATTGGGGAAAAGTGGATTTCGGGGTCGGTGTATGTGTTGGGGAGGGGGTGGACCTGGACGAGGCTGTATTGATCTGTTAGCTCATACAAGAAAAGCTCAATCGCCTCCCTGGCTGCAATGAGTGCCACATTGAACTACATGTGACTCCAGACACAAAGTTACATGATTGACTCTTAGATGTTCCACAGTTCTCATTCTGTTCAGCACATATACAGGGTGGGTGCCAGAATATCACACTTTCTCTATCCAATAGTTTCGCACTCTCAAAATCTAGCTTACCAAGAGACTGTTGCACTCATTCTTCACAATCCTTGAGTATGTGCTGCAAAGTTGATTGACAACCCATCCACAAATTAAAGCGTTCACCACTCCGCCCGCCTCCCCACAACTGAAGTACAGGAGTGGTAGTGTGAACCATCTACAAGATTCACTGCAGATGTCACATTCTTTAGAAAGCACCACCCAAACCCAGACCCACGAGTATTACCAACAAGGTGGACAACCGCAGCGGACACGTGGGAACACAAACACCTGCAAGTTAAACTTCAAGTCACTCACGATGCTGGCTTGAACATATGTCGGAGATGCCTCAACTGTCGCTGGGTCGAAGTACGGAACCCCTCAGAATTTGAACAGGTGTGACTCACCACGCATCCACAAATCATGGTAATCACTAATTAGGACCACATTTATGAGCGCGACATTCGCAGCCGCTCTCATGGTTACCCTTAACAAACGCCTTCCTGAAGCCCATGTATATGACATCTACAGCCCTACCCTCATTAATTAACGTTGTCACTTCCTCAAATAATTCTATTAGGGTTGTAAGACATGATCTTCCTTGCACAAAATCATGCTGCCTATCACTGATAAGTCTATTTTCTTCCAAATGTGAATAGATCCTATCCCTCAGTAGCTTCTCCAACAGTTTACTTACCACTGACGTCAAGCTCACAGGTCAATAATTCCCTGGATTATCCCTGCTACCCTTCCTAAACAAAAGGACAACATTAGAAATTCTCCAGTCCTCCGGGACCTCACCCGTGCTCATGGATGCTGCAAAGACTTCTGTTAAGGCCCCGGCTATTTCGTCCCTCGCTTCCCTCAGTAACCTAGGATAGATCCCATCCGGAGCTTGGGACTTGTCCACCTTAATGCCGTTTAGAATACCCAAGACTTCCCCCTTCCTTATGCCGAATTCACCTAGAGAATTGAAACATCCATCCCTAGCCTGAATTTCCGTCATGTCCCTCTCCTTGGTGAATACCGATGCAAAGTACTCATTAAGAATCTCACCCGTTTCCTCTGACTCCACGCATAATTTCCCTCCTTTGTCTTTGAGTGAACAAAGAACAAAGAACAATGAAAAGTACAGCACAGGAACAGGCCCTTCGGCCCTCCAAGCCCGTGCCGACCATGCTGCCCGACTAAACTACAATATTCTACACTTCCTGGGTCCGTATCCCTCTATCCCCATCCTACTCATGTCTTTGTCAAGATGCCCCTTAAATGTCACTATCGTCCCTGCTTCCACCACCTCCTCCGGGAGCGAGTTCCAGGTCAATCCTTTCTCTATGGAACATAGAACATTACAGCACAGTACAGGCCCTTCGGCCCTCGATGTTGCGCCGACCTTTGAAACCACTCTAAAGCCCATCTACACTATTCCTTTATCATCCATATGTTTATCCAATGACCATTTAAATGCCCTTAATGTTGGCGAGTCCACTACTGTTACAGGCAGGGCATTCCATGCCCTTACTACTCTCTGTGTAAATAACCTACCTCTGACATCTGCCCTATATCTATCACCCGTCAAATTAAAGCTATGTCCCTTCGTGCTCGACATCACCATCTGAGGAAAAAGACGCTCACTGTCCACCCTATCTAATCCTCTGATCAACTTGTACGCCTCAATTAAGTCACCTCTTAACCTTCTTCTTTCTAAAGAAAATAACCTCAAGTCCCTCAGCCTTCCCTCATAATATCTTCCCTCCAGACCAGGCAACATCCTGGTAAATCTCCTCTGCACCCGTTCCAATGCTTCCACATCCTTCCCATAATGCGGCGACCAGAACTGCATGCATTATGCGAAATGCGGCCGCACCAGAGTTTGTCTCAAACCCTCTCTGTCTCAAACGCTCTCTGTCACAAACCCCCTCTGTCTGTGTGAAACCCTCTCTGTCGCTCTCTCAAACTCTCTCTGTCTGCCCCAATCCATCTCTCACTGTCTCAAAACCACTCTGGCTCAAACCCTCTGTCTCTCAAACCCTCTCTGTCTCAAACCCTCTCTTTCTCAAATCCTTTCTATCTCAAATCCTTCCTTTCTTTCTCAAAGATTCTCTGTCTGTCTCAAACACGCTCTGACTCAAACGCTCTCTGCCACAAACCGCTCTCTCTGTGTCAAAACCTCTCTGTCTCTCTCAAACCCTCTCTGTCTGTCTCAAGCCCCTTCTGTCTGGCCCAAACCATCTCGTTCTCAAACGCTATCTGTCTCAAACACTATCAGTCTCAAATCCTCTCTCAAACCGTGTCTGTCTGTCTCAATCCCTCTCTGTCTCAAGTCCTCTCTCTCTGTCTCAAACCCTCTTCGTCTCAAACCCACTGCGTCTCAAGTCTCTCTGTCTGTTTCAAACCCTCTATGTCTGCCGCAAACCCTCTCTCTGTGTCTGAAACCCTCTCTGTCTCAAAACTCTCTGTCTCAAACCCTCTCTGACTCAAACCCTCTCTGTCTCAAATCCTCTCTATCTCAAACCCTCTCTCTCTGTCTCAAACTCTCTCTGTCTCTCTCAAACCCTCTCAGTCTGTCTCAAACCATCACTCTCTCGAACGCGCTCTGTCTCAAACCGTCTTAGTCACAAAATCTCTCTGTCTCAAACACTCTCTGTCTCTCAAACCCTCTCTGTCCGCCTCAATCACTCTCTGCCTGCCTCAACCCATCTCTGTCTCAAACCCTCTCTGGCTCAAACGCTCTCTGTCACGAACCCCTCTGTCTGTGTGAAAATCACTCTGTCTCTCATCCCTATCTGTCTGTCTATAATCCCCTCTGTCGGTCTCAAACCATCTCGGTCTCAGACCCTATCTGTCTCAAACCCTCTCTACCTTAAACCCTCTCTGTCTCAAACCCTCTCTGTCTCAAACCCTCTCTACCTTAAACCCTCTCTGTCTCAAACCCTCTCTGTCTCTCTCTCAAACCCTCTCTGTCTGCCTCAATCCCCCTCTCCCTGTCTCGAACCCATTCTGGCTCAAATCCTCTCTGTCTCAAACCTTATCTGTCTCAAACCCTCTCTTTCTCAAACCCTCTATGTCTCCAACCCTCTCTGTCTCAAATCCTTTCTATCTCAAATCTACCCTTTCTGTCTCAACCCCACTCTGTCTGTCTCAAACACTCTCTGACTCAAACGCTCTCTGTCACAAACCGCTCTGTCTGTCTCAAACCAGCTCTGCCTGTCTCAAAACCCTCTGTCTGTCTCAAACCCTCTCTGTCTCAAAAGCTATCTGTCTCACACCCTCTCTGTCTCAACCCCTCTTTGTCTCAAACTCTCTCTCTGTCAAACGCCCTCTGTCTCTCAAACCCTCTCTGTCTCAAACATTCTCTATCTTAAAAACTCTCTGTCACAAACCCTCTCTGTCTCTCTCTGAAACCCTCTCCGTCTGCCTCAATCCCTCTCTCTGTGTCTCAAACCCATTCTGGCTCAAACCCTCTGTGTCTCAAACCCTCTTGTCTCAAACCCTCTCTTTCTCAAACCCTCCATGTCTCAAACCCTCTCTGTCTCAAACCGTTTCGATCTCAAATCCTCCCTTTCTGTATCAAACCATCTCTGTCTGTCTCAAATCCTCTCTGACACAAACGCTCTCTGTCACAAACCGCTCTGTCTGTGTCAAACACTCTCTGTCTCTCTCAAACCATCTCTGTCTATCTCAACCCCCCTCTGTCTGTCTCAAACCCTCTCTGTCTCAAACGCTATCGGTCTAAAACTCTATCTGTCACTAACCCTCTCTGTTTGTCTCAATCCCTCTCTCAAACCCTCTCTCTCTGTCTCAAACCCTCTCTATCTGTCTCAAACCCCGTCTGTGTCAAATCCTCTCTGTCTGTCTCAAACCCTCTCTGTCTCAAACCATCTCTGTCTCAACCGCTCTCTCTGTGTCTCAAACCCTCTCTGTTTGTCTCAATCCCTCTCTCAAACCATCTCTGACTGTCTCACTCCCTCTCTCTCTCAAACACTCTCTCTCTGTCTCAAACCCGCTTTCACACAAAGCCACTGTGGCCCAAGTGTCTCTGTCTGTTTCAAACTCTCTATGTGTGCCCCAAATCCCCTCTCTGTGTCTGAAACCCTCTCTGTCTCAAACGCTCTCTGTCTCGAACACTCTCTGACTCAAACCGTCTCTGTCTCAAACCCTCTCTGTCTCAAACCCTCTCTGACTCTCTCAAACGCTCTCACTCTATCTCAAGCACTCTCTGTCTATCTCAACCCCTCTCTGTCTCAAACCATCTCTGTCTCACACCCTCTCTCTGTGTCTCAAACCCTCTCTGTTTGTCTCATTCCCCCTCTCAAACCCTCTCTGTCTGTCTCAATCCCTCTCTGTCTCTAACCCTCTCTCTTTGTCTGAAACTCTCTTTCTCACAAACCCACTGTGTCTCAACTCTCTCTTTATGTTTCAAACCCTCTATGTCTGCCCCAATCCCTCTCTCTCTGTCTGAAACACTCTCTATCTCAAACCCTCTCTGTCTCAAACCCTCTCTGACTCAAACCCTCTGTCTCAAATCCTCTCTTTCTCAAACCCTCCCTGTCTGTCTCAAACCCTCTCTGTCTCGAACACGCTCTGTCTCAAACCATCTCTGTCTCAAACCCTCTCTGTTCAAACCCTCTGTGTCACAAAATCTCTCTGTCTTAAACCCTCACTGTCTCATACCCTCCCTGTCTATCAAACCCTCTCTATCCGTCTCAATCACTCTCTGTCTGTCTTAAACAATCTCTGTCTCAAACGCTCTAGGTCACAAACCCCCTCTGTCTGTGTGAAACCCTCTCTGTCTCTCTCATCCCGATCTCGCTGTCTCAAATCCCCTCTATCGGTCTCAGACCGTCTCGGTCTCAAACCCTCTCTGTCTCAAACACTCTCTATCTTAAAAACTCTCAGTCAAAAACCCTCTCTGTCTCTCTCTGAAACCCTCTCTGTCTGCCTCAATCCCCCTCTCTCTGTCTCAAACACACTCTGGCTCAAACCCTCTGTGTCTCAAACCCTCTCTGTCTTAAACCGTTTCTATCTCAAATCCTCCCTTTCTGTCTCAAATCCTCTCTGACACAAACGCTCTCTGTTACAAACCGCTCTGTCTGTGTCAAACACTCTCTGTCTCTCTCAAACCATCTCTGTCTATCTCAACCCCCCTCTGTCTGTCTCAAACCCTCTCTGTCTCAAACGCTATCGGTCTAAAACTCTATCTGTCACTAACCCTCTCTGTTTGTCTCAATCCCTCTCTCAAACCCTCTCTCTCTGTCTCAAACCCTCTCTATCTGTCTCAAACCCCGTCTGTGTCAAATCCTCTCTGTCTGTCTCAAACCCTCTCTGTCTCAAACCATCTCTGTCTCAACCGCTCTCTCTGTGTCTCAAACCCTCTCTGTTTGTCTCAATCCCTCTCTCAAACCATCTCTGACTGTCTCACTCCCTCTCTCTCTCAAACACTCTCTCTCTGTCTCAAACCCGCTTTCACACAAAGCCACTGTGGCCCAAGTGTCTCTGTCTGTTTCAAACTCTCTATGTGTGCCCCAAATCCCCTCTCTGTGTCTGAAACCCTCTCTGTCTCAAACGCTCTCTGTCTCGAACACTCTCTGACTCAAACCGTCTCTGTCTCAAACCCTCTCTGTCTCAAACCCTCTCTGACTCTCTCAAACGCTCTCACTCTATCTCAAGCACTCTCTGTCTATCTCAACCCCTCTCTGTCTCAAACCATCTCTGTCTCACACCCTCTCTCTGTGTCTCAAACCCTCTCTGTTTGTCTCATTCCCCCTCTCAAACCCTCTCTGTCTGTCTCAATCCCTCTCTGTCTCTAACCCTCTCTCTTTGTCTGAAACTCTCTTTCTCACAAACCCACTGTGTCTCAACTCTCTCTTTATGTTTCAAACCCTCTATGTCTGCCCCAATCCCTCTCTCTCTGTCTGAAACACTCTCTATCTCAAACCCTCTCTGTCTCAAACCCTCTCTGACTCAAACCCTCTTTCTCAAATCCTCTCTTTCTCAAACCCTCCCTGTCTGTCTCAAACCCTCTCTGTCTCGAACACGCTCTGTCTCAAACCATCTCTGTCTCAAACCCTCTCTGTTCAAACCCTCTGTGTCACAAAATCTCTCTGTCTTAAACCCTCACTGTCTCATACCCTCCCTGTCTATCAAACCCTCTCTATCCGTCTCAATCACTCTCTGTCTGTCTTAAACAATCTCTGTCTCAAACGCTCTAGGTCACAAACCCCCTCTGTCTGTGTGAAACCCTCTCTGTCTCTCTCATCCCGATCTCGCTGTCTCAAATCCCCTCTATCGGTCTCAGACCGTCTCGGTCTCAAACCCTCTCTGTCTCAAACACTCTCTATCTTAAAAACTCTCAGTCAAAAACCCTCTCTGTCTCTCTCTGAAACCCTCTCTGTCTGCCTCAATCCCCCTCTCTCTGTCTCAAACACACTCTGGCTCAAACCCTCTGTGTCTCAAACCCTCTCTGTCTTAAACCGTTTCTATCTCAAATCCTCCCTTTCTGTCTCAAATCCTCTCTGACACAAACGCTCTCTGTTACAAACCGCTCTGTCTGTGTCAAACCCTCTCTGTCTCTCTCAAACCCTCTCTGTCTGTCTCAACCCCCCTCTGCCTGTCTCAAACCCTCTCTGTCTCAAACGCTATCTGTCTCAAACTCTGTCTGTCACAAACCCTCTCTGTTTGTCTCAATCCCTCTCTCAAACCCTCTCGGTCTGTCTCAAAACCTCTCTCTCTCAAACCCTCGCTGTATCAAACCCTCTCTGACTCAAACCCTCTCTGTCTCAAATCCTCTCTTTCTCAAACCCTCTCTGTCTGTCTTAAACCCTCTCTGTCTCTCTCAAACCCTCTCTGTCTGTCTCAACCCCTCGCTGTCTCGAACACGCTCTGTCTGTAACGCTCGCTGTCTCAAAACCTCCCTGTCTCAAATCCTCTGTGTCACAAAATCGCTCTGTCACAAACACTCTCTGTCTCTCAAACCCTCTCTGTCCGACTCAATCACGCTCTGTCTGTCTCAACCCATCTCTGTCTCAAACCCTCTCTGTCTCAAACGCTCGCTGTCACAAACCCCCTCTGTTTGGTCGAAACCCTCTCTGTCCCTCTCATCCCTATCTGTCTGTCTCAAATCCCCTCTATCGGTCTCAAACATCCTCGGTCTCAAACCCACTCTATCTTAAACCCTCTCTGTCACAAACACTCTCTGTCTCTCTCTCAAACCCTCTCGGAGTGCCTCACTCCCGCTCACTCTGTCTCAAAACCACTCTGGCTCAAACCCTCTCTATCTCAAACACTCTCTGTCTCAAACCCTCTCTTTCTCAAACCCTCTATGTCTCAAACTCTCTCTGTCTCAAATCCTTTCTATCTCAAATCCTCCCTTGCCGTCTCAAACCCTCTCTGTCTGTGTGAAACGAACTCTGTCTCTCTCATCCCTAACTGTCTGTCTCAAATCCCCTCTATCGGTCTCAAACCCTCTCGGTCTCAAACTCTCTCTGTCTCAAACCCTCTCGATCTTAAACCCTCTCTGTCACAAACCCTCTCTGTCTCTCTCTCAAACCCTCTCTGAGTGCCTCAATCCCGCTCTCTCTGACTCAAACCCACTCTGGCTCAAACCCTCTCTGTCTCAAACCCTCTCTGTTTCAAACCCTCTCTTTCTCAAACCCTCTGTGTCACAAAATCTCTCTGTCACAAACACTCTCTGTCTCTCAAACCCTCTCTGTCCGACTCAATCACGCTCTGTCTGTCTCAACCCATCTCTGTCTCAAACCCTCTCTGTCTCAAACGCTCGCTGTCACAAACCCCCTCTGTTTGGTCGAAACCCTCTCTGTCCCTCTCATCCCTATCTGTCTGTCTCAAATCCCCTCTATCGGTCTCAAACATCCTCGGTCTCAAACCCACTCTATCTTAAACCCTCTCTGTCACAAACACTCTCTGTCTCTCTCTCAAACCCTCTCGGAGTGCCTCACTCCCGCTCACTCTGTCTCAAAACCACTCTGGCTCAAACCCTCTCTATCTCAAACACTCTCTGTCTCAAACCCTCTCTTTCTCAAACCCTCTATGTCTCAAACTCTCTCTGTCTCAAATCCTTTCTATCTCAAATCCTCCCTTGCCGTCTCAAACCCTCTCTGTCTGTGTGAAACGAACTCTGTCTCTCTCATCCCTATCTGTCTGTCTCAAATCCCCTCTATCGGTCTCAAACCCTCTCGGTCTCAAACTCTCTCTGTCTCAAACCCTCTCGATCTTAAACCCTCTCTGTCACAAACCCTCTCTGTCTCTCTCTCAAACCCTCTCTGAGTGCCTCAATCCCGCTCTCTCTGACTCAAACCCACTCTGGCTCAAACCCTCTCTGTCTCAAACCCTCTCTGTTTCAAACCCTCTCTTTCTCAAACCCTCTGTGTCTCAAACTCTCACTGTCTCAAATCGCTTCTATCTCAAATCCTCCCTTTCTGTCTCAAACCCTCTCTGTCTGTCTCAAACCCTCTCTGATGCATTTTGGCAGATCGAATCAGGCCAGGACCTACTCAGTTAATGGTATGGCGTTGGGGAGAGTTATAGAACAAAGAGATCTAGGAGTACAGGTTCATAGCTCCTTGAAGGTGGAGTCGCAGTTGGACAGGGTGGTGAATAAGGCATTCGGCATGCTTGGTTTCATTGGTCAGAACATTGAATACAGGAGTTGGGACGTCTTGTTGAAGTTGTACAAGACATTGGTACGGCCACACTTGGAATACTGTGTGC